>NC_134462.1:135638054-135959095 GCF_047948215.1 Lycorma delicatula | reverse complement strand
GAGAGGCTGAATTTTGTTTAATATTATATTATCCAATACCCAATAATTTGGTTCAACAGTGTCTGTTACAGGCTTTATCTTTTTTCCATTCCTGCTGACCCATTTTTTAATGGCTTTTAAACATAAATGTTTAACTTTAGCTATTTTAAAAGTAGTATTTTCTGATGCTACGTAACTTTTGATTCATCCCCAAATTAACTCATATGGGTTGAGCTCACAATGATAGGGAGGTAATCGTAGCATGATTTTACCACTGGATCTTGCTAACTCATCAATTTTAAACACATTAAAATTACTTTTAATACAAAAAACCTTCGGAATAATTGTACCTTAAGTTCATTCAGTTCAAAAATTACTCCTTTTGAACTAACTCACATTTTGATATCAGCCTGCATAGCAAAACATTATGAGGAAAAATGTTCCTTGGATCCAGATAAAATTACAAAAGAAAGTAAAATTATGACCAATATTCCTGGTTTGTTTGAAGTACAGCTGGAATCACAATTCTGACTATTAAAATAGCTTTTGGGGTGATACATATTTCAATACAAGTTATAATATTGTTATAAGTGTTTATAATTTTAATTGTCTGTCAGCTTATGAATCAAATTCATATAAATTTATAATATACAACTGTATAGCCTGATATGTTGTTACAAGATAGAATATATTTTTAAAGTAGTTTATAAACAAAGGTATTATTTTCTTTGTGTTTTAATTTTATGACAAAAAACAAATATTTTTGTGGTTTCTAATTTGCAGATACTACACATAAAATGGCTGCTAAGGATTGCAAGCCAGTTTCATCATCCACAGCTTTACCAAGTATAAGTAACAAACAGCCCAATTCAGGAAAAAATGATTTCACATTCAAAATTACAACATCACCAGACTTTCCTTTTGATCCAGAAACAGAAGGATGGTTTAATCACATTAAGACAGCATGGCCATCATGTGGGTAACATTATTACGCTGTATTAATTTTTATAATTGACTAAAAAAAAAGTTATTTCTTAATTCAATCCATTTTTACTTTACTGGTATCATAGCTGTAGAGCCATGCTGTAAGGAAAGTATGGTAATCAGTCAAAAAATGGGGTGTGGATTTTTTCATTTCTTGATGTTTCATGACCATGGTCCTAAAAAACAAAAGCACATGGGAGATATTACTTTTTAAAAACTTGTTGTGTTACCTGATAAATAGATTAACAGCAGGACTATTTAAGCAGTACAATGCGGATGATGTGCTTTTGCTGGTTAAAGGAGATTCAAGGAATTAGATCGAATGCAGGGCATCCCAGGCTTGCAAGGTACTCCATTTGTGAAGTTTGCAACATAAGATGGTGGGTATTAAATCCAATGAAAACAACAGTGATGTTGCTCAAGGGCAGATTAGCTGCTACATGATGACCTTGTGCATCAATGGCAGATCATCGAATTATGTATGTCTCGTTGCAATGTATCTAGGTGTTATTCTTGATGAGAATCTTTGATTCAAGGACCACTTTCAATATGCTGCCAAAAAGGCTTGTTCTGCTTTCTTTGGTGCTCAGAGAGCAGTTGATCCCAATCGGCGGCTTAATTTCAGAACATGGGTGTTCTATATAAGGGTGTATACAAAGCTATAATGCTGTATGCTGCATCTGTCTGGGCTCATCGAATTAGGTACAAATGTTATAGGAATATTTTATTGAGAGCCCATTGTGCTTATTTTACCAAAATAGGCATTTTGGCATGAGTCCTGGTTAACGTAGATATCACTGGTATACAAAATTTGATTTATTTTTTGTCCCAGAACAATATCCTGATGGAACCGTTCATCATTTTCATCGGGACTGCTCCTAGAGTTGATGGGAAGAAATCCAAGCGAGAGTCCAAGAAATGAATCTTCAGTGAAATGTTGCATCCCATGATTTTATAAGATTTTAAAAGATCGTCTATTTCTTTGTAATTTTTGGATTTATAGTTTTCTTAGAAGTTCTGGCAAATTCTCTTAAAAGACTTCCATGCAACTTTCTCCACCTCATTGAACGTACTATTGAAGTTGCTGTCATTAAATAAATCTCTAGTTTGAGGTCCTATAAAGATTCCTTTGAGATTTGCTTCACTGATCTTTGGAAATTTATTTTTTAAGTAAGTAAATCTAAACCCACTTTGATCTGTTACTCACTAAGTTTTTCATTAGTCCCAGCTTTATATGAAGTAGAGGTAAATAATCTCTTTTTGAATCAACAACTGGTGAGTTAACATTATTCTTTTCTGGAATTAATGCTGTTCGGTTTGGCCATTTTTTCTTTATGTAATGCCTTTTTTGATCTCTGCTGTCCCATTTGCAAAGAAAACAACAGTATTTGGTGAAATCAAGTTGAAGACCTAACAACAGAGCAATAACTTTCAATTCACCACAGATATTCATTTCGCTGAAATATTTCATACTTTATTTTATTTAGCAGAATTTTCATGTTAACATAAGTTTCTATCAGATCCGTAGTGTAAGCTAGTGTCACTGGTGGATACTTATTCCCAATATGCAGAGGCATGGCTTTCAAACTAGCTTTAGAATGATCAGTAAACAAACGCCACTTTATTTTGTACTCATGACCAAATAATTCTGTTACAGACAAAACATAACATTATTACAAAAAACAAGTCCTTCTTCAAATACAAAGAAATTCTTAGTCATCATGCCTATTTCTAAAAACACATACTTTCGTCTGTTTTGGAGGAAAAAATGTTGTGGGCTTAAAAGTTGTGCTTCCTTCTCTGATAAATTCAGATATCGTAAAAGGTCACTGAGGACTCCTTGTGTTAGTAGTAAATGAGGTTCACCAGATGAACACGAAGCTTCATAGTTTGGATCAACCCTTACATTATCATTATCCTCTGCCAAATCTTTGTGCTGTTGATCACCTTCAAGTATATTTTCTTGTGGTTTAAGGCACAGCCAGTTCTTCACTGTGAGCTCCAGGCCTCATGGCAGATGGTAAATGAAGTTATAGTGTGCTTTGATTTTAAACTCATGCCCGCAGTATTAGTCAGACAAAAGTAACATTCGATGGCATGTTCTTTTGGTTCCCACCAAATCATTGGAACAGCAAAGTTCATGTGCCAAGAAGCCTTTGATCAGCTTGTAAGGAGTCAGACACAAGTAGCACAATAAATATGAGGGGCCGAGGGGCCCAATGTTTGTCTGGTCACCAACTTTGCAACCAAAATAAAGCTCAACATTTTTTGATGAGAGGGGTAAAACTTTGTTTCTGAGATTAAATGCTACCACAAATGTAGCAAAAGCTGCCTGGGGGGGGGGGAGATTTACACAATTTCTAGGCATTTTATAAAATCACAAAATATACGAACATTACAACAAATATTCATCACATGTCTTGAATTCAAAAGATGAAATGTAAATTTAGAATAAATCATAACTGAGAAACATTTATTCTGAACCATATTATATTAGCACATACACATGATGTACAGATGCCAACAGAATGAACACTGAACACAGACTGGCTATGGCTTGAATCAATGACTCTGACATTATGATCAAAACAGATGTTGCTTGTGACATCACTTTGATAAACAATGATAAATCTGTAAAAGAGCCATTTTATGACCCATTTTAGAATTGCATCATCCAGCAGATACGACTGTATTGTTCTGTGCCATTGCAGACCTTCTTTCATAACAAACTGATCATTTTTAAATGCTTAATCAATACAATTATTTTTAATTCATTTATGTATTATAAATGCGTAATACCATAAGATAATAGCATAATTTCCATAATGTATATAACACTGAACAGGGAGTAACTTGAATACTAATGGTGATAGAAAAATTCTGTTAAAATTTTTGAATACAGGGTGAGAAATACATATAGAAACTACTTTTATATGCTCTGGGATAAAATGTTGTGTACCAGTTATTTGCTGTTAGGATGAGGTAGATGTGTGGAAAATTCTGTGATGGAGCTATGGTGTGGGAGGGGTAGGCATTGACCATGCTCCCAAAAGCGGACCAGAGGAGAGAGAGATAGGGTATCTGTTTCATTAGAGGCTTATTAAATTTGTGAATCTATTTCTTGATTTTTTAGTAAATGAAGGCTTTGAGAAAATTGAATTTTATACAAAATTGTCGTGATGAACACTCGTTTGTTGTTATGAGGATAATATCTTTGGTTTTTGAAGACTCAGTCAAGTAATGATCTGAGTGTGTAGTCTAATTGAAATTAGGTATAGGAAGATCTTTTATGTGAACTTCGGTATTAGAGGAAGGCATGGGGATTGTGCTTCGGTGAATCTGTTAATTTGATAGTTGATGGTGGTAAGTTATGGTAGGTTTTCATGGTTGGAAGAGGCCATACGAAGGTGATAGTAAGTGGTGTAAATACACTGGTGGAAATGTCTGCCGAGGCATTTACATTGGTGGCATCCTGAGAGAGGCCAAACCGATGACTGTGTTGTGTTATCAGGTGTAGAGTGCCTAGAAGATGACATCTAGTAAAGTCCATTGGGGCTAGGAATGGAAGGGGTGTTGTGGCGACCAGGATCGTCACAAGGTGTGTGTCTTTCCCTATGGGTGGGGGTCAGGATTTAGGTAATATGACCGTGGTTTTGAAGTCACTTTATTGCACTATTTTTTAGTCGAGGTGTTGTTTTTCTTACCACTATAGTTGTTAAATTTTAATTTCTACATTATAATTGTACACCTGTATGGGTGAGATATCTCGCCCATATGAGATATCTCATTACCAGTTATGACATTTTTAAAGATGTTTTTTTTGTTGCCAGTTTTCTTTTTCAAAAATTCTGATCAGTCAACATAGTGTGTTTGTTTTTGGTTAGCAGCTGATTCACAGACTTTGCCATAATGTGATAGAGGTTTAGTGTTTAGATCAACATAAAGTGTTTTGGTAACAACTTTTGACTTTTCAAATGTAGTTGGACAGAGTAGATTTTCCTTAAAACAGCATGTATCAGGTTTGATAAAAAATATGCAGAATTTAGTTTTTCTCAAAAAATATTTATTCATCATATTGATTTTGTCACCTTCAAAGTTTTCCTTTTCAGATATAATTCATTTGTGCTAACATCTTTTCCAGTCTTTGAAGCACTTCTGGAATGCAATTTCCGGTATGGTGTTTAGCTTCTTCGCGATTTTGTTTTTACCTCTTGAATATTGGTAAAATATCATCTTTCATGGTTCTTTTCAGCTTGGGAAATAAGAAGAAGTCACAGGGGGCTATGTCCAATGAATACAGAGGCTGATGTATCATAACAGTGTTATTTTTTGGCAAAAATTCATGAATAAGCAGTGCTGTGTGAGCAGGTGCATTTTCATGGTGTAATGCCATGAATTGTTTCTTCGGATTGCTTCACGCAAACAGCTTACAACCTCCAAGTAGTAATCCTTATTGACTCTCCGATAGTGATTTGGCAATTGTCCGTAATCATTTTCTTCACTTTTTTATGTTGTTATCAGTTGTTGATGTGCTGGGATATCCAGGGTGCTCATAATTTTCAACATGGCCCTCTTGGAAATATTTGTGCCTCTTGTAAAATGCTTGTTTTATTCATAGAAGAATCACTGAAAGCAACATTCAACATTTTCAGCGTGGTGCTGCACTTAATTCCATTCTTAAACCAAATTCTTTGTTCCATTTTTTCGCAAGTTAAAAATCGCCAATCATACCAAAACACATGTAATCTTTTCAACAGCCAAAAATAAACTAAGCATCCAATATGACTGCCCATGTAAACATACGTTAAGGATAAGTATATCAACATAACAAAAAAATATTGTGACAATTGGACTTACGCAGTGTGGGAAATTAAAAAATTTTGCATATTTTTTAATCAAACCTCATAGATTTGTCACTATTTGCAGTGTTGACAAGTTCACCATACAGCATACTCACATGTATGTGTTCATGTGCTTGTCTTGATATTTTTAATGTCTACACCAGTCTAGCAATCATTTTGCACATCAACTGAGGTTTTTAAACTCTGACAGGTTAATACCATGTTACTCTCTATCATTTTAATTACATTTTTGTATTGAAAATCTGCTCCAGATAGTGTAAATAAAGTTTACAATATTTCTAGAATTGTACAGACTATGAGCATAATGTTTAGTAATGTAAGATGTATTTATGTGTTAATTCTGTATCTATTTCAAAATTTTTCCTCTTATAACTACGTTATAAAACTTCTGTAACTATAATTTTGTTTATGCAATAAGGAACAAATGTGGTAAGCAGTTGGTCAAGGAATTGAAAATAAAATATTATGTAATACATTTTCACATTTTTATTTAATAATTTTGTATTAAAAGTCTCCATTAGTTAACTTTTCCCTAATTCTAATGTTGATAAATTAATTTCTCAAGAAGTTCAGTGTAATTAAAGTCTTCTGGCTAAAGAAAATGATTCTTGTTGGATTTATAAGCTCATGTTCTTATAAATTTCCTTTGATAGATACTAGACTTGAACTTCATAAAACAGGTGATTCTTGTTGTGAAAGTGATTCTTGTTGGATTTATAAGTTCATGTTCTAATTAAAAGAAGAGACAGACTTATAGGCCATATATTAAGGCATCCTGGAACAGTCACTCTGATATTGGAGGGACAGGTAGATGGGAAAAATATTGTACAGGCGGGCAACGTTTGGAATATGTATAACGAATTGTTACAGATGTACGATGTAGGGGGTATACTGAAATAAAATGACTGGCACTAGATAGGGAATCTTGGAGAGATGCATCAAACCAGTCAAATGATTGAAAATAGAAAAAAGAGTTATCATTATGTATCACCCTACACCCCCTAATTGTTCTAACTCTTTCAGGGTTAAAGTCAACCCTTCATTATTTTACATTTGGTATATACAAAAGTGTAAAGAGCAATAAAACCACTTTTCAATCATCCACTCAGCTGTTATTTAAAGCAGAGCACACAGAAGTGAATCTTATATGTTAATAGTTGTTTGACAGGATATAAACTTCTCATATCTGTAAATATTTTTGAATGTTTATTATTCTTAGTACAGTATTTATTTTTTTGAAAAATATATGATTACCATACATCTAAATCCTGCCATTTCTAGAAAAAGAATTTGTAACACTAATTATCCATTTTAGATAAGCTCTTCTATGTTAGGATGTTAATATGGCTTTCTTTTTTTAATTTCAGGGAGGAAGTTAGATGCTATGACTCAAACATTGCATAATTGTTTTGCAAATGTATCGAATCCATATTATTCAGCTCTATATATAATGAGAAATAGTGAAGATTTTACGCATGGAAAGACTCAAACATTAGCTTACACGGGTAAGTTTGTATTAAAAAAAAATTGTTAGGTAGTTGTATTATTAGTATTATTATATAGGAGAACTGAAAGCTCCAAAGGATTTCAGCAATAACGTTTATTATATTATTTATTGACAAAAAGGTAACCTAGTCTATTCAGATTTTGTTCTCTGTTGATTACTAGTACCTTCTTACCAGTTCAGAATGTTAATGCTTTCCTCCCAGAAATGTTAACTAAAGCTGCAAACATGTGGAAACACTCCATTCGAATAGCACTTTCTACAATATGTGCTTTCCATTTTTTTTTAAATTAACAAATTTGACAAATCATCAATCATTACCGTACATGAACTCATCTTAATTTATGTACCTCTGAAATTTCATGTCTGTCGATGAAAGATAATTGAAAGACCATCTTTTGCCCTTTAGGATCAAGGAGTCTGGGTGAATTGGTGTCATTTCCGTACTGTGAGTGAGGTATTAAATCAATCTTCCATTATGTTATTAGCTTACCTGAAAAGCTATGGTTTTGTTCACAATAAGGTTAATACCACAAATAGAGATTTTGTGCTTGATAGGAAGTACTTGTTAGCTTCTTTTTTATGAGTACATCAGTTTTCTCATCATTCTGTAGGCCCTGTTTTGAATGCAGCTCCATCTTTTTGTAAATTTAGACAGCTAGTGAATCCTGGCAACATTCTTATCCCACATCAGAACACTGCAAAATCTATATGACTGCAATATGTTAAAGACCAGCAGATTATCATAGTAGTTGAAGATATGCTTACCTTTACCTTCATCTTCTTGTGCTGTTTAACACCCTACAAGGTGTAATAGATTTCAGCTTGGAGAACTATAACATTCTTATTGATAATTAATCACAAGGAAGTCTTCATTTATTCTAGCTTATCCTGCAACCATTTGTGAAAATCACAAGATTGGTTAACCCAGGTCTCTACTCTGTTTTCAATATGGACTGTGAATGGATGAAGCCCTGACACAAATAATGTCTTATCGCAATAGAACCAACTTCTCCTTACCAGAAGATTGTTGGGCTTCTACTACAAGGGCCATTCGGAAAATTCTCGACCTGACAGAGAAAATATAGGGATTTTTCAGAATCTTTTAGTTTTCATTTACACATATATTATCTTGCAATTTTGATACATATTGACCAATGACTTTCCAACGCTTTAATACCCTCAGTATAATGTGCTATGACCAGCTCTACAAAATATGCTGTTGTCTCAGCTTTGATTTCACCATTTGAAGTAAATTTTCATCCGGTGAGCTATTTCTTCAGGTTTGAGAAGAGGAAGTAATTACTGGGAGCTAAATCTGTTGAATTTGATGTACTTTAGAGCACTTCAAAGTGAAGGTCATGAAGTTTTGCAGAACAATTTGAGACATGTGCAAAGACATTATCTTGATGAAAAAGCACGTTCTTTTTGGCCGGGTATAGATGTTTAGCCTGAATAGCATCCTTCAATTGGTCCAGTAGTGAAGTCTAATACTCGCCAGTGATGGTCCTGCCATTTTCGATAGTCTGTAAGCATCATTCCTCGAAAATTCCAAAAAAACTATAGCCATGACTTTTTTGCAGATGGAACTGTTTCTGCTACATTTGGCACACTTTCACTGCTCTCACCCACTGTTTAGAGTTCTGTTTGGTCTCTGGCATTTAACAGTGAGTCCATGTTTCATCTACTGTTGTGAACATCAAAAAATTCAGTGGAATCACATTTAAAAAAGTTTAGCCTGAGAAGTGTTCAGTCATATCCATTTTTTGTTGTTCTGATCTTACAATTGTGGCACCCAGTGAGCAGAAAGCTTTTTTAAACCCGAAACATTATGTAAAATGTAGTGACATGATCTACTGAGATGTTTACAATATCAGGAAGCTTATTTATCTTCATTCTATGATCATTTTATATGTGGCATTGTGGATTTTTGTAATGATTTTATAGTTATAGCGGTTTTTGGGCATCCTGAGTATTCACCATCTTGAATGGATGCACAAATGTGTACATATTCAACAACCCAATTTTTCTTAAAAATAAAGTGGAAGAATCCTTTAAAGTGGAACCCAACTCTTTTTATACATCCGCCGGGGTTAAACTTTTTAAAGCAAAGTACTTTATAACAGCTTGAACTTCAATTTTAACCATTTTTCAGAAAATGTCTAAGCGTGTTTACTTTATTTGATTGCCACAAATGCATGCATCTGAAACTTTGCTGCATGACATCTAAAGGAGCATACTTGACAAACATCTTAAATCATTTGGTTGTACTTGTGCAATCTGTTCAAGCCAAGAACTTTTAAATAGCCCTGGTATATCGGATTATCTGTAACTTCACCATAATTCATACAACCTCTGGGACAAAGGTCGTAATATTCTCCAATTTCAGTCTAATACTTATTTTTAGGCCTAGCACCTGGCTTATTTTTATAATTTTGTCCAGGAACGACAAGCAGTACCTTAATTAGTTGTCCTGGCATTCCAGGTGAGTTTTTAACCTTACTCAAAAGCTTCAAAATAGAATTATTCTGGTAAATTTTCCAAAGGCCTTTAAGTATGATCCTATTTTTAGTACAGTTTAAGTTAAGTGTTTTTTCTTAATTTTGAAGTTGATGTTTATATTTAGTTTGTGTTCTGTTTCTAAATGAATAATTTTGAAGATTTTTTATACAGTTGGAAATATGTTGGTTATGCTGTAATAATAATCACATTACAGCTTTGTTTTACACTTAAAAGACATTCATTATTTCTTTGTTTTGTTTTTGTTTCAAGATGGTTGATCTCGTTTTAATTTTTTCTTGCAGTAATAGAGGAGTTGAGTAAATGTCCTCGTTGGGATGCCACCGATGCAAATGCCTCGATAGACATTTGCAGGCATTTGCATCGGTGATTTAATAACTCAGCTTATTGCCTTCGCTGTAGAGTTTATCTGGGAATCATAATGCAGTGGTGACAGTTGCTAGTAACCACAGTGGCTATCCGTTATCAAATACGATATATTTGATCCATTATCAAATTCAAAAAGATGCAGCCAAAAACACCATGATTGTCGTTCAACCATTAATGATAGCAGAATATACTAAAAGTATGGGTGGCGTTGATTCTTTTGACAACGGTATTGAAAATTATAGAATTTGAATTAGAGGAAAAAAATGGTGGTGGCCATTGTTTACAGATGTTGTAGATTCTATTATAGTAAATTCATGGAATATATACAGACTTGCAAATAATAGTAAAATCAGTCAAATTGATTTTAGAGGTCTTTTCTTGTATAAACACTGATAAAGAGTGAAGAAATAAAAATACCACGAAGCATTGCTGAAAATGAAGAAAAAATTAAAAATATTTTCCTTTACCACCAGTGAGATAACAAAGGGTCGTCCATCAAAAAACAGTTTGCCAGAAGATGTTCGTTAAGTTCAAAAAGGGCACATGTTATTTCAGTGCATGTGGGAAAGCTAGAAGAAGATGTAAGCTATGCAAAAACCATAAATTTTTTTTTTTTTTTATAAAATTAAAGTGCACCTAAATTCAAAATGTTTTCAAGAATTTCATTCACAGCAAAAAAAATAATTATTTATTTTATAAAAAAAATTTTTTTTAAATTTATCTGTTACTGTATTACTTTCAGTTTAATAAATTGTAATATAAATTGTTCATATGTCTTCTTATTATACTCTTCAGAAAATTACATTTTTACATGCTTTTTGCCAAAGATGCATAAACTAACTATTTATTCCTGAGCAATAATTGATTTTTTAGTTTATATGAAAATATTTCTACTAATGGATAAAATAAAAAGTTTATTTAGAAAAAAAATTGTGTATGTTTATGTCTGGCAGAAAATGGGTTAACAGCATTATACAGGTGAGCAACATAAAACTGAACCCATAATGAAACTGCTACCCAACACTATTTATGAAAGACTCTCACACAACTAGCATGATGAGTGGATGTAAATGTTACTACTAATTGTGCTCCCATTTGTCAGGTGGTTAAGTTTCAGTGCAGTATACGTTTTGTTGTAGTGCAGTTCTGTTTGTAAAAAAGGCCTTATTCAATCCAGGAAAGGATAGCTGTAGTTGAGGCCTGTATTCACTCTGGATAATTTGAAGAATCTTTTCAAGTATTCGTAGAAAAATTTCTGAAGGCCTGTATCACAACAAAGAGTAGCATACATGATTTAGTTAAAAAATTTAGTAAAAAAAACAACAGGTTCAGTTTCAAAGGCAAACAAAATAGGCAACCTTCCATTAGGACTCCACAGGCCATTGATGATATTGAAAGGGGAATCTACTGCCAGTTCAGAAGATGCCATTTTCAAAGAATTCTATGTGAAATTAACTGATAATGAAAAAAAATATAACTTCTTCCAACAAGACAGAGTAAAGTGTCACACATCAAACGTTTCACTGAATCGCATTCATGCAGTTTTCACAAATGAACGAGCTGTCAGCAGAGGACGGTGGCCTCCATGTTCCCCAGAGTTGTCTACTTGTGATTTTTTTTCTTTGGAGCTACTTAAAGGAGAGAGTTTATGCATCCCCACAATATTAATGAACTGAAAGTGAGCATTCAATAAGAAATCAACACAATTGAACAATTGACAACAACATTTTGTGTCAGACGACTCTCAATATGATCAGTCGAGCACAAAAGTGCATCAATGCCCAGGGTGATCATATTGAACATCTTTTGTAACGATAAGGTAAATAAATGCAACATTTAAATTACGCTTAATGTTTTTTTTTTATTTATTTTATCCGTATCATTCATAAAATTTCATTCCGACATAACCTACTGATTCTGCAGCAGTTACATTATGGGTTCGGTTTTTTGTTGCTCACCTCTGTATATTTATTAAAAAAAAAAAATCATTAGTGATATTATATTGAGTCTGCTAAGCGTGAATTCATTTTTGCTTGTATGGTTGTTTTTTGTTTTGTTTTTTGGTTATTCAGAAGAAATAAGTGTAGAATATGGAAGAAATCCTAAACTTATTGAATCATATGGAGATAGTATGAGTTAAATATATGCACATACTAGAATAATGAAAATACATTAGGATTGTAAAAACATACAGTGATCCCTTTATAAGCAAGTATGGAGATAAAAAAAAATGAAATATTAAATTTTATGATAAATTTGTTCAGTTTTGTTGAAATTGCATTAACTACTCGACTATACTTGAACTGGGAGTATGCTCTCATGTTTAAAACATTTCACTCTCTAAAATGCTTACTTTCACTAACAATTCCGAAATTTAATTTTCAATACATTAAAAATTAATTTAAATGTCAGGAAAAGATTTTTGAAAGTGTATGTTTGGAGTGTCGCTTTATATGGAAGTGAAACTTGGACGATCGGAGTATCTGAGAAGAAAAGATTAGAAGCTTTTGAAATGTGGTGCTATAGGAGAATGTTAAAAATCAGATGGGTGGATAAAGTGACAAATGAAGAGGTATTGCGGCAAATAGATAAAGAAAGAAGCATTTGGAAAAATATAGTTAAAAGAAGAGACAGACTTATAGGCCACATACTAAGGCATCCTGGAATAGTCGCTTTGATATTGGAAGGACAGGTAGAAGGAAAAAATTGTGTAGGCAGGCCACGTTTGGAACATGTAAAACAAATTGTTAGGGATGTAGGATGTAGAGGGTATACTGAAATGGAACGACTAGCACTGGATAGGGAATCTTGGAGAGCTGCATCAAACCAGTCAAATGACTGAAGACAAAAAAAAAAAAATTTCAATAATCAGTGATTGAATCTTTTTATTGAAAAAACAAACCAAATTGGAGGTTATTCATTTACTTATTAACTTTTAAGGTTAAAGTTGATTTCTGTAGAATTCATTATTTCAACTAGTAAAGATTTTACTGTAGGTGATAAGTCTATTTAAAAATTAAAATTTTTTTTGAATAATTTGGTATAAAGCGTGTTACACTTAATAAAATACTTAGCTTATCATCTTTGACACAGTCAAAAACGCATTTATTAATTCAGTTGGGAACATGAACAAAGCACACATGTCAGTCATGATACTATCATGGTTATGTTAATAGAGCAAAAAGGAGCAATAAAATTTGTGAATGAAACTACATTATTAATAGGTGGAACGATTCATGGAAATCTTTTGGCACATTTATTAATGATGATGGATAATAAAAACTGTTACAGTGATTCGATCTAATCATACCTGTCAGTTTACCATTAATTGCCTTATCCAATCTGATTGGATCTTGCATTCAACAGGATAAAAGCTGTAGTACAATGAATTCTATGCCAGGTCGGTGCATTTTGTACAACATGGAATGTTTACAGTTTTTGTGATTACTTAGTCCAATTAAACATAATATTGATTTAACTCTATTTTTATTTAATTCTCTTTGTGCCAGTGTCAGTACCATAGATTCTCTGGCTATATACTCTGGGTTGTCTACCATATATATATATATATATATATATATATATTATGATATACATATATAACAATATTTTCTGTAAAAATATTTTTTTAAATTTTATTTATTGCTTTGTTCAGTTTGTTACTTTCTCACTGTAAGAATATTTGATGTTATAGCTATAACAGGAAATTATGTAGGTAAAAAATGTGAATTTTTTAAGTTGTATGCCTTTATTTTTTTAATAGATTTGAATTAATTGAAAAATATATATTTTACTAAAAAAATATATAAATATATATATTGACAAAAAATATATTTTTGTCAGATAGACATTTTTATGTTGACCTGTATGTTTGTACATTGTATTTGTATGTTGACCTGTGTTTGGTCTTATAACTCTGGACCCCGCTGACCAATTTTCTTCAAACTTTGTAGACAGTCTTCAGAGGAAAAAATCTATTAAACTTTTGCAAAAATTGGAAAATGGGTGGTGGTGTTTTGGCTGAAATAAAATTTCAAATCTTTACTGTGGCAGTGAAGCAATAACATTTTCTTATATAGGTTTTTTATCAAGATCGCAAATTGTCAAAAATTTTTATTTAATTATTTACCCCTCTCAAAAAAATTATTTTAAATATTTCTCTTTTTTAACAATATTTTTCTTCAGAATAGGAGGAGTAGATGAGAGTTTTGCATCCCTATTTTCTAAATCAATAGACCTTGAAACCTCTACTTTTTTTACCATTCTACTTCAGTGGTCTACAGTAAATTTTTTAAAAATTTATTTTGTAAATTTAAAAACATCTTAAGTAATCCGTTGCATTTAAAGTGTAAAAAGTTTACTTTTTTTAGTAGTCCTTACTCTTTAGTATACCTTGAAAAAAAAATAGTCAATAATTTTCAACCCCTTCCTAGAAAATTACAAGTCTTTCTATTTAGAATTATGGTTTTATCTGTAGTTTTTGGATAGTTTTAAAAAATTATTATTTTTAACTATCTTAGGGTTATTAGGGGTTATTTTCTTAAAAATTAATTTTACCTGAAAACTTCTAGAGAATGGAGCCTGAAAATGAAAAAAAAAAAAATTATCCAATATCAAATTTTTAATGTTCAAAATGTCTTTTGTTAAATAATAGTCACTAAAATAGCTTAAAATCCCTCTCCTGATGTGGAAACTCCCAAATTTTCAATAAGTTGAAAGTGTATTTTTCAAAATAATTGTGTAACTAATATTAATAATTTTGGTTATTGCTTTTCTTGTTGAGCATTTTGGCTCAACAAATATATTTTTTAATATGTCCACAAGGAAATAACCGAAGGAAAATTAAACATTTGTGATTAATATTTTTTAACATTTGTACATTATATTTTTTTATTTCTTCCGGCTATTGAAGTTTACATTTTTGAGTTTTTTGGGTATTTATAAAGCACTTTTTGTTTAATGTTTTACATGAATGTTGTCATACTTTTGATTCATCATAACTTATCTCTTCTGTGTTTTTTCCCAAAACATAGTCGTCATAAAGGCCATAGCAAAGAATCCACATTCGTAAGCATTGATTTTTGGTTTTGAACTTTGTGAATGGTTGTTTTCATATTAATGTCATACAATTTAGATAAAAATTTGAAATCCATTTTCTTAAGACAGAATTGATTCAAACTGTCATATACATAAATATATGCCATTAACAAGAACACAAAACAAGAGTCTCAGTTCAGTTTTCATAAGTCCTTACTAAGTATAGAAATAATCAGTTTTTTCTTTATATTTTTTTATTTAACTGTGTATCATAAAATTAGAAAGAAGTATTTTTACATAAAGATATACATAAAGATTAAATATTTCTACGTATTAGTAATAATAAATTTATGCTATACTGTATTCAATATATTAAAATCTGTGATGTATAAAATTACCTAGTGAAGTTTAATTCACAATGTTTGTTCTTGGTATTAAAAAAAAGCAAAAAAGTTTTTATTATAGATTTGTAGTAGTTTAAAAACTTTTACAACTGAGCAAATATAAATTTACAGAAATGTTTTATTAAATTTTTTTAAGTGGTATGAAATGTAGCAATATAATGTTTACATAATTTATTATTGGCGTGACAATCTTAGGGAAAATCACTTTAATACTTAATCATTCTATAATGTACACTTGTCCCAAAGATTGAAATATCTTTCTAAATTTTATATTATAATCATATTTGTTTGATATGTACAGTCTTTTTTCATGGTTTTGTATATTCCAACAAATCATATTGGGAAAATGGAAATGTGGATGATGAACAGTCAAACTGGTGATTAACCCTGTTGGTGACTGAATATTTGACACACAACACTTTAATTTGTATTTTGTGACTAAAAATTATCACACATTCTGTTCTGAAAAAGAATTAGGTAACTGTTTTAAAATTGTACTTATATCATTATCGCTTGTGAAAAGCTTATTCAGATTATTATTATTATTACTCTGATCATTCGTCATCCAATCAACAATTTGTATTTTCAACACATTCTTCATCTTGCATCACTTTGACTTGATATCAAATCAACGTTGAATTTTTAAATTCATAACCTTCCTTATTCAGTTAAAAAAATACATAAACAGCAAATTTTTCACAGAATTTGACAAAAATAGTACTCTATTTTGTTGATTTCATTCATCCATGATTTTGAATATAAATAATGCACTAGTATTGACTGATACAATCTAGTTACCATTTATTCATTATATTATTTCTTTTTAAATACACTGGGCGATTCAAAAATGACTTCACAACTTAAAACACATATAAAAATGTATAGAGATAACTTACAGATTGGTGACTTACAAACTTGATGTATTTTTCTATGAAATGAGACTTCAACCAATCAAGTTTGTTACCTGACATTCAGTTGGTTCTTTGTGGCTTCCATTTTGTAATGCAACATACATTCCACCTGAAGTTGATTTTATTCCAGACTGTAGCCAGTATGTTGGATGTTACCTTTACAGTCTGATTAAGTCAAAGTTTTAGCTTAACAAGATCAGCAGCCAAAGATGGTACATAAATCTGATCATTAATGAAACCCCACAAGAATAAATCTAGCGGGTTTAAATGTGGGGAGCGAGGTGGCCTTGCAATTGGATGGACCTTCACAACTGATCCACCGACCTGGGAATCTAGTATTAAGAAAATCAGACTTCTAGGCGGTAGTGAAAAGGCCTTATTAGCCCCGTCTTGCCAATAGTAATGGTGTCCATCTTGGTCATCTTTGTCTGACTGAGGAATTAAAAAATTTTGAAGCATGTTCAGATAAGTGATACCATTTACGGTTGTTTCTGGAAGAAGACGGACCGTTCCTTCTGGAAGAACAACCTGTCTCAATGAAGATTTGGTGCCAAGAGTAAATTGTATGCCTACTAGGAGGCTTCCTACTGTACTCTGTTTGAAAATTATGTTGAACTGCAGTTGCTTATTGCAAATCATCAAACCAGAACACAAAGAGAGCACATTGCACACCAATAAGTGTATCTATTTTAAACAACACTGGTAACATTGCTGATGGGCAAATTTGGTGCTAATGAACTACGTGAGTCAAAACTTGAGTGTTTTGTTATGAAATGAAACCTCAGCCAGATCTGTAAGGTAGGTATCTTAATAAATTTTTATATGCTTTTAAATTTGTGAAATACTTCTTGAATTGCCCAGTTTATTGTTAAAGTTAGATGCATAGCTGCTTTCCATTGTATTTTAGAATATTGTTATTATTATAATTATTGTTTAAGTTAAATTGTACTAATGGACAGGTATATTTTATGTGTACTAAGCAAGTGAGAAAAGTCGGATACTGTTTTAACCTTGAAGTTTTAATTTTTTTCTGTTTATGATGCAGTTTTGATCAAATATATTTTTTGTTTCATGTGAAATCTTTTATAAATTTCTTTGCTATTTTACAAGAATACAGTAAAAGCAAAGCCTTTTGTGAGTGGAAGTACCTTATACAATCCTTTCTCATTTGTCTGGTGTCCCTGGAACCAGTGGTTAGTGGTAAGGTAACAAAATATCTACCATATTGTAGAACTCCCTTAAATTTGGCAAAAAATAAGCATACTTTTATGTTATCTGTGCTTTATGCTCAGAGCTTTATTTTAATTTTTAGTTTATTAATTCAACATAACTGTAGAGCTCACTTAAATTCCATAAAAAATGTTTTTTTATGTTTTCATTATTTAGACTTATAAGACTGATTGTAAAACCCTTATAGTCAGAATTAAAGTATGTTACACTGTTCCCATACAGTCAGAACTAAAGTACGTACACTATTCCTATTTCATTACAACTGCTACTAACATTCTAATTTTAACAATAATATATCTATTTAATTGTGGCATTGACTGCTGTGTTGAATTCCATTAACATACGACGAGACTGCCTGCTCTTGGAAGTTTTTTTTTTTGTATTATGGACCATTTTATTAAATGTCGCTTTTGGCAAGACTTTTTATTCTTACTTCATATTAGTTCATATATATAGAACTTAAGAATTTTTTTTGAAGTATAAAATGCATCTGTAGTTGAAAAAATTTTTGTTTTAGGCATGTTACATTATTTCTTATTTGGGATTGTATGATAAGTTTGTTAATATTGAAGATTTTGTGATACCGATGGTATTTCAAGATAAATTATCTTTAATTGAAGATCACCTTCTGCAAAGCCCATCTCATCAAACAGAACTGGTTTCTTATCTTGATAGATTATTAGGTGCCGAAAATGTATTTGGTGATATGGAAAGTATTGCATTGTAAGTATATTTGTTATAATTAATGATTGATGTTTATTATTTATTTATCACAACCTACTTTCATATACTAATTAACTGGATGAAAGATTTTATTCCTTGATGATAGAATTGAGACAATTCCTTATCAAGGAGTAATCTTTTAGAGTAGAACAAACGCAGATATGTAATGTTCAATGTTTGTTATTTTTTTGTATTTTTCTCTTTATTTGTATTATAGTTTTCATTAAACTACTGCTTAAAAATAATTCTTGAACATATTTCAAAATACTATGTAGGTATAATATTTTAAGTTCTCTTTCATTGATTTTCATAAAGTAGTTATTTTTTGTTTTTTTTTTTTTAATTATAATATTTTGGGTTATTGATTGATTACAGTCGATTGGGTGTACCAGAAGTTAAATACGACAAATTTAACTACAAACCATTAAGTAAACTCGTTGCAAGACTTATAAAAAAATATCATATACCAACCTCCTTCTGTCCTAATCTTGATCGGAAACGTAAGGAAGGTGCATTAAAATTTCTTCTGAACAAGAAATATATTCATAACTCTATAAGTAAGTGATAACTTAAAATTAGTTATGTGTATTTTATTATCATTAGATTGTTCTGTTTTTATAAATTTATTGAAAAATATCACTAATATTACTAATGTCTAATGTTTGGCTGTCTAATAATCTGCGAGTTTGTTATAATTAAAGAGCTGTCATAAGTTGTTACTGAAGCAAATCTTAAAAACAAGATTATGCTCAAAAATTGTTATGCTCTAAACAGAGAAGGATTGGATGAAACATGAAATGAAAATTGTGTAATGCAGCTTCATCTAAGAATTTCTTCTCTGTCCTTGCAATTGCTAAGCAGAAAACTAAAGCTCTCGAAAGTGTGGGCATTTATAAATTGATTTGCAATTTAGGGTACTCATAGAGCAAACTAAAAAAAGAAGTTTAAAACTAGATTATTGGAGCATTTTACTCATTAGAAGATCACTAAAGACTATAGAACTTGGTGTATTCCAGTTTTGTCTGTAAATTGGTTATAAAATTGCTTATTTTTAGAAGTTATAGTTTTTAAAAAATCTGATGATTTTTAAAGCAAGCTTCAAGGTTTGAAGCAAAAATCTATAATTTCTAACTAGATTTCCTAAAGCAACAATGGTTGTTAGCATTGATTTGTCAATAAATATCTTTTGTCATTATTTTAATTTATTTATTTAATGTACAGCGCGTTCGGAAAGTTGCTATGCACTGGAATCATGGAAGTGTAATGACAAACCTTTCTTAATTATTACTTTGTATTTTTATTTTATAGAAACGCATATTACAATAACTGGGATAGTTTATAAAAGGTGTTGAAAATGACCTCCTCTAACATCAGTACAATACGGCACATGTTTTAATTTGTTTTCAAACACTTTAACCAGCTGATATACTGGAATGTCTTGTATATATGTCATTATTGTGGCTTTTAGTTTGTCAGTTGTCCCGGTCTGTTGTGATATAATGCTTGTTTTGCTGCCCTCCAGTGAAACTAATTCAAGGGAGTCAGATCAGGTAGTTGTGCAGGCCACAAACCCCTTGAAATATAAGTAGTTGTTATATTTTAAGTTTTCATTTATCAAAGACATTTAAGTCATTGATCTGTTAGCGCACTGTGACACCATCTTGTTGGAACCAACTCTGATTGATTTCCACTTCTGTTAAGTGACTAATGAAGTTTGTTAAAACAACAATAACAATTACTATTATCTGTATTTTCAACAAAAAAATTGAACCCACGATGCGCATTCTACTCTCACCAACTCAGCCTCCAATTTTTGCTTCCTGTAAAAATTGTGTAATTCATTGGGGTTAGTTGTCATCCTTAGTCGTGTATTTTGTGAATTAATATACCCTCCCAGATGAAATCACACTTCATCTGTAAAAAACATAATCTTGAGGATACGTATGGAATTTTGGTCAGTAAAACATCTAAACCATTGATAGTAATTTAGTCTTTTGACATGATCTGTAGGTTTCATTTCTTGAAGACACATTACTTTGTAGGGGAAAAGTTTCAGTTCTTTTCTTACTGCTTTATATGCAGTAACATATCCAGTACTTTTCTGTTGTGCTAACTTACGCATTGACTTTAATGAACTTATGGCCATAGCATCCAAAATATCAAGCAGCTTCTCTTCATTTAGTTTTGGTGGTCTTCCACTTCGATCAGCGTTTTCAACAGAGCCTGTTGACTGAAAGTTTTTGATAAGTGTTCACATTGCATTGTAGTGAAGAACAGGAGTATTTGGAAACTTTTCAAAAAACTTGTGCTTCACTAATTCAGTATATTATTCACCTTCAAGAAAGATGTGTTCAACGAGAAGAATGTGTTCTTCTACCAGAAGAACCATTATATTTTTCACAACTACTGATTCTGATAAACAAAACATTAAACAAAGCATTTTCAATCACAACTTAACAACTGATCTAGGTTACTGAGCAATGCCCAATGAACCCACAGGGCAACCAACCTAATGCCAAAAAAACAGAATGCACCTCATAATTCTAAGGCATAATGCATAGCGACACTTTCCAAATGCACTGTATTTTCTTATATATACACCTTTTTCTGCAGATTCTCTACTGATGATTCTTTAGCTAATGAATTTGCTATCTAGGTTTATTATCAGTGTATGATTTTCTTGAACATTTGTTTTTATAAAAATTTTATACTTATACATTTCTTTTTATACTTTTATTTAATGTTATCTAAATTAATGAGTTAACCAAAGCAATAAAAGTTTAAGAAGAAATTTCCACCTTAACAATGCATTCTTATTTTATGTAGATGAAAACATTTTTGGAGATAACTCCACATCAGTTCTTTCATAAAAAAAAAATTATTTTGATAAAGTAACCAGAAAAACTTATTCTTCAGTATAAATCTTCAATATAAAGTGAAAATGTATTATTATTAAGATGAGAATATCTGTTTTTAACTTTTGACTGCTAAGGTGAATTCATTAATTTGGGTAACTATAATTCAACAAATTAAAAGTAATATACTATAGTGTGTTTATTATTAATATACATTAATTATGAATGTTATCCTAATTTTATTTTATTAAATAGTATTTTATCAGTTTCTCTTATAAATGAGTAAAATGAACTGTTCATTCAAACATTTTTCTGAATACATATATATCTGAGCCCTCGAAAATAAAAATTCAGAATGATCTAATGACCTTGAACATGCAATTTTTTAATGATATGACAAATATCTTACTGTTATGTAAAGAGACAGATGTAGAGACTACAATATAATTTCAAGAGTAAATTTCAAAAACTCAAAACCTTGTAATACTCTGACCGTACTAAAGGAGAATGGCAACTAGATCATGTCTTCATGGACAAACATCACTGCAAAGAATTATACAATGTAAAAGTTCTCTGCGAAGGCTCAGATTAAAATTAAATTCACTCCTCAAAGGAACCAACAAAACCAAGACCCTAAAACTAAAAGAAAAATTTACCCTACCCAACTAATTAAGATAAAAATTACAGAAAAGCAACTGAATAAAATAACAATTACAGATAAACTAAATGTGGTACAATTATTACAGTACCACAAAACCTTAAAAAAAATACGAACCCCCAACCCTACTAATGAAGGATGAAAGCCATAATCTGACCCATAACAATAAAAATAACGGGGAAATCCTAGCTAAATATTTCAACAAACCCTTAAATAAATCCGACAGAACTCCTGAACTTTGACCAGTACCCCAATAACAACAACACCAGAAAACATCAATCCTCCCACAATAAAAAAAGTCTACCAAACACTGAGATGAAGGATTACAAAGGGACGGGAGAAGATCAGACTTTTGTAGAGATCTAGAAACTTGCAGGAAGAACAGCAAAAATTGCCCTTCATCAACAGCTTGTTCAGACAAGCTGTTGATGAAGGGCAAAGAAGAAGTACTAGAACACTGAATGACAGCCCTCATCCATATGCTACACAGAAAAGCAGACAGAACAAACCCTAACAATTACAGGGGAATCTCACTCTTAGACTCAACGTATAAAATTCTTACAAGAATCATCCTCATCAGGATCGGTTTACAACTCAAGAAAGAACTAGAAGAATAACAGGGAGGTTTCAGACCCTGGAAAAGCTGTCCAAAGCAGATCATGAACCTGGATTGGGGTAATAATGGATTATAACAGAAAAGAAGCGGAGACATGGTGATAATGTTTGTAGACTTCAAGAAAGCATACGATTGCATCCACAGAGAATCCCTACTAAAAATTCTAAGACACCTCGGACTACATCCCAAATTAATAAACATGATAAAACTGACCCTCATAAACACTTAGAAAAAAGTGAAATTCAGAGGCAAACTCTTGAAACCATTTGTGATCAAAGCAGGACTGCACCAAGGCGATGGACTCTCACCACTAATATTCAGCTGTGCTCTGGAAATGGTAATGAAGGAATGGCTAAAAAATGCCCCAAAAAATAAAAATAGGGCAAAAAATCAAAACAAACTTGCCTTGGTTTCGCCGATGATTTGGTACTTCTAGCAAATTTCATCAACAAAGATGTGAACAGAGATAGAACTTCAAATCAATGTAAACAAAATATCATACTAAAAGACAGATTATGCCTCAAACATAAACGATAATAAAGTTAAAATAGTAACCAAATTTATATACCTTGGAGAAATAATAATAAACAACCTAAACAAGAATAAACAAACTAGCTAAATCACAAAAATTAACCTTTGCACCTACAGAAAAAAAATCATCCATAAATGCAAAAATAAGATACTATAACAGTTATAAACTGGAAGCCACATATGCAGCAGAAACACTCTTCCACTTGAATGAATAATCAAAGACTGACAGACTCTAGAAAATCAAAAGAAGAGTTGGAAGAACCTGCATCAACAAAAAGTACCAGAAGGATAGGGAGTGATGGATCGTGCCCATCAAATTCATGTACAAAGAATTAGAACTTATCACTGATACCATGCATAAGAGGAGAATAGGATTTTTTGAACACATCATAAGGATGCAAGATTCAAGATTTCTGAAACAGCTAGTACAGTGCAATCTCTTTTCTTAGCAGTAAATATACAGATACCTCCATTATCCCCCGTTGGCATCCTCTTGTTAATTACTGCTTTGGTCTTTGTCAGTATCATAAAAAGAACACAAATCCTGTTATTTTACGAGAAAAATTTTATAATATTATAAATAACATGAATCCTGATGCTGTAGTTTATACAGATGGCTCTAAAAACATTAATTTTGTTGGTTGTGTTTTTCTGGTTGGCAACACAACATGCATGTTTGGCCTTCTCAGCATCGTCAGTAGTTTTGTTGCAGAGCTGTATGCTATTAATAAGGCCTTAAATATAATTAGCCCAACATTTCAATACACGTCTGTCTGCTCAGATTTCATGAGTACTTTACTGGTGCTTAGTGACATGTACACTCTATTGCATGTAAGATTTAGAGTGTTATTTCTTGAAAGACTGAATGTAATTCAGTTGTGAGCTTCTATTGGATCCCTAGCTGTATTGGAATTTCAGGCAATGAGCATACTGATAGTGCAACAAAAAAGGCTTGTTTCCAGCCAATCTTGTTTCACCAATCATATTGACTCGAGTGATCTTATCTATTTTCTGAAGAGAGTGGTTCATGATGAGTGGCAAAGCGAATGGAATGCTACCATCAACAATAAACTTCATCCTCTTATGAACACTGTGTCACCACAGGGCTCTTCTTGTGGATTGTATCTGTTGTGCAGCATTGCATCACAAGTTTAAACTAGGGACTGACATGTGAAGTATGTTGGGTAACAATGAAACAGTGTTATCTAATCTTTCATGATTTCTCAAGGTTGTCCGTTTATATTAATATATTTCAGTATTCGGTAGTAGCTTTCTGGTAATTCAATAGTATTTATACCGTTTGGTATGTAGCAAATGGTAATTTTATTCTTTCAATTTAGATTATTGATGTAATATTCCATTGTAGTTTTAATTCACTTTCGGGTTTTTAGTTTAATTTTTGTACTTTTATTATTTATTAATTTATTATATAAATATTATGTCTGAGCACTGATATTGATACTTTGTGTGCGCCCAGGAAAAAAATTACAATCTTGACTTGATAAACACCAACACAAGATGCAGATGGATCAGAGAAATAAGAGAGGATCTGAAGGAAATTGGCCTTATTCAAAAGTCACCACAGACAAGATAAAATTAAACAAAAAATCAAGTATAAATACTTGCTTCAAACTCACAACATGAACATTTACAAAACCAAAAAGTGCATGGAGATGGGAACATATGAAAAAGTACTGAGAGGACTGCAAGACCCTAACAGTCCCATTTAAGAGACATAGATAATGGACTGACTAAAAGTGACTTTTTTGTTTGTTTCCAATAAACTAAACCAATTATTACAAAATTTTAACTGTAGCTTTCTTATGACCCCAGAATGTTTACCACAATCCAAACCTCACCAATCTCACTACTGTATAAATCATAAATAAATAAAGAAAAGTATAAATAGATAACCTAAAACCTTTTTTTAGTAAATTTAATATCATCTATATTAATCATGTCTGTCATATGTCGATATCAATTGCTTCAGACAGTTATTATGGAATTTACTGAATTGTCATTGTCTATAAAAGATCAATTTTTTATTATTATTGAAATAGATGTAAAAACTAATTAGTTTGATATTAAAATTAAAGGGAATGACCATTTTATATATTTAATAACTGAAAAGTTCTTCATCCAAATTAATCTACTTTATCATCTGGTAGGTTTATGAATAGCAAACCTCTGAGAGCAACAGCTCACTAAAAAGCTATTTCTAATTTTTGAAGTGACAGGGGAACCATGACAGGGGTGCTAGTCGAAAGTAATTAGAAATACTTTAGATTGTCAAAATAAGAATAATAGAAATAATGAAAGTAAATAATAGAAATTACAAAATATAAATAAATTTAAATTAAACATTAAATGATGAAGCACTAAATATTTCTTGAATAAGAAAATTAATGTGTAGGTATATTTTTCTTTACATATGATACTTTACTCTCAAACCATAAAAGTGATCATTCTGAGTATAAAGTAAGATGCAGAATGATCAGATGCATTTTGTATTTGTGTAATAATGTAGCTAATTAATAATGAAACCTAATTTATAAAACAGTGGAGTAATAATGGAATAAGTTTTTGTTTTCATTGCTCAAAGAAGAAATTACTGATTTTTGTGTTACGAGGGCGAGTCAAAAATTATCTACACTATTCCTTCTATAATTTATTTACACAAAAGGTAGGGGTTCAACATGTACATCAGTTTTTTACTTGGTCACCTCCCTTGTTAATGCATTGATCCAGCAGTCCACAAGCTTGCGTATTCCTTCCAAGAGGAAGGTTTTCAATTTGTTTTGAAGTCACTTTTGCACCACTTTCTGCACATCTTAAGTCTGTGGAAAATCGATGACCTTGCAAAACATCTTGAACAGTCCAAACAGATGAAAGTCAGAAGGAGCAAGATTTGGGCTGTATGGAGGATGTTCCAGTACTTAAAAATTTCAATTGATGGTTTGAACAGTGTGGTGAGCTGTGTGTGGGCGAGCATTGTTATGTAACAACAATACTTTCTTCGAAAATATACCTCATTGTTTCCTGTGAATTGCTGGCTTCAGCTTGTTTTGATTCGAGCTATTGATTGTAGTCCCCTTTTCAGTGAAATCTTACAATAGGCCCCTTGTGTTCCAAGAAATGGTTAGCATAACCTTATCCACTGATGACATAGTCTTTATTTTTTCTTCACTGCAGATTCCAGGTGTTTCCACTCATTACTCTGGCATTTTGGTTCTAACTCATAGTGATAAACCCACCTTTCATCACCGTTGACATCACACACAGCCTTTATGGAAGCCAAGCTCCTCATGGATGAGTAGATGGGCAGAACCATGACTGATGTTAAAGAAGAAGCTACCTCATCGATGGTTACTCGCCTATTTGCTAGAACCTCTCTTGAACTTGCTGAATCTTATCATGTGTGGTTAAGATTGACAGGCGTCCTGCTTCTTCATGTGTCACTTTTGTATGGTCACTTTTAATCTTCTTAAACCACAAAAAAAACACTTTTACATGATAAAGCACTGTCTCTGTATTGTGATAAGCCTATGCTTAATTTCAGCTCCCTTCGCACACTCAACTGGAAAATTGATTACTGTTTGTCGTTCGTCCTTGGTGTAAACTGCTAGTGGAGCAGACATGTTTACACGGTAATAACCAGAAGGTAAATTACACAATTGGGATCAAATTTTGCATGCATGACTGCAGTCATACCGACTCTTAAGTACACGTGCATAGAAGGCAGTATGACAACCTTGCAGGTGTTTTATAGTGTAAATGTAGATAATTTTTTGCTCGCCTTTGTAAATTGGTTGTACAGAGTATTTACAAGGACTAGTAGTGAGTAGTTTTCCTTGTATAATTGAAACTAGTTTATTTTGTTCTTGTTTGAATATTAGTATCTTTTTTAACTGTTATTGAAATTAATTCCTTTTTTTCACCAGGTGGAGATAGTTGGCGAGAGATGGTCATAGATGCTGTAGGATCATCAGAAAAAATGCAAAAAGAATTATTAGTGTTATTGTGTCAATACAGTGATGAATATGAAGCATTATATTGGGCAAGATTTTATAAAATTCCTTTTGATGATGCACCTTACAATGTAAAAGAAATATGGAATTCTAGTGCAGATAAAAGGTATTATGAACATGTTATCTATTTTCTTCATATGTTTGGGGGGAAAGTAGTTATAGTAATAAATAACTTAATTGTTATTTAGTAATAAATTTTAATAGTTATTGTAGATCATAATTTGCTCTAGTAGTTGATTTTCCCTAACCTTTTTATGTGCTAAACTTAAATTTTTTATTTTTAAATAAATACTTAATTCGAATGGATTAATAATTGTATTCTCTGTAAATCACATCAAGAATGCTTGAGAATGCTGTTTAGGAATCTAGAGGAATGCTGTGTAGATGTGCTTTCCTTGCACAAAACAAAAAATCTGATGTGGGCATCACATGACTTCCTTGTACGCCTATTCAGTTATGTATACACATTTTTTTAAAATGAAACATACATAAAATTTTATTTCATTAGTAACTTCTGATATTTTTTCATATTTTTTATTTTTTTATTATTGAATTATTATATATTGTAAAACATTTTTACAATCGGAGGTTAATAATTATTAATAAATCAATATATTTAAATTAAAAAAAAAAAAAGTTACAAAAAAGGAGATGAAGATTTGAACCGATATGCTTTCCCCTTCTAAAATCCAAACATTTTATTTGGCTATAACTGGAACCAGTGAAAAAAGTCCAAAATCCAGGTTTTTTGTTGATTTTGGGCTTTTTTGGACACTTTTGGTTCAGTTGATTACAATCAAAAAGGGTGGTGGGCAACTAGATGTTACAACAGTCCTAAATCCAAAATTTCAACATCCTATGGCTAATAGTTTTTGAGTTATGCAAGGTACATATGTACGGTACGTATGTACAGACATCACACAGAAACTAGTCAAAATGGATTCAGGGATGTTCAAAATGGATATTTCCATTGAAATCTGAAAACCAAAATTGTTTGTGGTCACAATACTTCCTTTACTTCGTACAAGGAAGTAAAAAGAATCTTCACAGACTTTGCCTGTGTTGATCAATGGAAACCATGGTAAAACCTTGATCAGATCACTGTTACAAAATATACAAAGGGGTCCAAAAAAATGTGCTCACTGTTTATAATTAAATAATATCTAAACAAAAAGACTTCACTCACTAATCTAATGTGTAGTGTAGTCTAAGGTATTAAATTTGTTGTGGTAGGTGGACCTGGCAATTTATACTGTCCTGGTGGTTGGTGGTGAAACAAGCCAGTCATACTAACTAATGCAGCAGAAGACAGTCGAGTAGCAACAATGACTGAGGTTCATTTATAGTTGTTGAATGCAAGGCTGTACTGATGGTACTGGAAGTTCGAGAACATTCACGAGGTACAACGGCAGTGACAGAGAGAGTTTGGAACAAGGGAAGATTTGGCCAACCGCGAACAGCTGCAAGTCCAGCATCCATTGGTGCAGTGTTGCAACATTTTACTCGATCACTGCAAAAATCAGTGAACCAGGGAGCATGTGGAAAATGGGGTGAGCCGGTCAAGTGTAATATGCATTCTAAAGAGTGGAAAGTGTGCATTCAAAAACTGCTACATGCGATGAATGAGGACAACCCAGATCGAAGGATGGAGTACTGTGAATGGTTTCAGCACGTGGTTGGCAAGGATGAGGAATTTGCAGGGAAGTTTGTGTGAACTAATGAGGTGCAATTCAAACTTAATGGTACCATGAACTGCCACAATTGTGTCTACTGGGCGTTTGAAAATTCTCACGCTTATCTGGACAGGGCAGTGAATCTACTGAGGGTTGCTGTGTGTAGTGTGGTCTATTATATCAGTGCATGATTTGATTAGTTTCTTTTTCTTTGAGGGTACCATAACTGGTGAGGCGTATCTTGATATGCTACAGACAAGGGTTTTGTCTGCCATCCAGAACTTGTATGGTGATGAACTTTTTTATGTGTAACAAGACAGAGCCTCACCTCACTACCATCAAGATCTCAAAACTCTGAACTTGATAAAACTCCAACTTGATAAAATAAAACTCTGTTTGGACAGTGGGTAGGTCAAAGAGATGTTGTTGAGTACCCACCTCAGTCCACCTGTAGGGGACCGTCAAGAATGACATGTATCGACAAAAACCAGCAACAGTCGACAAGCTACGTGAAATAATTGTAGAGTCAAGTGTTGACATTACAACAGATACACTATCAGCTGTAGTTCAATGTGCAGTTCAGCACCATGGGCGTATAGAAGCTGCTGGTGGCGATTTCAAACACATACCATAACCCTTTCTCAGTGCCAAAAATTGTCACATCAAGTCAAATTTGTTACAAGATATGGACTAGCAAACAGTGAGTACAATTTTTTTGAACACCTCTGTATGTAAAGTTACATGTCCATCTGGTCTGTATATCTTTCTACCTTATATATTTTCTTTATAAAAAACACCAGGTTTTCTTAAATATAATTTTTTCCAATGTCTGATTTTTACCACCATCAGTGTCATGTGTTACACCATGTTTTAGAGAATTCTTCATCAGGTATAATAAAGTAACAGGAACAAAAAGATAGTAAACAAACCTCATTATGAAAAGCTGCAAGTGACATGGGGTTTAGATATTTAAATTGTCTTTTACCCTAAGTATCTTGTGTGTGTATGTGTCTGTGAAAAAATTGTGAATACATCTGGTCACAAGATTTGAATAAGTACAAAATATTTTAATATGGAGATGAAGTAAACATGGCTTCTTCAGTCTGTTTACCTAAGTATATCTTTACATCAATGTGTGACACATAAAATTAAATTATGAAATTGAGAACCGAGGATGTAGGCAAGAACTAGAAAAATGCATTATTATTTAGCTATTTTTTCATAGATAAGAGAATAATCCAGGGATATTTTATTCTGTTTAAATTTTGCGGTACCGCTGAATCACTTGTACCTATGAACCAATAAACCTGCAGTATTGTAAGTAGAGTCTTGTTGATATGGAAATTCATGTAGCTCGATTTTTTATCGACTGCTAATTTATATATTTGTTGTTTATAATAGTTTGCATTATTTTTTTAAAAGTAAATATATCTAAAAAATATAACCTTTCGCTTAACTAAATAAAATGAATTATTAAATTCTGCTGCCTTAGTTATGATGTGAAATCTGACATAAAAAAAAGAAGTTTAAAAACAGATGCCATTTGAATTATTATATTAATTACTGATCTAACTTAGCATATTGTTAAAGAAAAAGGTCAATAGATCTGCAAGTAAGGATGTTTACTTGTAAGAGTAAAATCTCTCTTTCTCTTTTATCTTTTCCACGGTTAAGTGTTATAATTACATGTCTGTATAGTTACCATGTTTTTTATTAAGTAATAATCCAGTTCCTTATAGATTCCCACCTCCTGATATTATGTAGTAACAGTATAAGGTATATGAATAATGCATCTGTACTTAACGCTTTCTTTTTGTAATTTTTATAGGAATCGTCAAATCGTATCAGCCAATAGTAGCAGAGTTACTGAAGAAAATTGGGATGATGACATTAAAAAAGAAAGTTATCATCTTTTTCCATTACCCGAGGAATTCATACATGTTATTGATAATGAACATAAATTAAGGTGGATGCTAGATGACGAACTGAATGGTGTAGAAATGATAGGTTTTGATGCTGAATGGAAACCAGCATTCGGTGCTGTAACAACAAGTCTTGCATTACTACAGATCGCTACTCTTGATAAAGTCTATATACTTGATTTAATAGCAATAAAAGGAAATTCACATTGGTGGTATAAATTTGGCTCTCATATATTTGGAAATGAAAACATCATAAAGCTCGGTAATTATTTCTTTGTAACTTTGAATATATCGTTACTTTTTATAAGTCACTATACATCAATTTTTTTAATTATAAAATATTTATTTTGGCAATATTTTAAGTAATATAAAAGTACTGGTGTATGTTCATCACTATAAATTCACAGTTATAGAAAAGTCCTACAACTGTGTTGTCAGCTTTTTTTTTTCATTGCCAGCCAGCCATGAACCACAAAAGATAACAATTTTTTTTTTTTTGTTCTGTTTATTTCTTCTTCAGTGATCTCTCATATGTTCAGAGGAGTTTTTCCTTCCTCGTGACCATTTATTCCCTTTAGTTGTTCTTTGGGGTTTTTTATCCTGAAAACATTTAAATTCCTTAATTTTCTTTTGTCAAATATTAAGCCTTGCCGAATTTCTATTTTTTTTTTTTTTTTTTACATATTTTCTGGGTTGTCCTTTCCAACATTTACCTACTTTTTCCTACTTTCAAAAAAGTAATCAATAATAAAAAGTGATTGCTATTTTATTATTATTATTATCGTTATGTAATTATTGTTTTATGAATCATTTTGAAATGGTTAAAATCAGTGTAAATAGTGGTATTTTATAAATACAGTAAGTATCATTGTATAAAGTTCCACTTGTCAAAAATTTTCAGATATATTTACAAGTACTTTTGGAGATGCTACTCCATGATTAGGGATTTCTTATAAGATGTTAATTCAAAATTCATATGTCATACGTATAATTATATTTAAATTAAAATTTTTACGACTGACTATTAGGAATATAACAGTTTTAATTTAAATATAATTATACATATAAATTTTGAACTAACATCTTATAAGAAATTCCTGATGATGGACTAGTATCTTCGAAAGTACTTAGAAGTATTTTGAAAATTGTTGGTAAGTGGAACTTTAATTTATACAATTGTATTAATACCAATGGTGCCAAATGCTTAGAAAAATAAATCTAAGTAGTAAGTACTGTTTATAGTGACATCGGATATAATGACATATCAGATATAGTGACCAAAAATTTGTTTCTTGGTTGGTTTGGTATGCTGTTAATACATAAATACAGTATGTGTATTGGTTATAATTACATCAGCTGTTGTGACATATCGGTTATTATGACTAATTTTTTCAACTGCAAATGCATCATTTTATCGCTTATGATGAAGAATGAAAGTGACTCATCAGTAACGTAGTATACTTTTCATTGTAGCTACAGAAATATTTTGATGATTAAAATGAGTCACCTTTTCTTTTTTACCTGCATATGTACTATAATAGTTCTTGTTTCTCTTATCTTCTTCCTGTACGAGATTATGTAAATGTAGCAGCCACTTTCAGTTGTTATTAATCTTTTGCTGTGAGCATATCATATTGTGTGGGTACAGTATTTTATTTTACATATCCTGTGTAATTCATTTAATAATGATTTAATTATTACTTTGCGAACATTCATGAAAGAGGAAAAGGCGCCCATTATCTGGCGGTTACAGAATGCTGAAATTAATAAGGACATTGCCCAAGAATTAGGCATAGGTCATTCAACAGTATTGGTTATATGGAAGAACTGTGAAAAAATTAAGAAAAATTTTGAAATAAATTTTATGAAATCAAAAAAAATTACAGCGTAGTCAACATAATGATGTAGACCAAGCACTGTTAAAATGGGTTTAGTACTAGAGGGCTAGTGATATCTCTATTAGCAGCCCTTTATTGCAAATTAAGGTGAATGATTTTTCAGAAAAATTCAGTAAACCACTTGAAATAACTTCAGCTTGGATGCAATGGTTCCATCAGCGTCATGATATTGTGTCGGGGAAAATAAAGCGGCGAGGCCGCAGCAGCTCCAACCGGTGTGTCAGAAAAATGACTAGAAACCATTTGGCCAAAATTAAAAAAGGGCTATTTGGATGAAAAAAATTATAATGCTGATGAATCCAGTTTTTTTTTAACTGTCACTAGAAAGAACCCTTCAGTTTAAAGGTGAGACATGTTTGGGGAAAAATTATGAAAAGAAAGACTAGTACCAATTCTTACAAGTATGACTGGAACTGACAAAAAAAGCCTTCTTGTTATATGGAAAAGTGCTAAACCCTGATGTTTTAAAATTTTGAAATCGCTTCCTGTTATGTACGAAAGTAACAAGAAAGCTTGAATGACAAGTGATATCTTTATATCTTGGTTATGAAAATGGGGCTGTGAATTAAAGATTGAAAAGGAGAAAATACTGCTGCTCACTGACAGCTGTCTGGCTCATCCACACGTTGAAAATATTTTGTGTATAAAGTAAGTGTTCTTAACACCGAAAACAACAGCAGTCTTACACCCTTAGATCAAGTCATGATCAAGTTGGTAAAAGTTGATTATAAAAAACACCTAATTTTGCAAATGATACAGGATTTAGTTTAAAAAAAGGAAACACAAATGACTATTCCGGATGTTACAATTATGTAGAAATATCATGGAATGAGGCTTCTCCGCTGACTGTAAAATTTTGCTTTCAACATGCAGGATTTTTATTACAGTCTGGCAAAATTACTGACATTGCATGTGAAGAAGAGTCTTTAGCAGAATGGGGAAATAGACTCCAAAACTAATCATTCTCAAATGCATTGTTTGAAGATTATCAAGAGGTTGACAAGGATTTAGGAATGCATGAAACTGTAATAGATGATGGTGTAGTGGATTTAGTACTGTCAGAAATAGACGGGGATGTAGATAATGATAACGAAGGTAACAATAGCTACAATGATGAAGATATCAACCCACCAAATCTTCCTGAAGTTTTAGCAGCAATGAAAACCATTTGCCGGTTTCTCAGTCTTAGAGAAATTGCTAATGAAGAAACAAAGAGTGTTTGTTTCGATTTAGAAAAGAACATTCAAAAACTATTATAACACATATTCGAAACAAAGCAAAATAACCAACTTTTTGCAGAAAAAGTAATTTTTACAATTTTTCTGCCTTCTTTTACTCTACTGTATTTGTATTTGTTATTGAATATATATATTTTTTTATATTAAAAGTAAATAATTATTATTAATAATATACAGAAATTATTATTATTTTACTGTATTACAGTACCTGTGAATATGGCATATTAAAGTAGTACCACTAACCTACCTAAACATCTGTTATTGTGACTATCAGTTATAATGACCTAAAATTGTCCGCTCCTAGTCACTATAAACGATATTTACTGTAAACCTATATACAATACCTCAGTTACACAATCACTTATTAGATACTAACTGAGCCCACAATTGTATTCAATTAATACGAAAAAATTACTTTATTTAATCATTTAAATATATTTATTTATTATCCTATTAACTACTGGCTGATATCCAATTAGTTTCACTTTTTTTTTATGATAGAAATAAGTTTTTTAAAACTCATGAAATATGAAGTTTGATCAAGATTAAAATTTAGAATCTTATAGATTGAAGGGAAACACTCACTACTATTCTGCAGTCAGCAATAGCGATAAAACAATAATATTAAAAGCTGTTCTGTTCACACTTATTTCATTAAAAATCATATGATAGTAATAATTCATAAATATGAAGTCATATTATTTATAAACTAGCCTGGACCCCTAGGGCTGCAGAGCTTGCTTTGCTCACTGTCCTCCTAGAACAGTGGGTTCCACTCCTTGAACCACAAAGTGCTTGCTTCACTCGTCATTCCCCTCTAACCTAAGGGCTCCACCCCCTAGACCCCCAGCATTGTTTGTTCCTAATATTTATGAGATTAATACTGCTAAATAACAACATATTCATACTTTATAGAAACCTGAAAAAGAAACTAAATTACAAAAGACTGAATAGGACTAACTAAGGTAACTAAAGTACACGGACTTTTGATGAGGAAAATTCCACAACCTATTTCAGTTGCCGTGGTGACAGAAATATAATAATGAATTAAATGGATTATTTTTTTTTTTTAATGAATATCTTTAATTCACAACTTCACCCGCCTCCGCCCCCCTCCATTGGGGATAAGCCTCAATCTATATCTTAATATCTACTCTGGGACAACATAAATGAATGTATTTTGCAAATTTGAAAGGGACCAGCTGGTTGATTCTTGTGTGATGCTCATACAGTCAAACTTTTGCATTTAATTTCATTTTTGGGGAAAAAACGTTTTACTCATTATATTTCTAAAATATATTAAAACAAAAATCCTATAACTAAATTTTATGGAAGTTTTTCACGAAATCCAAGATAGAGTTATTCTTCAAAATGATGTAATGTAAATTGCTGGAACAGCTCTAAAGCAGAAAATTACCCCCCAAAAATGTGAAAAATTTAATGTTTTATTATATATTGTTATGGTCAAAATCTTAAGCATTTATACTAACAAATATAAATTTCTGATATCGAATGAATTATTGTCATCAAGTGATGAAATAAATGTTACCTCAATTTTTTTATGAATTCAGCCTGTATACAATAAATTTCAGAAATTTAAATATGCACACAGTACTTGCAAATATGAATTCCAAAACATTAAAAGATACCTACTAATGTCTTAGGTAGGAAGTTGAAGACAAAGGTTAAACCAGTCCCTACTTTCATCCAAATAGGAGGTTCTATTAATTTTTAGAAGATATAAGATTACCAACAAGACAATTTAAGTAAATATTTATCTAATCTTAAGGAGAATTTTATGTTATTTTTTATCGTTTTGCAAATTTAATTAAAGTAGGTTTACCCATTCAACCCCCCAGATTGCTCTATTGGTGAACACATCTTCCCAAATCAGCTGATTTGGTAGTCGAGAGTTCCAGCAATCAAGTCCTAGTGGCAGTTACTTTTATACGGATCTGAATACTAGATCGTGGATATCGGTGTTCTTAGATGGTTGGGTTTCAATTATCCACATATCTCAGGAATGGTCGAACTGAGACTGTACAAGACTACACTTCATTTACATTCATACACATTATCCTCATTCATCCTCTGAAGTAATACCAGAACGGTAATTCCCGGAGCCTAAACAGGAAAAAGAAAAAAAAAAGCTTTACCCATTTGTGAGAAATAATTTTTTATGTTGAAAATCACAAAATGGTGTCCAAAAAGAAATCAAAGCAAAATAGGACTTATATCATTAGGAACATTTTTGCTCATTTTGGTGTCCTGAATTGGTACTTAAAGTTCAGAAAAGTCCTACAACTTGGGTTTATTCTGATGCATGGCTTTCACACATACACAGACAACTTAATTTAAAATCTGTATCATTTTATTTAAATATAATATTTTTCATTTCAGCAAACTGGTGTAGCCTCATGGCTTAATGCACCAGGTACCAAGTCAACCGTGCGATCAAGTTCAAGACCCAGCCAGACCAAGTTACCTTTTTTACACTTTAGATGTTATTCATTTATTTAATTCTATCTCTCACCTGTGATGTCACAACATAGCAGACAACTACAACAGCATTTTTTGGGGAGTGGGTGCGATTCTGCAAATATTGTTATTTTTTAATTGTTAATTAATGTGCCTAAGAAAAATATGACCTTAATTAGGGGAAATCACAAGATTCTGAAGATGACCTTGTTCTACAGCCTCACCCCCTTGGCCTTTTAAGTTAAAAATTTAATGGCATCAATGCGGCATATATAGAAGTATTCTGACCAATTTTGGTTAAAATCGGTCCAGTAGTTCTGGAAATATAAGGAGTGCGACACCGAACACAAACGTACATAGGAACATCCGGAAAATTTCTATCCGGTTATTTGGATTCCCCCGATGTCAAAACGTCAAGATCTGGTGAAAACCGCATATGCCCAAATTGGACCGATTGTAATACTTTCGCTTCTAGAGTTATAGTATAGAGTTGTAGTTATATAGCGCACATCTTAGGTATTTTGACTCAGTTTGGTCAAAATCATTCCAGTAGTACTGGAGATATAAGGTAATTTAAAGGCCAACCCGAACACACATGCATACAAACATTAACATCCAGAAAATTTCCATCTGGTTTTTTGGTTTCCTTAGGTGTCAAAATCCAGTGAAAACTGCTTATGCTCAAATTGGACCGATTACAATACCTTCCCTTCTAGAGCTATAGCACTATCTAGACGGTAAAGTAAAAACAATCAGGAACTAGTGTATTAAATTCATCATGAATTTCAATTTTACTTGTACAACAATGAAAATCAATATTAATTGTATTTATTATAATCCAATTACACAATCCACTGTAAGAACAAAATTACACAGTTATTGACAACACTTATTTTACAACCTTATTATTATTATTTTTTGATTCTCTTTATAAAGTTTTAATCTCCAGTGGGTTTTTTTTGTCTGTTCATGGGTTTGGATTTGCCTGTTTGGCTTAGATTATGAAAATAGAAGCTATAAATAAAATCATTAAAAACAACGTCCAAGATAAAATAACAATTATATTAGTAATTCTTAAACTTCATAATAGATAAATAAGTTAGCTTAGTTGGAATTACATGGTTGTTAAATTCTTTATCTGAAGTACAGTTACATTAAAAAATAAATAAAAAATTAGAATGAAAAACTGAATTCAGTCAATTATCAAAAAATAAATACTAAATAGATTTTTTTTACACAATAATTGACTGAATTTTATGTTTTATATATTTACATATTTCTTTTCATATACACATAAACTGTTAATTTGAATAAATCAAGTAAAAAGTGCAACAGTGTGGCAACGATGGTAGATCAAACCATAGTGGATTCGTAATTGCAATAGCAAACATTTTTAGTGGTGTCCTAACTGTTAAATATTTAATATCCTATTTTTCAGTAAATCTAGAATACTGGTAACTTTTTTTGATTTTCTTCATTAGAATAATAACTACTGGATTACTTAATTTAAAGGTTTATTCGTATTTGCAAGATGTTTTATAAACATAAAGTAAACTTGTAAGAGCTCACGCAGTAATGATTTGAAATAAAATATCATTATTTGCAAACTTCTATATAAAATAAGAATTAATTTCTAGGTAAAAGTGTGTAAGAAGTAAAATTATTTCAATTATTTAACAATTTGTTCACTCATAAATATATCTCTTACTATTGTTTCTTAATGATCAAACAATATTTTCAGCTGCCTTCTTACAGAATTAAATTTTGTATATTTAAATTAAACCTTGACAGCTTAAGTTTTTCTTTTAATATTTCAACTGGTTTTTCTTATAAAAGAGATTTTTTGGGGAAAAAATTACATTGTATTTTTGGCATCTGATGTAAAGTGATAACATTCCCTAAGCAATATCAGTATGCTAAGTTAAGTTGCCCGATAACAATAATAGATGAAAACAATCACATTAGTACTTATTAACAAAGTTCTGATTGCTAGGTTGATTTCTCTTTATAGTAATTATAATTATTTTTATTTGCAGGTTTTGGTATTGATTGCGATATTAATATGATGAAGCAGAATCTTTATTTAGGCGATATAAACTTGAGTGGTAAAGGATATATTGATATGGCAGTTTTATGGAGAAAACTTGAAAAGGATTGGTCAATTAAACTTCCATATTCAGGTACGTAATTTATACATGGTTCCAGTTAATATTTTTGTTTGGTGTGATAATTTAATGTAGAAAGTGTTATAATTTAAGGTGCCAAATTTTGTCTGCATTTTAAGGATTTAACTAAAATGTTATATATTCATTTGTCTGTCGGTCTGTCTGATAAAAATTGTAGCTAATCCACCTGACCAAGCAATTTTTTATTTGACCATTTGTGACTGCTTTTGCCATTTGTTCAGAGAGATTACATGCATAGAGATATTTGCATTTATTTGCAGTTCCATTTCTGTGTCGTCAGAGTCAAAACATATTAAAAAATTTTCCCTTCTGTTACATTTCTATCTAAGTAAGACTTTGAAAAGTATTCAATCTGTTCCTTATCAGTAGCAATGCATATTAGGATAGCACAGAGATTAGTCATTTACTACATGGAAAGTTGATTGACGGCTAGTCATACCAATTTAATTTCATACAATTTATTTTTGTAGTTTCCCATTCGCTAGTTGTAGCAGGAGTGAGTGTTTTAAAAGATAGTTTCATAAGTATCCTGTAATTTTTTACTGAAAAATCATCCACAGCCAACAAAAATAAACCTTTTTGTTTTTGATTCTTAGTGTTTGAGTAATATTGTGACAATTTATTCTTGTTTTTGTATGTTATTAAAATTAAAAAAAAAAAAAAAAACATTGTAAGTAGCTACTGTTACTAATAAGGTGTTTGTGGGATTGTGAGTGTGCGTTTAAATTTATTTAAATATTAAAAATGTATACATTAAATAAAAATCAGGAGATTTTAAATTGTATTGTCCATAAAGTAATGAAAATTTAACATCACTCAATAACATTTTACATATAGGTGAGCTATAAATGAATAGTGAAGTTAAATGCTACTAAAATATTTATTTTTCATTCGAAATTTCTTTTTTATCTTATATTCATAAAAATATGTCATTGTAAGAACATAACCAATATTGTGTATTGGTAAAACTTTTAGTGAGAATTGTTAACTGAAAGTACATGTAATTTCATCGTATGCAGATTACAGTTGGCTTAGTCGATAACTGCGTAATTTATAATGGACTTCTTCAGAAGATTATAAATTATTATTATAAAGGTACATAATGCCTTAAACGATTTTTATTTCTCCTCTTGTAATTAGGATGTAATCTTCAGTGTTCATACCTAAAAATTCACTGTTTTTGTTAGAAAAATTTACTTGATATAATTTAATGTCAAATGGATATTTATGGATGTAATTTAAAATAACGGTTATCCAATCAAATATTAGATGCAGTCAAGTTCAAGGATAATTGTCTTGGAAACAAACCGTAAGAATTTTGTAGAGTATACATAAGGATTTGACCTATATAAATTTTGTGTATGTTGATTGCCTTTAAAAATATCTCAAACCCTTCTTTTTTAAGCAGTTTTTGGGTGAATCTGTGTAAAAAGCCGCCCATTTTTAGAGGTCTGATTCCAATGGCCTTACTTTGGCTGATTATAATTCATAAAATTGAAAAACCATATTTTTTCAAATTTCATAGCTCTATTCATTATAGTTTATATAATTTATATTTATAATATGATCGACCAAACCTTAAATCATTAAATTTTATAATTTTCCATTTTTTATGAAGATATCTTCTGCAGCTGTTAATCATGGACTTGAGGAACATACAGGTTCCATTACATATTTCATATTATCTAAATATTGATTAGATGAAATTATGCATCCTTCAACTCATAAACTTCATACTGACATTCATTTTTAACTTTCTGTTACCAAATTAAAATGTGTGTATAATTAATTGATGGTGCTAACCTAAAATTCAAGGATTCTGCAAAACCTTGTTTGATTAAAGTTAAAATGAACAAATTTTTTATTACAAATTTTAAAATTTATTATTACAGTGTAGACATAGAGAGAAAGGGCGCAACAGTGCTTTATTTCTTTTAGATATAAATGTAAATAAATTGATCACCATCTCTAAATAAATAATACATTTAAAAAAATTGTGAAAAATGCTGCTTACCTTTAGTTTAAAGTTTAAACTAGGTTCGTAATAAAGCCAGCACATTGAATCATAAAATCTACAAGTTGTGAAGATATCAATATTGATAAAAAGTGTAAGATAGAAAAGTTTAATACATGCTGATATAAACTTTGGTAGATTCATTTAAATATGAATAGCACTTTTAATTATTAAAAACATATAAAAATCTAAAACATTTTGTTATGAATTTTGTGAATCATAATCAGTCAAATAAAAGACCTTTGGAATCAGGTCTAAAAATGATAGCCTTTTTTGTTTTTTTTTTTTGTTTTCGCCAACCTGTTTTCCAGCTACTGCTGGGTCTGGATGTGTGTGTGTGTATATGTATGTATATATATATATAGGCAAGTGCAATTACCGCTACCGGCTTGCTAGGTCTGATGTAGCTGCAGACGTAGTGCAATGCAAGTATAAATATACCGGTAAATATGTAGTTAATTGAAACCCAACCGTAAAAAAACACTGGTATACACAGTCTAGCATTCAAATCCATATAGAAGCAACTGCCTTTACAAGGACTTGAACCATACAACTCTCAACTTGGAAAATTAGCTGATATTACGATGATTTGTAGACCAGTAGACTAAACCGGCGTGTGTAGCCTTTTTTTTTATATATTCACTTTAAAAACTTCTCAAAAGTCCTGAAAATTTTTAGATGGACAACGAATGAAAAATTCAACAGGTATAATTTTTATCATACTTAATGAAAATCTACAGTCCATTTCAAAGATGTAATATTTAATTAACTAGTATGAGTGTTATTTGATTTTACTCATATAACAGAATGAATGGCCTCAGAATGTATATGGCTTCACATGTTGTTGCTATATTTTACCTTAAGATAAGGATTATTTTTTAAATAAAAACTGAAAACTATTGCCTAAGTTCTGGTTTTAAAAAATATTATTTATGTTTATTTTCTATTTTTTTTTTTTAATTTTGTAATTTAAGAGAAGTTGAAACTACAAACTTACATAAATGCTGATTTTTAATTTACACATATGATGTATATTTAAATGTGTTCAGGGGAAATCAAAATTAAATAGCCTTGAAGGAGGACAGAACAACAAAGATATTCAAGAAAAATTGTTTTTTTTTTTAATTTCTCTACGTCTTGATGGCGAATAGATCCTGATGATTACTTTTATACAGCTTTAAAAAGATGTATTAGTTAGCTCTTTGATTTATGCTTCATGTTCTCCTAAATATGCATATTGTTATTTGTTTCAGAGTACAATTATTCATCTCCAGAGAGTCTTTCTCAGTTGGTCTACCATTGTTTTGGAAAGAAACTTAATAAAGATGATCAGTTTTCAGACTGGGAACGAAGACCACTCAGAAAAACCCAAAAGATATATGCAGGTGCATTACACAGTTAGCTTTACTTCAGCTTATTTATTATTAAGAAAAAAAAGCAAACACTCAAAAGATATTATTGAAATTACAAATTGTTTATTGTAAAAATATTTAATGAGGGGTGACTGAAATGTAATGCACAATCACTCATTGCTCACAATTAAAAAAAGTCAAAAGAACACATATGGTGTAAAAGTAGATTTTATATTCTACAGAAATTTACATTTATTTTTCCATGTAGTTTCTATTTATTTATAGCTAAACATTTATTTCAACGGTGAATCAGGTTCTTTCTTTGATATACAACCTCACTGACTCCATTTTAGTTCATCATTTCTGCTAAAATAAATACCCTTACTATCCTACTTTAATTACAGAAGTAAGTGAAAATCACAAGTCGGAAATCTGGTGAGTACGTAGGAAATGGAATCGGATTGAATCTCAAGTTCATAATATGTTACAGAATTATCAGCTTCATGGTTTGTCAAACATGACACATGTGTCTCCTAAACTGTTTTAACATCTTTGCGTATTACACAGAATTTACAGTCTACCCATCTTCCCGGCAGTCAGTCATATTAACGTGTTTGGAATCCGAGAACGTTTCAAGAAAATTGTTTTTCCCAAGGGTTGTGTTTTTTGATTTTTTTTTATTGTTGCAAACCACATATGAGTATGCTATGCTCTGCAATTTTTCTGCTGGGTTGTAATAATCAATCGTAGTTACAGTACTGAAAAGGAAGTCATCTCCTTCATCAAGATAATGTTTCAGAAGCTGTTTACAATATTCCTTTTGTTTTTTATTTGTTCTTTTCTGTGAATTTGTGTGCCACCCACTGCAAACAGACTTAGAATAGCTCAGTTGTACAATAATGTTTCCTATTCGTTCTTTCAATTTGACAATCTGGGTGAGGATTCATTATTGTATCGGCATCATTTTCAATCAATTCATCAACCTCCTTTTGGTATTTTTCATCAACCACAGAAATTGGTTGACCACTGAGATTTATCCTCAATTTTCACTTTACCAGCTTATCATACGCAAAATTTTATTACCCATTTACTTACAGTATATAGAAAAATTATAGTAATAGTACATAGTACTACATTATAGTAATTAGAATACATAATAAATTTACAGTTTCATCACATAAACAGCTAAAATTATGATGATGTATGTTATTAGTATACACTTTTTCTACTGTTAAAAATTCAATTACTGTATGTTTTCAATGAGTTATAGCAGGCATACTTGACTCCTAATAATAGCAGATGACAGAAAATCAATGTGTGTTTTGTTAGTAGTAGGGGAATAAAACTACTTGAGGACAGCACCTTGCACCTTGCACGACATTTAGTTCTCCAGTTACACTCCACTGTGCATTACATTTCAGCCGTCCCTTCTAATTTATTTAAAAAATGATATATTTTATAATTTAGCTTACACTAAACTTATTTATTCATCTAAATACCTGTAGATGAACTAGATACCCCAGTCAACTACAGATAGTCCCCAGTTACAGTTACCTGTACTACAGATGAATATTTTTAGTGTGTGAAAAATGCCAAGGTTGACTGGGATCACATTTGAAAGTTATCACTTTTATGGTAACAATCAATTTAGCTCAGGATGTAAAATAAGTCTGCCAACATAACAGTTGAAATTTCTCCTCATATTTCATCGATGATTTATTATTTAAAAATGTTAATTTTAATTAAATTTTTAATCAGTCCTATCTTTCCCAACTTGGTCAGTCAATTCAGTTAAGTTGGTAAGTAATTTTCCTATTAATAACTTTAAGTAGTTTCTGTTAATTATTATATTAAAATGATAGTTCTAGTTTAAGATACTATTATTAATTGATATTACATTTAATATATATGACAAAATATATTATAAATAACTTTTGCCTAATAGTAACAAACTATGAAAAAATTGATTTTGCTTAGTTATTTTCAGTTGTGAGCTTTGCACTTAAAAATAAAACACTGCAGTTATCATTTAAATTATTTTTATAATCAATTTAATTTAGCTAAAATTATTAGTATTATGAATGAATAGCAAATTAATCATATTGATTTTGTTAAATCTCCATTTATTGTTCTTAAAAACAATTGGTGACTATTTTTGCCATTAACATTTTCTCTGCACTGTCAAACACGCTATCCGCAGGCAAAAAACTGTGCCCAAAAACTGGTAAAACACAATGATTTTGTAAATAGAAGTCTCTGTTGTTTGGAGGAAACGAATAAGAGTTCTTAAAACAATATTGTTTTTGTAACAAATACCTTTCAAAACATGTTGCATTTTACATGCAATTCTTCGTTACCCTGCTGACTGTACATGCATGTTACTTCCTAATACTGAAATCAGATCTCACGTATGGTGAGGTGAGATTCAGTTACTCAAAGTTCTTGATAAAGTCCCTTACAATTTCTTTTTTTGCTACCGTCTGACAACTATTACATCTCTTTCTTTCCATCTTTCTTCTACAGCCTGTCCAGAGTGTACTTTGTGAATAATATTATCTAATCTTATTCAACAAAGTCCTGTTACAAAAAAAAAACCTTTTGCAAACAGACACCTTTTGATTATTTACTGCATGTAAACAGTAAGTAACACTGAAAGCATGTTCACTACCTGGCTTTTGTTTTTTGCTTTAGATAACAGGCCTAGGCCTATGACGTTTTACTTAGTTTGCCTGAAAAGTTAGCAATAATGATATCTTGCCTTGTTTTATCTGACTTTTTATAATAATTTTTTTCAAAGTTTTTTAAATGTCTATGTCTAAAGCTAACGGAAGAAGATTTTTTTGTGTTGTGAAGACAAGGGTTAAACACTAAGGCCCTTCTGGGTTGAGAATATCTCAGTTTCTTCTTCCTTTTTTTATCCTTCTGTACCTTTCCTTTTCCTCTTCCTACTTCCACTACTAAAATCACCAACACTAACACTTCCTAAGTGGACAGAACACTGTTTGAAATAAACACAGAACATGGACAAAACATTATTTGTTCAAAACCCTAGTTTTGTTTACTTGTTTAGGTTGGACAAATTTTTTTTTAGAAGCAAACAATATACTACATGCTATAGGAATTATAAAGAAGGGACCAGTGATACCAATAACTCCCTTTTTTATTTTTTGTGACAAAACATGTTTTGAAAGTTACCTCCTCAATAGTTTATTTAAAATATGTTTTTTGTTATGTTGTTAATATATTGTGATGAATATTGTTAACCCTTGAATGCGAGCAATAGCAATAAAATATAATATACACCAGATTATGTCAAGACTTACTTTCTTATCCTGTTTAGCCTCCGGTAACTACCTTCAGATAATACTTCAGAGGATGATATGTATGAGTGTAAATGAAGTGTAGTCTTGAACACCAGTATCCACGATCTAGTATTCAATTCCATGTAAAAATAACTGGCTTTACTAAGACTTGAATGCTGGAACTCTCGACTTCCAAATTTGGGAAGACGCGTTCACCACTAGACCAACCCGGTGGGTTATGTCAAGACTTAGGTTACTGTTTCATCACTACTTTAATCCACTGCCTGTATTCAACTGTCATCAACTGAGAAGTATTATAAAAGAAAAAATTGTGTATTTTTATTATTTTGAAAGGTATCAGAATAATTTCAAAGCAATGCCTGTAATTTTTTTAGCTTTTAATGTTAAAAAAAAAAATTTGAGTGCAAAATGTTTGACCTAACTTGTATTTTTATAAGCCATATTGGCACATTAATTAATTTCCAAACCATCTGTAACTAAAAAAATTTCTATACAAATTTGTTTAAAAATTTATATAAGAAATTTATAACAGGAATTTAATGTTTTATAAAAATAACTATTAAAGAAAACCCTGCAACAACAAATTATAACAAAATCCATAATGTTTCACAATATCTGGAATTATATGTATATTTGTAAATTGACATTAGTCAATTACAAATGTCAATTTGTCATTAGTAATTTTTACATTAGTAAATTTTTTTGGTTAAAATCAAAGGTGAAATAAAATTATGAATTATTTATATTCCGTAACATAATTTATTACAAAATATGAATAATTTCATAAAATATTTTGTATAATTATATAGTGTTCATTTTATTTATAATTTTATTTCACCATTTGTATTAAACATTTCGGGGAGAAGACAAAAACTATTGTTACAATATCATGAATAGCCTTTAGTGCTACATACATATATTTTTTTTTAATAAAAAGTTCTCTTTATTATTATACTATAACAAATAAAGATGGCTATATTTAAAAAAAAAATTTGATTTTTTTTTAAATTACTGTTTGTCGGTTGTAGAATTCAAGATATTTAGGATTGTATTTGAGTTCTCATTAGTTGATAATATTGGACAGAAATAAAATGAAATTTTAACATATAATTAAAATTAAGTTAAAAATAATAAATAAATAAAACATTAGCAGGTTTGTTGTATTTATCTAAATTTATTTAGTTGGAATAAATTTGTAAAAATTAACATTACTTTGAAATCATTAAATTATTGATTTTTTAAGTAAAGCTAAATTACTATTGTTATAAAGTAAATTACTATTGTTATAAATTTGTAATTTATTTTTATTATTGTTGATTACATTTTTAAATATACAGTCAAATTACTGTGAGAGAGCAAACTAGTTTTGCTTCATACTGGTATGAAAAAGATTAAAAATCAAACAAAAATATTTAATGCAAATTGTTATAAAATTAAGAAACTTCAGTAAAAAGAAAATGTTACATTAATCTAACCTAGTTTTGTTTCTCAAGCTATCAGCTAAATTAGTGAATTAAATTACTATTTTTCAGAACTCCATACAATAAAAAACTTCTGAAACTAAAATTGTACAATAACGTATAATCTGAAGTATGTTACAATATGCTCAGTATACCCATCATAAGCAGACATTTTATTATAATCTGTTACCAAACGGTTAACTAGGTATTACCCATTTTTTGTTTTAGTATTGTGTTAACACAACATTTGGTCATATGTATCTAATTGTTGATTAAAATTTATTAATAAAATCTAGGTAAAAACATAAATAAATACATACAAATTTTTTACCTTACATGCTGTCTTTTTCTTTTCCCGTTTATTATTGAAGCATTTTCATAATGTACACAATTTCATCAGTAGATTCAGCCATCACTGTTGAGTGATGGCTAAGTCAGAATGGATGGTGATGGACACTGGGAAAGAAGTGATAAATATGATTATCTCATGCTAGTAGGAAATCGGTTTTCAGCTTTCACCCAAGAAGATTCAATTGGTCGCGGTCTCGAGTAGGATTTTGTTCAGGGTTGGAACCACGGTCTCCTACCCTTTCCCTACAGTGAAGTATCTCAGCATATGAATAGATAAAAACCACACCATACCATTTGTTATACAGGTAATATAACAAATGGGCTATGCTACCTGTGCTGTGGTTGTACTTGCTCCCCAGACCTCCTCAATCAGAAGATAGAGGTGATGAATAGAGGGCAGGTAAGGTGGATACAGAGGCATCAGTTGTTTGTAGGTGATAAGAGAGAGGGATCAGTCGATGAAGAGTAGATGGACATATTGTGGATACCAATGTTCTTTGGTGGTTGGGTTTCAATTTACTGCACATCTCAGGATTAGTCAACCTGAGACTGTACAAGACTACACTTCAATTAAATTCATACATATCATCCTCTGAAATAATACTAATAATTTAATTTACAGCAATGAAATTTGCTTTGTTTAAGTTTCCAGCTTATTTCTTAATAGTATCAGAAGTTTGAATGTATACTCATGTATATATATATATATATTTTAATTAAAATAAATTTTTTTAGATGTAAGAAATTAAAAAAATGAAAATTAAATTTTTCATTTCAACATTTTTGTACTTTGGTTCAGAAACTGAGATACAGATAAGTGAACAGTTATAAATACAGTAATGTAGCTGAAAACTGGTTAATAATAATTTACATTATAATTTTTGTGTAGTTGCTGTTGTTTTGTTTTCATTGTATTATTCATTTTGTGAAATAACTATTATTTTGTTTCATAGTGGAGTAAATCTTTTATTATTTGTGTTTAAAAAAGCTATTAGTACTTATGTGATTTAATTATTTGTTTATCTCCCCAGCTTATGCAGGGCTCTATGTTCATTTATTTTTGTTAGTGTTTGTTTTTATTATTCAAATTGTTAATTCAGTAAATTCATCTGCATGGTGTTTCATCAAAATTTCATTTTCTAGTCCATTTTTTAATTTAGTTATATTTCTTCATCTTTTAAAATTATTTTTCTGATATGCAGGCCTATATCCATATAATTGCTGTTAAAAATGAGTAAAGTTGGATATTATGTATACGTTATTCTCTTCGCTTCTGATGTTACTCTTCAGTTGAAGAACTTTGAAGTAGATGGTTGCCTTCATTGGGAAAAAAGAATTGGTGCAGCTGCACATGATTTTAAAACTACTCTTTCTGTTAATATTCTTCAAAAAATTTGTAAGAATACTACTGCCCTTTGTGCTAAATCTTTTGATTTAATTAATATTACTATGAATGAGAGTAATAGTTGTTTTAAAGTAGATTTCTTTATGTATTTACTGAATTTAAGTATTAAATATTGTGTTACCTTAGATAAGAAATTGTAATTAAGTTTTTATACTTATTTTTATAAAGATGGGGTTATGCATTAGCCACTAAATTAATTTAAACAGTTAAAAATAAACAGTCTATTTCTCAAAAAATGTAAATATTCTAAACCCCAAAAAAAGGTAGCTAAACATATATGAAGACAAAACAGTTGCTATATGTATTATACAGATCACTGTTAACAGATTTTGTAATAATTTATTTCCTGTCATACAACAGGGATATTCATTGATATGTGAACAACATTTTATTTTAGTTTGTTTGTTTTTAATTTCTAATTTCAGTTAAGCTATTAAGATTATTTATATGTATGTATGTAAGTGCATGTATGAGGTTATTAGAAATCTAAAATTTGTTCCTTCTGTTTGAAATATTAATCATGGAAAGGAAATTATTGCTTCATAAGGTGGCAGTGTTCATGATGTTAAAATATTTGTGATACTGTATGTGTTTCTTCTTTAACAATACCAACTGATGTATGCATTTATTATTTGTGTGTATATGCATACTCATGCATATGTGTGACCTAAAAAATAGTTCAAATTGTGTCATTGAACATCATACAAAAGTTAAATTTTTGATTTTTCTCTAAAAATCACCACCAGAGAATTAAGACAGCTTAATAAGTCATGCGGTAAATCAATAAAAAAAAAACTCAAGTTTATAAGTACCCATGAGGATTATGTAGTGTGTTAGGATTTTTATCATAGTAATCCATCCCTTGTGACAAATAACAAAAAAAATGAGTGTATTCAAAGTAGTAAAATACTTGTACCATCAGAACTTTAAATATACATAGGAAGTTGCCATAGTATTCACGTTATCTGAAAATAGATTGTTTCAACAAATCATACAAAAAATATCTGTAGATCAGGGAGAAATATGAGTGATATTGACAGGAGATCTTGTAAGATGGTCAGTCAGGACAAAAATTTTCTCAATAATAATCACAGGTGTTTAATAAAAAAGATGAGACATGGTTTTTTATACTCTCTACAGACAAAATATTGGTCTGGATTGGAATCCTATTATCTCTTCTTGACAAAAACGATTTTAGTAAATCAAAAGTTGCATTTGAAATTATTTTAATTTACAAAAATGTTGTTTACCATAAATTCAGGCCACATACTAAGGCATCCTGGAATAGTCGTTTTAATATTAGAAGGACAGGTAGAAGGAAAAAATTTGTGTAGGCAGGCCACGTTTGGAGTATGTAAAACAAATTGTTGGGGATGTAGGATGTAGAGGGTATACTGAAATGAAACGACTAGCACTAGATAGGGAATCTTGGAGAGCTGCATCAAACCAGTCAAATGACTGAAGACAAAAAAAAAAACCATAAATTCATTCCAAAAGGTCAAACAGTAAACAAAAAAATGTTTTTAAATATCCTTCATAGATTATCCTTCAAGAATGCAGTCAAAAGGAAATATCTCAGAAAATGAAAACAAATAATCAGATTCTTTTGCACGACAATCTACTGGTGTATTGGTCCCTGACAGTCAAGAAGTATTTTGTACAGTATAATTCAATGTAAATGGACCATCTGCTCATCCTGCTTTTGTCAATAGCTTGTTTTTATTATTTCTCTGTTTGAAATAGACTCTGAACAGTAACAAGGATTATAACATTAAAATTCTTAATTTGATGAAGCAGGTGAAGAAAATTTTGTAACTGCTTACCAGGAATACGTCAAAATACTTTTTGAACATTTACAAAATTATGGAACTACTGAAAGAAAGCTAATATAGAATGTTTTAATTTATACAATATTTCTAAAATAAGTATATTTTACCAATATTCTGAAGTTTCCTTGAATGTTATTATTGATAAATGAATTTAGTAAGTTTACAGAACTTGCTAATTGAGAGGCAACCTTGATCTTGATTCTTTTTTCTAATAATTTAATTCCTTTTTTCTAATAATACTGTACTTCTATTACCACTTGTTAAAATATTTTGTTCCTCACCTGTTTCTTTTAGGTTATAAATTTTTATCAAGTCATTAAATGTGAAAATTCAAGCTGATTTAATACATTTATGGTTTTAAGATTTGAATTTTTTTATTGTATTATTTTGGTTTCTAATTTTCAATAAAATGTCAACATTAAGTATAAAACATTGGTTTTAAGTGAAAAAATAATAATGAACCAAATAGCAGATAAAAATTATCAATTAAACAGTTTTAAAATCTCACAGCAATAGAATGCAAATATAAAATGTATTAAAAAATATAAGTTACAGTAATGTGTGATTGCATGAATTAAAAATTGGTTGAAGTAAACAGAATTGGTATACAAGAGCAAAAGTGAAAGAGTTGGCTATTTTGGAACCAATTATTTAAGTTTAAGCTTTGCAGGTGATGAGAATGTTGGGAGAAATAAAAAATCAAAGAATTCAATTGCTTGATGGATTGCTTTAAAAGCTGACACTTAATATGAAATCTAATTTGCGATGAAGCAAGTGCTGTTAATGTATAACAATAGTAGAATAGAAGTGCACTAGTCACTTTTGTCACTAGTTAAAGGTATGATGCTAAAAACATAACAATTTTGATTTAACTGTATCGTTTTACAATGTAACTGATGTTAAAAATTTTTGACTGAACATTCTGATAAATTTATCAGATAATTTAGTAATGTATGAACTATATAATTTTTTTAAATTTTATTACAGTCGTTTTGAGGTGATCGTTATGGTATTAACAATTAGGATAAATCTTGCAGTGGTCAACCAGTTTCTGTGACTGATGAGAAGCACCAAATGGAGATGGATGAATTGATTCTTATTACACAACAACCCATCGCCACCCAGATAGGCATATTGAAAGGACATGTAAGACTTTATTATTGCAAAACTGACCAATAAATGAATCTACTGTAAAATCTGTTCTCAGTGGGTGCCATGCAAACTCACAACAACAAAATGAATATTGTGAACAGCTTTTAAAACTTTATCAAGGGAGATGACTTCCTTTTCATTATTGTGATGGGAAAGTACATCATTACAATCCAAAAGAAGACTGGTAGAGCATGGAATACCGGCAGTATGGTTCGCCACAATCATAAAAATTCAAAACCCAGCCGTAGGAAAAAATAGTATTGTTTGGGATTCCAAACACTTGCTGATGACTGGACTGCGTGCAATTTTTTGTCTAAGCAGACTGTATGTTCAGTGATATATAGATATGTTGAAACACCTTTGGGGACGTGTTTGACAATCCACGGAGCCAATATTCTGCAGCATGATAATGCTTGGTCACGTATATCATGTGCAACTGCCAATGCAAAGTGAAGTTGAAATTTGAACCTGATTTTGAAGTTAAATTTCACCACCTGCATACTCAACAGATTTGGATCCCTTTAATTTTCACTTTTTTCCAGAATTAAAGAGGGATATTAATGGTATTCATTTCACTTATGAATGATGAACTGAAGGATGTAGTGAGGTCAGGAATCAAGGAATCACCACCATCGTTCTTCATTGACCAAATGGGAGACTGGTTCACAGTTTAGAAGAATTGTGTAGCTGTAAATGATGACCGACTAACAGGAAAAATAAATGTAAGATTTTGTTGTAAAAAAATGTACTTTTATGCCGTATTTGTTTCATTTGATTATCTCAATGTTATTTGGGAATTATGAGTGACTGTGCATTACATTTCAGACACCTCGTATTTTAACCTAGAAGCACCTCAAAATTCCTTTTTTTTTTATAAAATGTATTTTTAATAAATTTATTGTAAAATAAGTAGTTGATAAGGTTATAAAAGGTAAGACATAAAAAAGTGACATTGTTTTGTAATGTTGTACATATTATGCAATTCAATACTTCAATAATTGTTGTTAAAATAACAAGTTATAGTGTTTAGTTACTGTTATAAGTAACTGAATCATTTGATGACAAATTTTTTTTACGTGGTACATAATTTTTTATGCATATCAACTATTAAATTAAATAAAAACAACAGTATTCAAAACAAGTTATTATGTGAGTCACAAGTTAGATGTGTTTTATATCTTTTGTCAACGAATTTTAGCCATTGATTATAGTTGTGTTAAAAAGAATTGAGGTGGTTTTTTTATCCCTCCATCATTCTTTCAGTGATCAAAATCTGTTATTAATTATTATAAACATTTTCTTGTAGAAATTTAATCAAGGATAATGAGAAAACAATTTTATTGGATTGCTAAAAAAAGGAGTTATCTTGTGGAAAGTTTTTTTAATACTTTCCATTATGAATTTAACTTATAATAAAGAAATAAGATAGTGAGTGACCATTTTTAGCTTTCCTTTTTTCCCCAAAAATTAATACTTAATACAAAAATTAATAATTTTGAAATTAATTTTGGTAGATTAACAGAAAAATGGTTTGGGTACAAAATAAAATGACTTTTTTTTTAACATTGCAGTGTGAAGTGGTTATAAAACTCAAAATCTTTGATGATCTATTGACAGACACATTCAAATTTTCATACAAGATGTTGCCATCTAAATAACATTCACCTATTATGTACATTCCAAAGGAGCACAAATAATGAGTTGGTTTATAATGCAGCTTTTATGTACCTATAAACTGCTATCATCTTCATCATCGTGCCTTAAATGTTGAAGAAATTTCTTTAAAAAAAAATTGAATATTGCCAGAATTAAATTGTTTGATTCAAGCAGATAATGAAGTAATAACTGTGGATGTTTAATATTAAAGATTCTGAAACAATTGCCAAGAGACAATATGATTTTTGTTTTAGTTGGGCACTTTTTTTCTTAAAATCACATACATATTTTGAATATTTTTCAGCTTTACAGTATATTGATAGTTAACTCTTTTTAGCAAAATGAATTATTTAAAATAGTAAGAACAAAAAATGAACTTATTATCTTTATCAGACACACCAGTCACAAATTTTGTCATCCAATTTTTAGGTAAAATGGTAAGACAAAGATTTTATACCAATCCTCTCATGATTGTCATATGCCCAATTTACTTAATAAAAATTTATGTTTTAATGCATTGTTATTAATAAAAAGTAAGTAATGAGTCAGTTTTCTATAAGTGTTCTAGTCTAATTGGGGGACCAATGAATGAAAATAAACAATACTGATGATTATACCGTTAATGTACCTAACATATTTGCTAAATAGTGCCATTATCAACACGTATATTTTATCTTTGCTCTAAGACTATACCTAATTAAGTTAGCTTATAGAATTCAGGTAAACAGACTGCACATTCGAGTGTTCAGGTGGCCGACTCGCAAGCATTTCCTGCAAATCCTGATTCATATAAAAGAACGATATGATATTCAGTAACCCAAGTGCTATTGTATTTTACAAAAATTATATATGTATTTTTCATTTAAATAAATTAAGACATGTTAAAATGATCAATAAATATTTCTTACCTTATTTGGTACATCTGATTACCGATCAGTATTTTAGTCATTAAAATTGTTTATTGTAAACAGTTTTTTTTTGAGTTTTGTAAGAGTTATGAAATTGTCAACTGTAAATTTCTATGATAATAAACAAATAATAAATTCAATTCAGTTTTTGTCATTTAATTGTTAGAAATCTGTAATGCTGTCAGTATTAAAAGATACAATGAGAGGCTGAATTTTGTTTAATATCAACAGTGTCTGTTACAGGCTTTATCTTTTTTCCATTCCTGCTGACCCGTTTTTTAATGGCTTTTAAACATAAATGTTTAACTTTAGCTATTTTAAAAGTAGTATTTTCTGATGCTACGTAACTTTTGATTCATCCCCAAATTAACTCATATGGGTTGAGCTCACAATGATAGGGATGTAATCGTAGCATGATTTTACCACTGGATCTTGCTAACTCATCAATTTTAAACACATTAAAATTACTTTTAATACAAAAAACCTTCGGAATAATTGTACCTTAAGTTCATTCAGTTCAAAAATTACTCCTTTTGAACTAACTCACATTTTGATATCAGCCTGCATAGCAAAACATTGTGAGGAAAAAATGTTCCTTGGATCCAGATAAAATTCCAAAAGAAAGTAAAATTGTGACCAATATTCCTGGTTTGTTTGAAGTACAGCTGGAATCACAATTCTGACTATTAAAATAGCTTTTGGGGTGATACATATTTCAATACAAGTTATAATATTGTTATAAGTGTTTATAATTTTAATTGTCTGTCAGCTTATGAATCAAATTCATATAAATTTATAATATACAACTGTACAGCCTGATATGTTGTTACAAGATAGAATATATTTTTAAAGTAGTTTATAAACAAAGGTATTATTTTCTTTGTGTTTTAATTTTATGACAAAAAACAAATATTTTTGTGGTTTCTAACTTGCAGATACTACACATAAAATGGCTGCTAAGGATTGCAAGCCAGTTTCATCATCCACAGCTTTACCAAGTACAAGTAACAAACAGCCCAATTCAGGAAAAAATGATTTCACATCATAAATTACAACATCACCAGACTTTCCTTTTGATCCAGAAACAGAAGGATGGTTTAATCACATTAAGACAGCATGGCCATCATGTGGGTAACATTATTACGTTGTATTAATTTTTATAATTGACTAAAAAAAAAGTTATTTCTTAATTCAATCCATTTTTACTTTACTGGTATCATAGCTGTAGAGCCATGCTGTAAGGAAAGTATGGTAATCAGTCATAAAATGGGGTGTGGATTTTTTCATTTCTTGATGTTTCATGACCATGGTCCTAAAAAACAAAAGCACATGGGAGATATTACTTTTTAAAAACTTGTTGTGTTACCTGATAAATTGATTAACAGCAGGACTATTTAAGCAGTACAATGCGGATGATGTGCTTTTGCTGGTTAAAGGAGATTCAAGGAATTAGATCGAATGCAGGGCATCCCAGGCTTGCAAGGTACTCCATTTGTGAAGTTTGCAACATAAGATGGTGGGTATTAAATCCAATGAAAACAACAGTGATGTTGCTCAAAGGCAGATTAGCTGCTACATGATGACCTTGTGCATCAATGGCAGATCATCGAATTATGTATGTCTCGTTGCAATGTATCTAGGTAGGTGTTATTCTTGATGAGAATCTTTGATTCAATTACCACTTTCAATATGCTGCCGAAAAGGCTTGTTCTGCTTTCTTTGGTGCTCAGAGAGCAGTTGATCCCAATCGGCGGCTTAATTTCAGAACATGGGTGTTCTATATAAGGGTGTATACAAAGCTATAATGCTGTATGCTGCATCTGTCTGGGCTCATCGAATTAGGTACAAATGTTATAGGAATATTTTATTGAGAGCCCATTGTGCTTATTTTACCAAAATAGGCATTTTGGCATGAGTCCTGGTTAACGTAGATATCACTGGTATACAAAATTTGATTTATGTTTTGTCCCAGAACAATATCCTGATGGAACCGTTCATCATTTTCATCGGGACTGCTCCTAGAGTTGATGGGAAGAAATCCAAGCGAGAGTCCAAGAAATGAATCTTCAGTGAAATGTTGCATCCCATGATTTTAAAAGATCGTCTATTTCTTTGTAATTTTTGGATTTATAGTTTTCTTAGAAGTTCTGGCAAATTCTCTTAAAAGACTTCCATGCAACTTTCTCCACCTCATTGAACGTACTATTGAAGTTGCTGTCATTAAATAAATCTCTAGTTTGAGGTCCTATAAAGATTCCTTTGAGATTTGCTTCACTGATCTTTGGAAATTTATTTTTAAAGTAAGTAAATCTAAACCCACTTTGATCTGTTACTCACTAAGTTTTTCATTAGTCCCAGCTTTATATGAAGTAGAGGTAAATAATCTGTTTTTGAATCAACAACTGGTGAGTTAACATTATTCTTTTCTGGAATTAATGCTGTTCGGTTTGGCCATTTTTTCTTTATGTAATGCCTTTTTTGATCTCTGCTGTCTCATTGGCAAAGAAAACAACAGTATTTGGTGAAACCAAGTTGAAGACCTAACAACAGATCAATAACTTTCAATTCACCACAGATATTCATTTCGCTGAAATATTTCATACTTTATTTTATTTAGCAGAATTTTCATGTTAACATAAGTTTCTATCAGATCCGTAGTGTAAGCTAGTGTCACTGGTGGATACTTATTCCCAATATGCAGAGGCATGGCTTTCAAACTAGCTTTAGAATGATCAGTAAACAAACGCCACTTCTTTATTTTGTACTCATGACCAAATAATTCTGTTACAGACAAAACATAACGGTATTACATAAAACAAGTCCTTCTTCAAATACAAAGAAATTCTTAGTCATCATGCCTATTTCTAAAAACACATACTTTCGTCTGTTTTGGAGGAAAAAATGTTGTGGGCTTAAAAGTTGTGCTTCCTTCTCTGATAAATTCAGATATCGTAAAAGTTTCTCTGAGGACTCCTTGTGTTAGTAGTAAATGAGGTTCACCAGATGAACATGAAGCTTCATAGTTTGGATCAACCCTTACATTATCATTATCCTCTGCCAAATCTTTGTGCTGTTGATCACCTTCAAGTATATTTTCTTGTGGTTTAAGGCACAGCCAGTTCTTCACTGTGAGCTCCAGGCCTCATGGCAGATGGTAAATGAAGTTATAGTGTGCTTTGATTTTAAACTCATGCCCGCAGTATTAGTCAGACAAAAGTAACATTCGATGGCATGTTCTTTTGGTTCCCACCAAATCATTGGAACAGCAAAGTTCATGTGCCAAGAAGCCTTTGATCAGCTTGTAAGGAGTCAGACACAAGTAGCACAATAAATATGAGGGGCCGAGGGGCCCAATGTTTGTCTTGGTCACCAACTTTGCAACCAAAATAAAGCTCAACATTTTTTGATGAGAGGGGTAAAACTTTGTTTCTGAGATTAAATGCTACCACAAATGTAGCAAAAGCTGCCTGGGGGGGGGGGGGGGAGATTTACTCAATTTCTAGGCATTTTATAAAATCACAAAATATACGAACATTACAACAAATATTCATCACATGTCTTGAATTCAAAAGATGAAATGTAAATTTAGAATAAATCATACCTGAGAAACATTTATTCTGAACCATATTATATTAGCACATACACATGATGTACAGATGCCAACAGAATGAACACTGAACACAGACTGGCTATGGCTTGAATCAATGACTCTGACATTATGATCAAAACAGATGTTGCTTGTGACATCACTTTGATAAACAATGATGATAAATCTGTAAAAGAGCCATTTTATGACCCATTTTAGAATTGCATCATCCAGCAGATACGACTGATTGTATTGTTCTGTGCCATTGCAGACCTTCTTTCATAACAAACTGATCATTTTTAAATGCTTAATCAATACAATTATTTTTAATTCATTTATGTATTATAAATGCGTAATACCATAAGATAATAGCATAATTTCCATAATGTATATAACACTGAACAGGGAGTAACTTGAATACTAATGGTGATAGAAAAATTCTGTTAAAATTTTTGAATACAGGGTGAGAAATACATATAGAAACTACTTTTATATGCTCTGGGATAAAATGTTGTGTACCAGTTATTTGCTGTTAGGATGAGGAAGATGTGTGGAAAATTCTGTGATGGAGCTATGGTGTAGGCATTGACCTTGCTCCCAAAAGCGGACCAGAGGAGAGAGAGAGATAGGGTATCTGTTTCATTAGAGGCTTATTAAATTTGTGAATCTATTTCTTGATTTTTTAGTAAATGAAGGCTTTGAGAAAATTGAATTTTATACAAAATTGTCGTGATGAACACTCGTTTGTTGTTATGAGTATAATATCTTTGGTTTTTGAAGACTCAGTCAAGTAATGATCTGAGTGTGTAGTCTAATTGAAATTAGGTATAGGAAGATCTTTTATGTGAACTTCGGTATTAGAGGAAGGCATGGGGATTGTGCTTCGGTGAATCTGTTAATTTGATAGTTGATGGTGGTAAGTTATGGTAGGTTTTCATGGTTGGAAGAGGCCATACGAAGGTGATAGTAAGTGGTGTAAATACACTGGTGGAAATGTCTGCCGAGGCATTTACATTGGTGGCATCCTGAGAGAGGCCAAACCGATGACTGTGTTGTGTTATCAGGTGTAGAGTGCCTAGAAGATGACATCTAGTAAAGTCCATTGGGGCTAGGAATGGAAGGGGTGTTGTGGCGACCAGGATCGTCACAAGGTGTGTGTCTTTCCCTATGGGTGGGGGTCAGGATTTAGGTAATATGACCGTGGTTTTGAAGTCACTTTATTGCACTATTTTTTAGTCGAGGTGTTGTTTTTCTTACCACTATAGTTGTTAAATTTTAATTTCTACATTATAATTGTACACCTGTATGGGTGAGATATCTCGCCCATATGAGATATCTCATTACCAGTTATGACATTTTTAAAGATGTTTTTTTTGTTGCCAGTTTTCTTTTTCAAAAATTCTGATCAGTCAACATAGTGTGTTTGTTTTTGGTTAGCAGCTGATTCACAGACTTTGCCATAATGTGATAGAGGTTTAGTGTTTAGATCAACATAAAGTGTTTTGGTAACAACTTTTGACTTTTCAAATGTAGTTGGACAGAGTAGATTTTCCTTAAAACAGCATGTATCAGGTTTGATAAAAAATATGCAGAATTTAGTTTTTCTCAAAAAATATTTATTCATCTATATTGATTTTGTCACCTTCAAAGTTTTCCTTTTCAGATATAATTCATTTGTGCTAACATCTTTTCCAGTCTTTGAAGCACTTCTGGAATGCAATTTCCGGTAAGGTGTTTAGCTTCTTCAGCGATTTTGTTTTTACCTCTTGAATATTGGTAAAATATCATCTTTCATGGTTCTTTTCAGCTTGGGAAATAGGAAGAAGTCACAGGGGGCTATGTCCAATGAATACAGAGGCTGATGTATCATAACAGTGTTCTTTTTTGGCAAAAATTCATGAATAAGCAGTGCTGTGTGAGCAGGTGCATTTTCATGGTGTAATGCCATGAATTGTTTCTTCGGATTGCTTCACGCAAACAGCTTACAACCTCCAAGTAGTAATCCTTATTGACTCTCCGATAGTGATTTGGCAATTGTCCGTAATCATTTTCTTCACTTTTTTATGTTGTTATCAGTTGTTGATGTGCTGGGATATCCAGGGTGCTCATAATTTTCAACATGGCCCTCTTGGAAATATTTGTGCCTCTTGTAAAATGCTTTGTTTTATTCATAGAAGAATCACTGAAAGCAACATTCAACATTTTCAGCGTGGTGCTGCACTTAATTCCATTCTTAAACCAAATTCTTTGTTCCATTTTTTCGCAAGTTAAAAATCGCCAATCATACCAAAACACATGTAATCTTTTCAACAGCCAAAAATAAACTAAGCATCCAATATGACTGCCCATGTGAACATACGTTAAGGATAAGTATATCAACATAACAAAAAATTATTGTGACAATTGGACTTGCGCAGTGTGGGAAATTAAAAAATTTTGCATATTTTTTAATCAAACCTCATAGATTTGTCACTATTTGCAGTGTTGACAAGTTCACCATACAGCATACTCACATGTATGTGTTCATGTGCTTGTCTTGATATTTTTAATGTCTACACCAGTCTAGCAATCATTTTGCACATCAACTGAGCTTTTTAAACTCTGACAGGTTAATACCATGTTACTCTCTATCATTTTAATTACATTTTTGTATTGAAAATCTACTCCAGATAGTGTAAATAAAGTTTGCAATATTTCTAGAATTGTACAGACTATGAGCATAATGTTTAGTAATGTAAGATGTATTTATGTGTTAATTCTGTATCTATTTCAAAATTTTTCCTCTTATAACTACGTTATAAAACTTCTGTAACTATAATTTTGTTTATGCAATAAGGAACAAATGTGGTAAGCAGTTGGTCAAGGAATTGAAAATAAAATATTATGTAATACATTTTCACATTTTTATTTAATAATTTTGTATTAAAAGTCTCCATTAGTTAACTTTTCCCTAATTCTAATGTTGATAAATTAATTTCTCAAGAAGTTCAGTGTAATTAAAGTCTTCTGGCTAAAGAAAATGATTCTTGTTGGATTTATAAGCTCATGTTCTAATTAAAAGAAGAGACAGACTTATAGGCCATATATTAAGGCATCCTGGAACAGTCACTCTGATATTGGAGGGACAGGTAGATGGGAAAAATTGTACAGGCGGGCAACGTTTGGAATATGTATAACGAATTGTTATAGATGTACGATGTAGGGGGTATACTGAAATAAAATGACTGGCACTAGATAGGGAATCTTGGAGAGATGCATCAAACCAGTCAAATGATTGAAAATAGAAAAAAGAGTTATCATTATATATCACCCTACACCCCCTAATTGTTCTAACTCTTTCAGGGTTAAAGTCAACCCTTCATTATTTTACCTTTGGTATATACAAAAGTGTAAAGAGCAATAAAACCACTTTTCAATCATCCACTCAGCTGTTATTTAAAGCAGAGCACACAGAAGTGAATCTTATATGTTAATAGTTGTTTGACAGGATATAAACTTCTCATATCTGTAAATATTTTTGAATGTTTATTATTCTTAGTACAGTATTTATTTTTTTGAAAAATATATGATTACCATACATCTAAATCCTGCCATTTCTAGAAAAAGTATTTGTAACACTAATTATCCATTTTAGATAAGCTCTTCTATGTTAGGATGTTAATATGGCTTTCTTTTTTTAATTTCAGGGAGGAAGTTAGATGCTATGACTCAAACATTGCATAATTGTTTTGCAAATGTATCGAATCCATATTATTCAGCTCTATATATAATGAGAAATAGTGAAGATTTTACGCATGGAAAGACTCAAACATTAGCTTACACAGGTAAGTTTGTATTAAAAAAAAATTGTTAGGTAGTTGTATTATTAGTATTATTATATAGGAGAACTGAAAGCTCCAAAGGATTTCAGCAATAACGTTTATTATATTATTTATTGACAAAAAGGTAACCTAGTCTATTCAGATTTTGTTCTCTGTTGATTACTAGTACCATCTTACCAGTTCAGAATGTTAATGCTTTCCTCCCAGAAATGTTAACTAAAGCTGCAAACATGTGGAAACACTCCATTCGAATAGCACTTTCTACAATATGTGCTTTCCATTTTTTTTTAAATTAACAAATTTGACAAATCATCAATCATTACCGTACATGAACTCATCTTAATTTATGTACCTCTGAAATTTCATGTCTGTCGATGAAAGATAATTGAAAGACCATCTTTTGCCCTATAGGATCAAGGAGTCTGGGTGAATTGGTGTCATTTCCGTACTGTGAGTGAGGTATTAAATCAATCTTCCATTATGTTATTAGCTTACCTGAAAAGCTATGGTTTTGTTCACAATAAGGTTAATACCACAAATAGAGATTTTGTGCTTGATAGGAAGTACTTGTTAGCTTCTTTTTTATGAGTACATCAGTTTTCTCATCATTCTGTAGGCCCTGTTTTGAATGCAGCTCCATCTTTTTGTAAATTTAGACAGCTAGTGAATCCTGGCAACATTCTTATCCCACATCAGAACACTGCAAAATCTATATGACTGCAATATGTTAAAGACCAGCAGATTATCATAGTAGTTGAAGATATGCTTACCTTTACCTTCATCATCTTGTGCTGTTTAACACCCTACAAGGTGTAATAGATTTCAGCTTGGAGAACTATAACATTCTTATTGATAATTAATCACAAGGAAGTCTTCATTTATTCTAGCTTATCCTGCAACCATTTGTGAAAATCACAAGATTGGTTAACCCAGGTCTCTACTCTGTTTTCAATATGGACTGTGAATGGATGAAGCCCTGACACAAATAATGTCTTATCGCAATAGAACCAACTTCTCCTTACCAGAAGATTGTTGGGCTTCTACTACAAGGGCCATTCGGAAAATTCTCGACCTGACAGAGAAAATATAGGGATTTTTCAGAATCTTTTATTTTTCATTTACACATATATTATCTTGCAATTTTGATACATATTGACCAATGACTTTCCAACGCTTTAATACCCTCAGTATAATGTGCTATGACCAGCTCTACAAAATATGCTGTTGTCTCAGCTTTGATTTCATCATTTGAAGTAAATTTTCATCCGGTGAGCTATTTCTTCAGGTTTGAGAAGAGGAAGTAATTACTGGGAGCTAAATCTGTTGAATTTGATGTACTTTAGAGCACTTCAAAGTGAAGGTCATGAAGTTTTGCAGAACAACTTGAGACATGTGCAAGCACATTATCTTGATGAAAAAGCACGTTCTTTTTGGCCGGGTATAGATGTTTAGCCTGAATAGCATCCTTCAATTGGTCCAGTAGTGAAGTCTAATACTCGCCAGTGACGGTCCTGCCATTTTCGATAGTCTGTAAGCATCATTCCTCGAAAATTCCAAAAAACTATAGCCATGACTTTTTTGCAGATGGAACTGTTTCTGCTACCTTTGGCACACGTTCACTGCTCTCACCCACTGTTTAGAGTTCTGTTTGGTCTCTGGCATTTAACAGTGAGTCCATGCTTCATCTACTGTTGTGAACATCAAAAAATTCAGTGGAATCACATTTAAAAAAGTTTAGAGAAGTAAAAGAGAAGTGTTCAGTCATATCCATTTTTGTTGTTCTGATCTCAATTGTGGCACCCAGTGAGCAGAAAGCTTTTTTAAACCCGAAACATTATGTAAAATGTAGTGACATGATCTACTGAGATGTTTACAATATCAGGAAGCTTATTTATCTTCATTCTATGATCATTTTATATGTGGCATTGTGGATTTTTGTAATGATTTTATAGTTATAGCGGTTTTTGGGCATCCTGAGTATTCACCATCTTGAATGGATGCACAAATGTGTACATATTCAACAGCCCAATTTTTCTTAAAAATAAAGTGGAAGAATCCTTTAAAGTGGAACCTAACTCTTTTTATACATCTGCCGGGGTTAAACTTTTTAAAACAAAGTACTTTATAACAGCTTGAACTTCAATTTTAACCATTTTTCAGAAAATGTCTAAGCGTGTTTACTTTATTTGATTGCCACAAATGCATGCATCTGAAACTTTGCTGCATGATATCTAAAGGAGCATACTTGACAAACATCTTAAATCATTTGGTTGTACTTGTGCAATCTGTTCAAGCCAAGAACTTTTAAATAGCCCTGGTATATCGGATGATCTGTAACTTTACCATAATTCATACATCCTCTGGGACAAAGGTCGTAATATTCTCCTATTTCAGTCTAATACTTATTTTTAGGCCTAGCACCTGGCTTATTTTTATAATTTTGTCCAGGAACGACAAGCAGTACCTTAATTAGTTGTCCTGGCATTCCAGGTGAGTTTTTAACCTTACTCAAAAGCTTCAAAATAGAATTATTCTGGTAAATTCTCCAAAGGCCTTTAAGTATGCTCCTATTTTTAGTACAGTTTAAGTTAAGTGTTTTTTCTTAATTTTGAAGTTGATGTTTATATTTAGTTTGTGTTCTGTTTCTAAATGAATAATTTTGAAGATTTTTATATAGTTGGAAATATGTTGGTTATGCTGTAATAATAATCACATTACAGCTTTGTTTTACAATTAAAAGACATTCATTATTTCTTTGTTTTGTTTTTGTTTCAAGACGGTTGATCTCGTTTTAATTTTTTCTTGCAGTAATAGAGGAGTTGAGTAAATGGTTAAGATTCACACAATCAAATTATAGCTACTGTTTAACAGATAATTTAAAAGTGAAAGCATTTAATGTTGTGACTCAGCAGAGCAATGCAACTCTAATAAAATTAGTTTTTAATGTATATGAGCTAAGAGAAATCAAAACTTCATTTATGGGGCAGGTTCAAGAATTACTGCAAAATAAACAATATAAGGAGGTAAGCAGAATTTACATACACATCATTTTAATTAATTATGCTGTTAGTAATTAAAGTTAATTAAAGAACAAGTTCTTGCTCTTGTTTTTACAAGGGTGAAAGTAATTTATTGATTTCATTGAAACTTTTTGATATTTATGAAAATTATTTTAGGTCATCAGAAATAATTTTTTTTTTTTTTAACAGTATGATCTAGAGAATTTTTTGCTATTTTAGCTTATTTTTACAATAAAATTCTTACGTATTTATTGATTTTATTGTCTAATATGTCTTTTGACAAAATTACTTTTCCACACTATTATAGAATTAAAATATCCTGTTATCGTTGGAATAAGAAAACTGCCATTTATCTGCAATTAAGCTAAACTGTTTTTGAATGAACAGGTTGATATTTCATATCTATTTATTAAATCAACTTTATATAGTCAATAAAAGAGTTGCATGTTTGTGTATCTCATAATTTGGTAGGTAATATATTATTTATTTTTTTTTGTGTGTGAACAGTACCACCTTAAGTTCTCTGTGAATGCTAACAAATACTGTGATTATATTGTCACTTACTTTTTACTTACTCATGACTTAACTGTTATGTATTCTTGGGGATTACAGTCTTAAGTAATTCCACTCGTACACAAATAAAAACCTTAATTTAAGGGCTTTTTATCATATAATATTTTAAAACTTAATTAGCATTTACATGTGTATGATTTGGTTTATTTGAGATCTAATGTTATTTCTTCATTTTCCTCCTTGGCTTGTGTACTTTTCTTCATATTCATAATTTCAAAGCATAAAACATTAATTAAAACGATAAATAATGTTGTATTTCTAATTACTTAGATGTTTATAAATTTTTTTTTTTTTTATACAAAATTAAAATTTTGTAAAAGTTAGTTATTTTGAGCATCTGCAGGTCACATCATATCAGCTGATTTCAAAGTCGAGAGTTCTAAGGTTAAAATCCTAGTAAAGGCAGTTACTTTTATATAGATTTGAATACTAGATCATGAATACCGGTGATCTTTGGTGGTTGGGATTCAATTTATCACACATCTGAGAAATGGTCGACCTGAGACTGTACAGGACTAAACTTCATTTACATTCATACATATCATACTCACTCAACCTCCGAAGTAATACCTTACAATGGTTCCTTAGGCTAAACAGAGAAGAAATAAGATCACATAGTATACAAACATGAGCTACATTGTTGTGATCATCTAGTTTAATCGATTAACCACCAATATTAAAGAACCTTTTCGTAAACAGTTTTTCTTTTTAATTTCTACAAGATTTTTTGCACTTTGTATAATTTGCCTTTATCTTCTTAGGTATAGTAATCATAAAACAAAAAATTATAAGTTTTTAATTAGCAAATTTATTTGCAAATCAATACTGTGTTTTATAAGATTGTGTAACCCTGTTCATGTGAGGAATACAATGATATCCATATGCTTGTTAAAAATAATATTTCTGTTTTATCTGCTTATTTAATTGTTGCTTTTATTCATCAATTCATGAAAATTATTTATTTTGAAAACTGATAATGAATACTGGTTGTTAAAAAAATAATGGTATGATGACACACCTTTGGCTTATGGAGTGATGAATCACATGCTAGGCACGCAACATGTTATTCTTACATAGCAAATAATATCCTTGCAATCCCACCTTGAACTACTTTTTGTTTTTCATTTTACTATTTTTGTAGATCAGTTTCTACATTTGTCAATAAACAAAATTTACAATTTGGTGTTTTTGCTCATAATTTATCTATTGATGAAGAAATGGTGCTTTATTTTGGAAGGCATTCAGCAAAAGTGTTTATCAAGGGAAAACCGATTAGATTTGGATTTAAGCTTTGATGTTTGTGTAGTTCAGTTGAGTATTTTTATAAATTTATTCCATACAGAGGTGTAAAAAAAAAAAAAATCTGAATATGGTCTTCGGACACTTTACTGGATTTGTTAAATATTGTATCCAATCCTAATGAGCATAAAATCTTTTTTGACAATTTTTTTTCTTCATGTTATCTGTTTAATGTACTGGACGAAAAAGAATATTTTGAGACTGGCTGTTTAGATAGAATAAGCTTCCTAATTACCCATTGAAAAAACAAATTTCACAGGTGCTAGATGGAATCATAATGCATCCCAACCCCGTAGGGGAAGACACCCGTCTAGTGATGTTCCAGTCGCCACCCCCCCCCCACCACGTTTCTTGCCCTGTTGGGCTTTAATGGGAGTCGTCTATCGCCCTCTGACTTTTTACATCTCATAGTAATAAGCCTGTCCTCGTTGGGATGCCACCGATGCAAATGCCTCGGTAGACATTTGCAGGCATTTGCATCGGTGATTTAATAACTCAGCTTATTGCCTTCGCTGTAGAGTTTATCTGGGAATCATAATGCAGTGGTAACAGTTGCTAGTAACCACAGTGGCTATCCATTATCAAATACGATATATTTGATCCATTATCAACTTCAAAAAGATGCAGCCAAAAACACCATGATTGTCGTTCAACCATTAATGATAGCAGAATATACTAAAAGTATGGGTGGCGTTGATTCTTTTGACAACGGTATTGAAAATTATAGAATTTGAATTAGAGGAAAAAAATGGTGGTGGCCATTGTTTACAGATGCTGTAGATTCTATTATAGTAAATTCATGGAATATATACAGACTTGCAAATAATAGTAAAATCAGTCAAATTGATTTTAGAGGTCTTTTCTTGTATAAACACTGATAAAGAGTGAAGAAATAAAAATACCACGAAGCATTGCTGAAAATGAAGAAAAAATTAAAAATATTTTCCTTTACCACCAGTGATAACAAAGGGTCGTCCATCAAAAAACAGTTTGCCAGAAGATGTTCGTTAAGTTCAAAAAGGGCACATGTTATTTCAGTGCATGTGGGAAAGCTAGAAGAAGATGTAAGCTATGCAAAAACCATAAATTTTTTTTTTTTATAAAATTAAAGTGCACCTAAATTCAAAATGTTTTCAAGAATTTCATTCACAGCAAAAAAAAAAAATTATTTATTTTATAAAAAAAAATTTTTTTTTAATTTATCTGTTACTGTATTACTTTCAGTTTAATAAATTGTAATATAAATTGTTCATATGTCTTCTTATTATACTCTTCAGAAAATTACATTTTTACATGCTTTTTGCCAAAGATGCATAAACTAACTATTTATTCCTGAGCAATAATTGATTTTTTAGTTTATATGAAAATATTTCTACTAATGGATAAAATAAAAAGTTTATTTAGAAAAAAAATTGTGTATGTTTATGTCTGGCAGATAATGGGTTAACAGCATTATACAGGTGAGCAACATAAAACTGAACCCATAATGAAACTGCTACCCAACACTATTTATGAAAGACTCTCACACAACTAGCATGATGAGTGGATGTAAATGTTACTACTAATTGTGCTCCCATTTGTCAGGTGGTTAAGTTTCAGTGCAGTATACGTTTTGTTGTAGTGCAGTTGTGTTTGTAAAAAAGGCCTTATTCAATCCAGGAAAGGATAGCTGTAGTTGAGGCCTGTATTCACTCTGGATAATTTGAAGAATCTTTTCAAGTATTCGTAGAAAAATTTCTGAAGGCCTGTATCACAACAAAGAGTAGCACACATGATTTAGTTAAAAAATGGTGTACAACAGGTTCAGTTTCAAAGGCAAACAAAATAGGCAACCTTCCATTAGGACTCCACAGGCCATTGATGATATTGAAAGGGGAATCTACTGCCAGTCCAGAAGATGCCATTTTCAAAGAATTCTATGTGAAATTAACTGATAATGAAAAAGAATACAGCTTCTTCCAACAAGACAGAGTAAAGTGTCACACATCAAACGTTTCACTGAATCGCATTCATGCAGTTTTCACAAATGAACGAGCTGTCAGCAGAGGACGGTGGCCTCCATGTTCCCCAGAGTTGTCTACTTGTGATTTTTTTTTCTTTGGAGCTACTTAAAGGAGTCAGTTTATGCATCCCCACAATATTAATGAACTGAAAGTGAGCATTCAACAAGAAATCAACACAATTGAACAATTGACAACAACATTTTGTGTCAGACGACTCTCAATATGATCAGTCGAGTACAAAAGTGCATCAATGCGCAGGGTGATCATATTGAACATCCTTTGTAACGATAAGGTAAATAAATGCAACATTTAAATTACGCTTAATGTTTTTTTTAATTTATTTTATCCGTATCATTCATAAAATTTCATTCCGACATAACCTACTGATTCTGCAGCAGTTACATTATGGGTTCGGTTTTTTGTTGCTCACCTCTGTATATTTATTAAAAAAAAAATCATTAGTGATATTATATTGAGTCTGCTAAGCGTGAATTCATTTTTGCTTGTATGGTTGTTTTTTGTTTTGTTTTGTTTTTTTGGTTATTCAGAAGAAATAAGTGTAGAATATGGAAGAAATCCTAAACTTATTGAATCATATGGAGATAGTATGAGTTAAATATATGTACATACTAGAATAATGAAAATACATTAAGATTGTAAAAACATACAGTGATCCCTTTATAAGCAAGTATGCAGATAAAAAAAAAAGAAATATTAAATTTTATGATAAATTTGTTCAGTTTTGTTGAAATTGCATTAACTACTCGACTATACTTGAACTGGGAGTACGCTCTCATGTTTAAAACATTTCACTCTCTAAAATGCTTACTTTGCACTAACAATTCCGAAATTTAATTTTCAATACATCAAAAATTAATTTAAATGTCAGGAAAAGATGTTTGAAAGTGTAGGTTTGGAGTGTCGCTTTATATGGAAGTGAAACTTGGACGATCGGAGTATCTGAGAAGAAAAGATTAGAAGCTTTTGAAATGTGGTGCTATAGGAGAATGTTAAAAATCAGATGGGTGGATAAAGTGACAAATGAAGAGGTATTGCGGCAAATAGATGAAGAAAGAAGCATTTGGAAAAATATAGTTAAAAGAAGAGACAGACTTATAGGCCACATACTAAGGCATCCTGGAATAGTCGCTTTGATATTGGAAGGACAGGTAGAAGGAAAAAATTGTGTAGGCAGGCCACGTTTGGAACATGTAAAACAAATTGTTAGGGATGTAGGATGTAGAGGGTATACTGAAATGGAACGACTAGCACTGGATAGGGAATCTTGGAGAGCTGCATCAAACCAGTCAAATGACTGAAGACAAAAAAAAAATTTCAATAATCAGTGATTGAATCTTTTTATTGAAAAAACAAACCAAGTTGGAGGTTATTCATTTACTTATTAACTTTTAAGGTTAAAGTTGATTTCTGTAGAATTCATTATTTCAACTAGTAAAGATTTTACTGTAGGTGATAAGTCTATTTAAAAATTAAAATTTTTTTTTGAATAATTTGGTATAAAGCGTGTTACACGTAATAAAATACTTAGCTTATCATCTTTGACACAGTCAATAAACGCATTTTTTAATTCAGTTGGGAACATGAACAAAGCACACACGTCAGTCATGATACTATCATGGTTATGTTAATAGAGCAAAAAGGAGCAATAAAATTTGTGAATGAAACTACATTATTAATAGGTGGAACGATTCATGGAAATCTTTTGGCACATTTATTAATGATGATGGATAATAAAAACTGTTACAGTGATTCGATCTAATCATACCTGTCAGTTTACCATTAATTGCCTTATCCAATCTGATTGGATCTTGCAATCAACAGGATAAAAGCTGTAGTACAATGAATTCTATGCCAGGTCGGTGCATTTTTTTTCTGTACAACATGGAATGTTTACAGTTTTTGTGATTACTTATTGTCCAATTAAACATAATATTGATGTAACTCTATTTTTATTTAATTCTCTTTGTGCCAGTGTCAGTACCATAGATTCTCTGGCTATATACTCTGGGTTGTCTACCATATATATATATATATATATATATATATATTATGATATACATATATAACAATATTTTCTGTAAAAATATTTTTTTAAATTTTATTTATTGCTTTGTTCAGTTTGTTACTTTCTCACTGTAAGAATATTTGATGTTATAGCTATAACAGGAAATTATGTAGGTAAAAAATGTGAATTTTTTAAGTTGTATGCCTTTATTTTTTTAATAGATTTGAATTAATTGTAAAATATATATTTTACTAAAAAAATTTATAAATATATATATATTGACAAAAAATATATTTTTGTCAGATAGACATTTTTATGTTGACCTGTATGTTTGTACATTGTATTTGTATGTTGACCTGTGTTTGGTCTTATAACTCTGGACCCCGCTGACCAATTTTCTTCAAACTTTGTAGACAGTCTTCAGAGGAAAAAATCTATTAAACTTTTGCAAAAATTGGAAAATGGGTGGTGGTGTTTTGGCTGAAATAAAATTTCAAATCTTTACTGTGGCAGTGAAGCAATAACATTTTCTTATATAGGTTTTTTATCAAGATCGCAAATTGCCAAAAATTTTTATTTAATTATTTACCCCTCTCAAAAAAATTATTTTAAATATTTCTCTTTTTTAACAATATTTTGCTTCAGAATAGGAGGAGTAGATGAGAGTTTTGCATCCCTATTTTCTAAATCAATAGACTTTGAAACCTCTACTTTTTTACCATTCTACTTCAGTGGTCTACAGTAAATTTTTTAAAAATTTATTTTGTAAATTTAAAAACATCTCTTAAGTAATCCGTTGCATTTAAAGTTTAAAAAGTTTACTTTTTTAGTAGTCCTTACTCTTTAGTATACCTTGAAAATGAAAAAAAAAATTATCCAATATCAAATTTTTAATGTTCAAAATGTCTTTTGTTAAATAATAGTCACTAAAATAGCTTAAAATCCCTCTCCTGATGTGGAAACTCCCAAATTTTCAATAAGTTGAAAATGTATTTTTCAAAATAATTGTGTAACTAATATTAAAAATTTTGGTTATTGCTTTTCTTGTTGAGCATTTTGGCTCAACAAATATATTTTTTAACATTTGTACATTATATTTTTTTATTTCTTCCGGCTATTGAAGTTTACATTTTTGAGTTTTTTGGGTATTTATAAAGCACTTTTTGTTTAATGTTTTACATGAATGTTGTCATACTTTTGATTCATCATAACTTATCTCTTCTGTGTTTTTTCCAAAACATAGTCGTCATAAAGGCCATAGCAAAGAATCCACAATCGTAAGCATTGATTTTTGGTTTTGAACTTTGTGAATGGTTGTTTTCATATTAATGTCATACAATTTAGATAAAAATTTGAAATCCATTTTCTTAAGACAGAATTGATTCAAACTGTCATATACATAAATATATGCCATTAACAAGAACACAAAACAAGATTCTCACAGTTCAGTTTTCATAAGTCCTTAGCAAGTATAGAAATAATCAGTTTTTTCTTTATATTTTTTATTTAACTGTGTATCATAAAATTAGAAAGAAGTATTTTTACATAAAAATATTCATAATTTAAAATATCCAAAAAGAATCATAATTTTGCTTATTGTTTTTTTAATAAAAAGGAATTGTTTTATCTAAAAAGATACAAATAGAGCTTAAAATGATTGAATTAAAAAGTCGAACGCATAGCTTGACTGGCTATGCCGGTAAAGTTATGTAATCTGTTGCAGGTTTTTGTTTTGTTATTTTCTTTATAGTGGACTGCTTTGTTGATCATGTTTATCTATATTTGAGACCATTTGTAATTTGAATTTTTATAAATTGTGGTAGTATTTATGATTATTTTTCTGTAAACTAAAGATTCAATTTGTTTTTTATTATTAATTGTGTTAAATTGTTGTTATCCATTAATTAAAAATTTATTCTCCTGTTTAAGGTTAATTATTATTTTATAATAAATATTTTAAATTCATTAAATAGCTTAAAGTGCAGAGGGATGTAATTATTTATCATTATCTTATCTAATAATTACAATTGTCAATCTGTCATGATTAAATATTTCTACGTATTAGTAATAATAAATTTATGCTATACTGTATTCAATATATTAAAATCTGTGATGTATAAAATTACCTAGTGAAGTTTAATTCACAATGTTTGTTCTTGGTATTAAAAAAAAGCAAAAAAGTTTTTATTATAGATTTGTAGTAGTTTAAAAACTTTTACAACTGAGCAAATATAAATTTACAGAAATGTTTTATTAAATTTTTTTAAGTGGTATGAAATGTAGCAATATAATGTTTACATAATTTATTATTGGCGTGACAATCTTAGGGAAAATCACTTTAATACTTAATCATTCTATAATGTACACTTGTCCCAAAGATTGAAATATCTTTCTAAATTTTATATTATAATCATATTTGTTTGATATGTACAGTCTTTTTTCATGGTTTTGTATATTCCAACAAATCATATTGGGAAAATGGAAATGTGGATGATGAACAGTCAAACTGGTGATTAACCCTGTTGGTGACTGAATATTTGACACACAACACTTTAATTTGTATTTTGTGACTAAAAATTATCACACATTCTGTTCTGAAAAAGAATTAGGTAACTGTTTTAAAATTGTACTTATATCATTATCGCTTGTGAAAAGCTTATTCAGATTATTATTATTATTACTCTGATCATTCGTCATCCAATCAACAATTTGTATTTTCAACACATTCTTCATCTTGCATCACTTTGACTTGATATCAAATCAACGTTGAATTTTTAAATTCATAACCTTCCTTATTCAGTTAAAAAAATACATAAACAGCAAATTTTTCACAGAATTTGACAAAAATAGTACTCTATTTTGTTGATTTCATTCATCCATGATTTTGAATATAAATAATGCACTAGTATTGACTGATACAATCTAGTTACCATTTATTCATTATATTATTTCTTTTTAAATACACTGGGCGATTCAAAAATGACTTCACAACTTAAAACACATATAAAAATGTATTGAGATAACTTACAGATTGGTGACTTACAAACTTGATGTATTTTTCTATGAAATGAGACTTCAACCAATCAAGTTTGTTACCTGACATTCAGTTGGTTCTTTGTGGCTTCCATTTTGTAATGCAACATACATTCCACCTGAAGTTGATTTTATTCCAGACTGTAGCCAGTATGTTGGATGTTACCTTTACAGTCTGATTAAGTCAAAGTTTTAGCTTAACAAGATCAGCAGCCAAAGATGGTACATAAATCTGATCATTAATGAAACCCCACAAGAATAAATCTAGCGGGTTTAAATGTGGGGAGCGAGGTGGCCTTGCAATTGGATGGACCTTCACAACTGATCCACCGACCTGGGAATCTAGTATTAAGAAAATCAGACTTCTAGGCGGTAGTGAAAAGGCCTTATTAGCCCCGTCTTGCCAATAGTAATGGTGTCCATCTTGGTCATCTTTGTCTGACTGAGGAATTAAAAAATTTTGAAGCATGTTCAGATAAGTGATACCATTTACGGTTGTTTCTGGAAGAAGACGGACCGTTCCTTCTGGAAGAACAACCTGTCTCAATGAAGATTTGGTGCCAAGAGTAAATTGTATGCCTACTAGGAGGCTTCCTACTGTACTCTGTTTGAAAATTATGTTGAACTGCAGTTGCTTATTGCAAATCATCAAACCAGAACACAAAGAGAGCACATTGCACACCAATAAGTGTATCTATTTTAAACAACACTGGTAACATTGCTGATGGGCAAATTTGGTGCTAATGAACTACGTGAGTCAAAACTTGAGTGTTTTGTTATGAAATGAAACCTCAGCCAGATCTGTAAGGTAGGTATCTTAATAAATTTTTATATGCTTTTAAATTTGTGAAATACTTCTTGAATTGCCCAGTTTATTGTTAAAGTTAGATGCATAGCTGCTTTCCATTGTATTTTAGAATATTGTTATTATTATAATTATTGTTTAAGTTAAATTGTACTAATGGACAGGTATATTTTATGTGTACTAAGCAAGTGAGAAAAGTCGGATACTGTTTTAACCTTGAAGTTTTAATTTTTTTCTGTTTATGATGCAGTTTTGATCAAATATATTTTTTGTTTCATGTGAAATCTTTTATAAATTTCTTTGCTATTTTACAAGAATACAGTAAAAGCAAAGCCTTTTGTGAGTGGAAGTACCTTATACAATCCTTTCTCATTTGTCTGGTGTCCCTGGAACCAGTGGTTAGTGGTAAGGTAACAAAATATCTACCATATTGTAGAACTCCCTTAAATTTGGCAAAAAATAAGCATACTTTTATGTTATCTGTGCTTTATGCTCAGAGCTTTATTTTAATTTTTAGTTTATTAATTCAACATAACTGTAGAGCTCACTTAAATTCCATAAAAAATGTTTTTTTATGTTTTCATTATTTAGACTTATAAGACTGATTGTAAAACCCTTATAGTCAGAATTAAAGTATGTTACACTGTTCCCATACAGTCAGAACTAAAGTACGTACACTATTCCTATTTCATTACAACTGCTACTAACATTCTAATTTTAACAATAATATATCTATTTAATTGTGGCATTGACTGCTGTGTTGAATTCCATTAACATACGACGAGACTGCCTGCTCTTGGAAGTTTTTTTTTTTGTATTATGGACCATTTTATTAAATGTCGCTTTTGGCAAGACTTTTTATTCTTACTTCATATTAGTTCATATATATAGAACTTAAGAATTTTTTTTGAAGTATAAAATGCATCTGTAGTTGAAAAAATTTTTGTTTTAGGCATGTTACATTATTTCTTATTTGGGATTGTATGATAAGTTTGTTAATATTGAAGATTTTGTGATACCGATGGTATTTCAAGATAAATTATCTTTAATTGAAGATCACCTTCTGCAAAGCCCATCTCATCAAACAGAACTGGTTTCTTATCTTGATAGATTATTAGGTGCCGAAAATGTATTTGGTGATATGGAAAGTATTGCATTGTAAGTATATTTGTTATAATTAATGATTGATGTTTATTATTTATTTATCACAACCTACTTTCATATACTAATTAACTGGATGAAAGATTTTATTCCTTGATGATAGAATTGAGACAATTCCTTATCAAGGAGTAATCTTTTAGAGTAGAACAAACGCAGATATGTAATGTTCAATGTTTGTTATTTTTTTGTATTTTTCTCTTTATTTGTATTATAGTTTTCATTAAACTACTGCTTAAAAATAATTCTTGAACATATTTCAAAATACTATGTAGGTATAATATTTTAAGTTCTCTTTCATTGATTTTCATAAAGTAGTTATTTTTTGTTTTTTTTTTTTTAATTATAATATTTTGGGTTATTGATTGATTACAGTCGATTGGGTGTACCAGAAGTTAAATACGACAAATTTAACTACAAACCATTAAGTAAACTCGTTGCAAGACTTATAAAAAAATATCATATACCAACCTCCTTCTGTCCTAATCTTGATCGGAAACGTAAGGAAGGTGCATTAAAATTTCTTCTGAACAAGAAATATATTCATAACTCTATAAGTAAGTGATAACTTAAAATTAGTTATGTGTATTTTATTATCATTAGATTGTTCTGTTTTTATAAATTTATTGAAAAATATCACTAATATTACTAATGTCTAATGTTTGGCTGTCTAATAATCTGCGAGTTTGTTATAATTAAAGAGCTGTCATAAGTTGTTACTGAAGCAAATCTTAAAAACAAGATTATGCTCAAAAATTGTTATGCTCTAAACAGAGAAGGATTGGATGAAACATGAAATGAAAATTGTGTAATGCAGCTTCATCTAAGAATTTCTTCTCTGTCCTTGCAATTGCTAAGCAGAAAACTAAAGCTCTCGAAAGTGTGGGCATTTATAAATTGATTTGCAATTTAGGGTACTCATAGAGCAAACTAAAAAAAGAAGTTTAAAACTAGATTATTGGAGCATTTTACTCATTAGAAGATCACTAAAGACTATAGAACTTGGTGTATTCCAGTTTTGTCTGTAAATTGGTTATAAAATTGCTTATTTTTAGAAGTTATAGTTTTTAAAAAATCTGATGATTTTTAAAGCAAGCTTCAAGGTTTGAAGCAAAAATCTATAATTTCTAACTAGATTTCCTAAAGCAACAATGGTTGTTAGCATTGATTTGTCAATAAATATCTTTTGTCATTATTTTAATTTATTTATTTAATGTACAGCGCGTTCGGAAAGTTGCTATGCACTGGAATCATGGAAGTGTAATGACAAACCTTTCTTAATTATTACTTTGTATTTTTATTTTATAGAAACGCATATTACAATAACTGGGATAGTTTATAAAAGGTGTTGAAAATGACCTCCTCTAACATCAGTACAATACGGCACATGTTTTAATTTGTTTTCAAACACTTTAACCAGCTGATATACTGGAATGTCTTGTATATATGTCATTATTGTGGCTTTTAGTTTGTCAGTTGTCCCGGTCTGTTGTGATATAATGCTTGTTTTGCTGCCCTCCAGTGAAACTAATTCAAGGGAGTCAGATCAGGTAGTTGTGCAGGCCACAAACCCCTTGAAATATAAGTAGTTGTTATATTTTAAGTTTTCATTTATCAAAGACATTTAAGTCATTGATCTGTTAGCGCACTGTGACACCATCTTGTTGGAACCAACTCTGATTGATTTCCACTTCTGTTAAGTGACTAATGAAGTTTGTTAAAACAACAATAACAATTACTATTATCTGTATTTTCAACAAAAAAATTGAACCCACGATGCGCATTCTACTCTCACCAACTCAGCCTCCAATTTTTGCTTCCTGTAAAAATTGTGTAATTCATTGGGGTTAGTTGTCATCCTTAGTCGTGTATTTTGTGAATTAATATACCCTCCCAGATGAAATCACACTTCATCTGTAAAAAACATAATCTTGAGGATACGTATGGAATTTTGGTCAGTAAAACATCTAAACCATTGATAGTAATTTAGTCTTTTGACATGATCTGTAGGTTTCATTTCTTGAAGACACATTACTTTGTAGGGGAAAAGTTTCAGTTCTTTTCTTACTGCTTTATATGCAGTAACATATCCAGTACTTTTCTGTTGTGCTAACTTACGCATTGACTTTAATGAACTTATGGCCATAGCATCCAAAATATCAAGCAGCTTCTCTTCATTTAGTTTTGGTGGTCTTCCACTTCGATCAGCGTTTTCAACAGAGCCTGTTGACTGAAAGTTTTTGATAAGTGTTCACATTGCATTGTAGTGAAGAACAGGAGTATTTGGAAACTTTTCAAAAAACTTGTGCTTCACTAATTCAGTATATTATTCACCTTCAAGAAAGATGTGTTCAACGAGAAGAATGTGTTCTTCTACCAGAAGAACCATTATATTTTTCACAACTACTGATTCTGATAAACAAAACATTAAACAAAGCATTTTCAATCACAACTTAACAACTGATCTAGGTTACTGAGCAATGCCCAATGAACCCACAGGGCAACCAACCTAATGCCAAAAAAACAGAATGCACCTCATAATTCTAAGGCATAATGCATAGCGACACTTTCCAAATGCACTGTATTTTCTTATATATACACCTTTTTCTGCAGATTCTCTACTGATGATTCTTTAGCTAATGAATTTGCTATCTAGGTTTATTATCAGTGTATGATTTTCTTGAACATTTGTTTTTATAAAAATTTTATACTTATACATTTCTTTTTATACTTTTATTTAATGTTATCTAAATTAATGAGTTAACCAAAGCAATAAAAGTTTAAGAAGAAATTTCCACCTTAACAATGCATTCTTATTTTATGTAGATGAAAACATTTTTGGAGATAACTCCACATCAGTTCTTTCATAAAAAAAAAATTATTTTGATAAAGTAACCAGAAAAACTTATTCTTCAGTATAAATCTTCAATATAAAGTGAAAATGTATTATTATTAAGATGAGAATATCTGTTTTTAACTTTTGACTGCTAAGGTGAATTCATTAATTTGGGTAACTATAATTCAACAAATTAAAAGTAATATACTATAGTGTGTTTATTATTAATATACATTAATTATGAATGTTATCCTAATTTTATTTTATTAAATAGTATTTTATCAGTTTCTCTTATAAATGAGTAAAATGAACTGTTCATTCAAACATTTTTCTGAATACATATATATCTGAGCCCTCGAAAATAAAAATTCAGAATGATCTAATGACCTTGAACATGCAATTTTTTAATGATATGACAAATATCTTACTGTTATGTAAAGAGACAGATGTAGAGACTACAATATAATTTCAAGAGTAAATTTCAAAAACTCAAAACCTTGTAATACTCTGACCGTACTAAAGGAGAATGGCAACTAGATCATGTCTTCATGGACAAACATCACTGCAAAGAATTATACAATGTAAAAGTTCTCTGCGAAGGCTCAGATTAAAATTAAATTCACTCCTCAAAGGAACCAACAAAACCAAGACCCTAAAACTAAAAGAAAAATTTACCCTACCCAACTAATTAAGATAAAAATTACAGAAAAGCAACTGAATAAAATAACAATTACAGATAAACTAAATGTGGTACAATTATTACAGTACCACAAAACCTTAAAAAAAATACGAACCCCCAACCCTACTAATGAAGGATGAAAGCCATAATCTGACCCATAACAATAAAAATAACGGGGAAATCCTAGCTAAATATTTCAACAAACCCTTAAATAAATCCGACAGAACTCCTGAACTTTGACCAGTACCCCAATAACAACAACACCAGAAAACATCAATCCTCCCACAATAAAAAAAGTCTACCAAACACTGAGATGAAGGATTACAAAGGGACGGGAGAAGATCAGACTTTTGTAGAGATCTAGAAACTTGCAGGAAGACCAGCAAAAATTGCCCTTCATCAACAGCTTGTTCAGACAAGCTGTTGATGAAGGGCAAAGAAGAAGTACTAGAACACTGAATGACAGCCCTCATCCATATGCTACACAGAAAAGCAGATAGAACAAACCCTAACAATTACAGGGGAATCTCACTCTTAGACTCAACGTATAAAATTCTTTCAAGAATCATCCTCATCAGGATCGGTTTACAACTCAAGAAAGAACTAGAAGAATAACAGGGAGGTTTCAGACCCTGGAAAAGCTGTCCAAAGCAGATCATGAACCTGGATTGGGGTAATAATGGATTATAACAGAAAAGAAGCGGAGACATGGTGATAATGTTTGTAGACTTCAAGAAAGCATACGATTGCATCCACAGAGAATCCCTACTAAAAATTCTAAGACACCTCGGACTACATCCCAAATTAATAAACATGATAAAACTGACCCTCATAAACACTTAGAAAAAAGTGAAATTCAGAGGCAAACTCTTGAAACCATTTGTGATCAAAGCAGGACTGCACCAAGGCGATGGACTCTCACCACTAATATTCAGCTGTGCTCTGGAAATGGTAATGAAGGAATGGCTAAAAAATGCCCCAAAAAATAAAAATAGGGCAAAAAATCAAAACAAACTTGCCTTGGTTTCGCCGATGATTTGGTACTTCTAGCAAATTTCATCAACAAAGATGTGAACAGAGATAGAACTTCAAATCAATGTAAACAAAATATCATACTAAAAGACAGATTATGCCTCAAACATAAACGATAATAAAGTTAAAATAGTAACCAAATTTATATACCTTGGAGAAATAATAATAAACAACCTAAACAAGAATAAACAAACTAGCTAAATCACAAAAATTAACCTTTGCACCTACAGAAAAAAAATCATCCATAAATGCAAAAATAAGATACTATAACAGTTATAAACTGGAAGCCACATATGCAGCAGAAACACTCTTCCACTTGAATGAATAATCAAAGACTGACAGACTCTAGAAAATCAAAAGAAGAGTTGGAAGAACCTGCATCAACAAAAAGTACCAGAAGGATAGGGAGTGATGGATCGTGCCCATCAAATTCATGTACAAAGAATTAGAACTTATCACTGATACCATGCATAAGAGGAGAATAGGATTTTTTGAACACATCATAAGGATGCAAGATTCAAGATTTCTGAAACAGCTAGTACAGTGCAATCTCTTTTCTTAGCAGTAAATATACAGATACCTCCATTATCCCCCGTTGGCATCCTCTTGTTAATTACTGCTTTGGTCTTTGTCAGTATCATAAAAAGAACACAAATCCTGTTATTTTACGAGAAAAATTTTATAATATTATCAATAACATGAATCCTGATGCTGTAGTTTATACAGATGGCTCTAAAAACATTAATTTTGTTGGTTGTGTTTTTCTGGTTGGCAACACAACATGCATGTTTGGCCTTCTCAGCATCGTCAGTAGTTTTGTTGCAGAGCTGTATGCTATTAATAAGGCCTTAAATATAATTAGCCCAACATTTCAATACACGTCTGTCTCCTCAGATTTCATGAGTACTTTACTGGTGCTTAGTGACATGTACACTCTATTGCATGTAAGATTTAGAGTGTTATTTCTTGAAAGACTGAATGTAATTCAGTTGTGAGCTTCTATTGGATCCCTAGCTGTATTGGAATTTCAGGCAATGAGCATACTGATAGTGCAACAAAAAAGGCTTGTTTCCAGCCAATCTTGTTTCACCAATCATATTGACTCGAGTGATCTTATCTATTTTCTGAAGAGAGTGGTTCATGATGAGTGGCAAAGCGAATGGAATGCTACCATCAACAATAAACTTCATCCTCTTATGAACACTGTGTCACCACAGGGCTCTTCTTGTGGATTGTATCTGTTGTGCAGCATTGCATCACAAGTTTAAACTAGGGACTGACATGTGAAGTATGTTGGGTAACAATGAAACAGTGTTATCTAATCTTTCATGATTTCTCAAGGTTGTCCGTTTATATTAATATATTTCAGTATTCGGTAGTAGCTTTCTGGTAATTCAATAGTATTTATACCGTTTGGTATGTAGCAAATGGTAATTTTATTCTTTCAATTTAGATTATTGATGTAATATTCCATTGTAGTTTTAATTCACTTTCGGGTTTTTAGTTTAATTTTTGTACTTTTATTATTTATTAATTTATTATATAAATATTATGTCTGAGCACTGATATTGATACTTTGTGTGCGCCCAGGAAAAAAATTACAATCTTGACTTGATAAACACCAACACAAGATGCAAATGGATCAGAGAAATAAGAGAGGATCTGAAGGAAATTGGCCTTATTCAAAAGTCACCACAGACAAGATAAAATTAAACAAAAAATCAAGTATAAATACTTGCTTCAAACTCACAACATGAACATTTACAAAACCAAAAAGTGCATGGAGATGGGAACATATGAAAAAGTACTGAGAGGACTGCAAGACCCTAACAGTCCCATTTAAGAGACATAGATAATGGACTGACTAAAAGTGACTTTTTTGTTTGTTTCCAATAAACTAAACCAATTATTACAAAATTTTAACTGTAGCTTTCTTATGACCCCAGAATGTTTACCACAATCCAAACCTCACCAATCTCACTACTGTATAAATCATAAATAAATAAAGAAAAGTATAAATAGATAACCTTTTTTTAGTAAATTTAATATCATCTATATTAATCATGTCTGTCATATGTCGATATCAATTGCTTCAGACAGTTATTATGGAATTTACTGAATTGTCATTGTCTATAAAAGATCAATTTTTTATTATTATTGAAATAGATGTAAAAACTAATTAGTTTGATATTAAAATTAAAGGGAATGACCATTTTATATATTTAATAACTGAAAAGTTCTTCATCCAAATTAATCTACTTTATCATCTGGTAGGTTTATGAATAGCAAACCTCTGAGAGCAACAGCTCACTAAAAAGCTATTTCTAATTTTTGAAGTGACAGGGGAACCATGACAGGGGTGCTAGTCGAAAGTAATTAGAAATACTTTAGATTGTCAAAATAAGAATAATAGAAATAATGAAAGTAAATAATAGAAATTACAAAATATAAATAAATTTAAATTAAACATTAAATGATGAAGCACTAAATATTTCTTGAATAAGAAAATTAATGTGTAGGTATATTTTTCTTTACATATGATACTTTACTCTCAAACCATAAAAGTGATCATTCTGAGTATAAAGTAAGATGCAGAATGATCAGATGCATTTTGTATTTGTGTAATAATGTAGCTAATTAATAATGAAACCTAATTTATAAAACAGTGGAGTAATAATGGAGTAAGTTTTTGTTTTCATTGCTCAAAGAACAAATTACTGATTTTTGTGTTACGAGGGCGAGTCAAAAATTATCTACACTATTCCTTCTATAATTTATTTACACAAAAGGTAGGGGTTCAACATGTACATCAGTTTTTTACTTGGTCACCTCCCTTGTTAATGCATTGATCCAGCAGTCCACAAGCTTGCGTATTCCTTCCAAGAGGAAGGTTTTCAATTTGTTTTGAAGTCACTTTTGCACCACTTTCTGCACATCTTAAGTCTGTGGAAAATCGATGACCTTGCAAAACATCTTGAACAGTCCAAACAGATGAAAGTCAGAAGGAGCAAGATTTGGGCTGTATGGAGGATGTTCCAGTACTTAAAAATTTCAATTGATGGTTTGAACAGTGTGGTGAGCTGTGTGTGGGCGAGCATTGTTATGTAACAACAATACTTTCTTCGAAAATATACCTCATTGTTTCCTGTGAATTGCTGGCTTCAGCTTGTTTTGATTCGAGCTATTGATTGTAGTCCCCTTTTCAGTGAAATCTTACAATAGGCCCCTTGTGTTCCAAGAAATGGTTAGCATAACCTTATCCACTGATGACATAGTCTTTATTTTTTCTTCACTGCAGATTCCAGGTGTTTCCACTCATTACTCTGGCATTTTGGTTCTAACTCATAGTGATAAACCCACCTTTCATCACCGTTGACATCACACACAGCCTTTATGGAAGCCAAGCTCCTCATGGATGAGTAGATGGGCAGAACCATGACTGATGTTAAAGAAGAAGCTACCTCATCGATGGTTACTCGCCTATTTGCTAGAACCTCTCTTGAACTTGCTGAATCTTATCATGTGTGGTTAAGATTGACAGGCGTCCTGCTTCTTCATGTGTCACTTTTGTATGGTCACTTTTAATCTTCTTAAACCACAAAAAAAACACTTTTACATGATAAAGCACTGTCTCTGTATTGTGATAAGCCTATGCTTAATTTCAGCTCCCTTCGCACACTCAACTGGAAAATTGATTACTGTTTGTCGTTCGTCCTTGGTGTAAACTGCTAGTGGAGCAGACATGTTTACACGGTAATAACCAGAAGGTAAATTACACAATTGGGATCAAATTTTGCATGCATGACTGCAGTCATACCGACTCTTAAGTACACGTGCATAGAAGGCAGTATGACAACCTTGCAGGTGTTTTATAGTGTAAATGTAGATAATTTTTTGCTCGCCTTTGTAAATTGGTTGTACAGAGTATTTACAAGGACTAGTAGTGAGTAGTTTTCCTTGTATAATTGAAACTAGTTTATTTTGTTCTTGTTTGAATATTAGTATCTTTTTTAACTGTTATTGAAATTAATTCCTTTTTTTCACCAGGTGGAGATAGTTGGCGAGAGATGGTCATAGATGCTGTAGGATCATCAGAAAAAATGCAAAAAGAATTATTAGTGTTATTGTGTCAATACAGTGATGAATATGAAGCATTATATTGGGCAAGATTTTATAAAATTCCTTTTGATGATGCACCTTACAATGTAAAAGAAATATGGAATTCTAGTGCAGATAAAAGGTATTATGAACATGTTATCTATTTTCTTCATATGTTTGGGGGGAAAGTAGTTATAGTATTAACTTAATTGTTATTTAGTAATAAATTTTAATAGTTATTGTAGATCATAATTTGCTCTAGTAGTTGATTTTCCCTAACCTTTTTATGTGCTAAACTTAAATTTTTTATTTTTAAATAAATACTTAATTCGAATGGATTAATAATTGTATTCTCTGTAAATCACATCAAGAATGCTTGAGAATGCTGTTTAGGAATCTAGAGGAATGCTGTGTAGATGTGCTTTCCTTGCACAAAACAAAAAATCTGATGTGGGCATCACATGACTTCCTTGTACGCCTATTCAGTTATGTATACACATTTTTTTAAAATGAAACATACATAAAATTTTATTTCATTAGTAACTTCTGATATTTTTTCATATTTTTTATTTTTTTATTATTGAATTATTATATATTGTAAAACATTTTTACAATCGGAGGTTAATAATTATTAATAAATCAATATATTTAAATTAAAAAAAAAAAAAGTTACAAAAAAGGAGATGAAGATTTGAACCGATATGCTTTCCCCTTCTAAAATCCAAACATTTTATTTGGCTATAACTGGAACCAGTGAAAAAAGTCCAAAATCCAGGTTTTTTGTTGATTTTGGGCTTTTTTGGACACTTTTGGTTCAGTTGATTACAATCAAAAAGGGTGGTGGGCAACTAGATGTTACAACAGTCCTAAATCCAAAATTTCAACATCCTATGGCTAATAGTTTTTGAGTTATGCAAGGTACATATGTACGGTACGTATGTACAGACATCACACAGAAACTAGTCAAAATGGATTCAGGGATGTTCAAAATGGATATTTCCATTGAAATCTGAAAACCAAAATTGTTTGTGGTCACAATACTTCCTTTACTTCGTACAAGGAAGTAAAAAGAATCTTCACAGACTTTGCCTGTGTTGATCAATGGAAACCATGGTAAAACCTTGATCAGATCACTGTTACAAAATATACAAAGGGGTCCAAAAAAATGTGCTCACTGTTTATAATTAAATAATATCTAAACAAAAAGACTTCACTCACTAATCTAATGTGTAGTGTAGTCTAAGGTATTAAATTTGTTGTGGTAGGTGGACCTGGCAATTTATACTGTGCTGGTGGTTGGTGGTGAAACAAGCCAGTCATACTAACTAATGCAGCAGAAGACAGTCGAGTAGCAACAATGACTGAGGTTCATTTATAGTTGTTGAATGCAAGGCTGTACTGATGGTACTGGAAGTTCGAGAACATTCACGAGGTACAACGGCAGTGACAGAGAGAGTTTGGAACAAGGGAAGATTTGGCCAACCGCGAACAGCTGCAAGTCCAGCATCCATTGGTGCAGTGTTGCAACATTTTACTCGATCACTGCAAAAATCAGTGAACCAGGGAGCATGTGGAAAATGGGGTGAGCCGGTCAAGTGTAATATGCATTCTAAAGAGTGGAAAGTGTGCATTCAAAAACTGCTACATGCGATGAATGAGGACAACCCAGATCGAAGGATGGAGTACTGTGAATGGTTTCAGCACGTGGTTGGCAAGGATGAGGAATTTGCAGGGAAGTTTGTGTGAACTAATGAGGTGCAATTCAAACTTAATGGTACCATGAACTGCCACAATTGTGTCTACTGGGCGTTTGAAAATTCTCACGCTTATCTGGACAGGGCAGTGAATCTACTGAGGGTTGCTGTGTGTAGTGTGGTCTATTATATCAGTGCATGATTTGATTGGTTTCTTTTTCTTTGAGGGTACCATAACTGGTGAGGCGTATCTTGATATGCTACAGACAAGGGTTTTGTCTGCCATCCAGAACTTGTATGGTGATGAACTTTTTTATGTGTAACAAGACAGAGCCTCACCTCACTACCATCAAGATCTCAAAACTCTGAACTTGATAAAACTCCAACTTGATAAAATAAAACTCTGTTTGGACAGTGGGTAGGTCAAAGAGATGTTGTTGAGTATACCCACCTCAGTCCACCTGTAGGGGACCGTCAAGAATGACATGTATCGACAAAAACCAGCAACAGTCGACAAGCTACGTGAAATAATTGTAGAGTCAAGTGTTGACATTACGACAGATACACTATCAGCTGTAGTTCAATGTGCAGTTCAGCACCATGGGCGTATAGAAGCTGCTGGTGGCGATTTCAAACACATACCATAACCCTTTCTCAGTGCCAAAAATTGTCACATCAAGTCAAATTTGTTACAAGATATGGACTAGCAAACAGTGAGTACAATTTTTTTGAACACCTCTGTATGTAAAGTTACATGTCCATCTGGTCTGTATATCTTTCTACCTTATATATTTTCTTTATAAAAAACACCAGGTTTTCTTAAATATAATTTTTTCCAATGTCTGATTTTTACCACCATCAGTGTCATGTGTTACACCATGTTTTAGAGAATTCTTCATCAGGTATAATAAAGTAACAGGAACAAAAAGATAGTAAACAAACCTCATTATGAAAAGCTGCAAGTGACATGGGGTTTAGATATTTAAATTGTCTTTTACCCTAAGTATCTTGTGTGTGTATGTGTCTGTGAAAAAATTGTGAATACATCTGGTCACAAGATTTGAATAAGTACAAAATATTTTAATATGGAGATGAAGTAAACATGGCTTCTTCAGTCTGTTTACCTAAGTATATCTTTACATCAATGTGTGACACATAAAATTAAATTATGAAATTGAGAACCGAGGATGTAGGCAAGAACTAGAAAAATGCATTATTATTTAGCTATTTTTTCATAGATAAGAGAATAATCCAGGGATATTTTATTCTGTTTAAATTTTGCGGTACCGCTGAATCACTTGTGCCTATGAACCAATAAACCTGCAGTATTGTAAGTAGAGTCTTGTTGATATGGAAATTCATGTAGCTCGATTTTTTATCGACTGCTAATTTATATATTTGTTGTTTATAATAGTTTGCATTATTTTTTTAAAAGTAAATATATCTAAAAAATATAACCTTTCGCTTAACTAAATAAAATGAATTATTAAATTCTGCTGCCTTAGTTATGATGTGAAATCTGACATAAAAAAAAGAAGTTTAAAAACAGATGCCATTTGAATTATTATATTAATTATGAAATTGAGAACCGAGGATGTAGGCAAGAACTAGAAAAATGCATTATTATTTAGCTATTTTTTCATAGATAAGAGAATAATCCAGGGATATTTTATTCTGTTTAAATTTTGCGGTACCGCTGAATCACTTGTGCCTATGAACCAATAAACCTGCAGTATTGTAAGTAGAGTCTTGTTGATATGGAAATTCATGTAGCTCGATTTTTTATCGACTGCTAATTTATATATTTGTTGTTTATAATAGTTTGCATTATTTTTTTAAAAGTAAATATATCTAAAAAATATAACCTTTCGCTTAACTAAATAAAATGAATTATTAAATTCTGCTGCCTTAGTTATGATGTGAAATCTGACATAAAAAAAAGAAGTTTAAAAACAGATGCCATTTGAATTATTATATTAATTACTGATCTAACTTAGCATATTGTTAAAGAAAAAGGTCAATAGATCTGCAAGTAAGGATGTTTACTTGTAAGAGTAAAATCTCTCTTTCTCTTTTATCTTTTCCACGGTTAAGTGTTATAATTACATGTCTGTATAGTTACCATGTTTTTTATTAAGTAATAATCCAGTTCCTTATAGATTCCCACCTCCTGATATTATGTAGTAACAGTATAAGGTATATGAATAATGCATCTGTACTTAACGCTTTCTTTTTGTAATTTTTATAGGAATCGTCAAATCGTATCAGCCAATAGTAGCAGAGTTACTGAAGAAAATTGGGATGATGACATTAAAAAAGAAAGTTATCATCTTTTTCCATTACCCGAGGAATTCATACATGTTATTGATAATGAACATAAATTAAGGTGGATGCTAGATGACGAACTGAATGGTGTAGAAATGATAGGTTTTGATGCTGAATGGAAACCAGCATTCGGTGCTGTAACAACAAGTCTTGCATTACTACAGATCGCTACTCTTGATAAAGTCTATATACTTGATTTAATAGCAATAAAAGGAAATTCACATTGGTGGTATAAATTTGGCTCTCATATATTTGGAAATGAAAACATCATAAAGCTCGGTAATTATTTCTTTGTAACTTTGAATATATCGTTACTTTTTATAAGTCACTATACATCAATTTTTTTAATTATAAAATATTTATTTTGGCAATATTTTAAGTAATATAAAAGTACTGGTGTATGTTCATCACTATAAATTCACAGTTATAGAAAAGTCCTACAACTGTGTTGTCAGCTTTTTTTTTTCATTGCCAGCCAGCCATGAACCACAAAAGATAACAATTTTTTTTTTTTTGTTCTGTTTATTTCTTCTTCAGTGATCTCTCATATGTTCAGAGGAGTTTTTCCTTCCTCGTGACCATTTATTCCCTTTAGTTGTTCTTTGGGGTTTTTTATCCTGAAAACATTTAAATTCCTTAATTTTCTTTTGTCAAATATTAAGCCTTGCCGAATTTCTATTTTTTTTTTTTTTTTTTACATATTTTCTGGGTTGTCCTTTCCAACATTTACCTACTTTTTCCTACTTTCAAAAAAGTAATCAATAATAAAAAGTGATTGCTATTTTATTATTATTATTATCGTTATGTAATTATTGTTTTATGAATCATTTTGAAATGGTTAAAATCAGTGTAAATAGTGGTATTTTATAAATACAGTAAGTATCATTGTATAAAGTTCCACTTGCCAAAAATTTTCAGATATATTTACAAGTACTTTTGGAGATGCTACTCCATGATTAGGGATTTCTTATAAGATGTTAATTCAAAATTCATATGTCATACGTATAATTATATTTAAATTAAAATTTTTACGACTGACTATTAGGAATATAACAGTTTTAATTTAAATATAATTATACATATAAATTTTGAACTAACATCTTATAAGAAATTCCTGATGATGGACTAGTATCTTCGAAAGTACTTAGAAGTATTTTGAAAATTGTTGGTAAGTGGAACTTTAATTTATACAATTGTATTAATACCAATGGTGCCAAATGCTTAGAAAAATAAATCTAAGTAGTAAGTACTGTTTATAGTGACATCGGATATAATGACATATCAGATATAGTGACCAAAAATTTGTTTCTTGGTTGGTTTGGTATGCTGTTAATACATAAATACAGTATGTGTATTGGTTATAATTACATCAGCTGTTGTGACATATCGGTTATTATGACTAATTTTTTCAACTGCAAATGCATCATTTTATCGCTTATAATGAAGAATGAAAGTGACTCATCAGTAACGTAGTATACTTTTCATTGTAGCTACAGAAATATTTTGATGATTAAAATGAGTCACCTTTTCTTTTTTACCTGCATATGTACTATAATAGTTCTTGTTTCTCTTATCTTCTTCCTGTACGAGATTATGTAAATGTAGCAGCCACTTTCAGTTGTTATTAATCTTTTGCTGTGAGCATATCATATTGTGTGGGTACAGTATTTTATTTTACATATCCTGTGTAATTCATTTAATAATGATTTAATTATTACTTTGCGAACATTCATGAAAGAGGAAAAGGCGCCCATTATCTGGCGGTTACAGAATGCTGAAATTAATAAGGACATTGCCCAAGAATTAGGCATAGGTCATTCAACAGTATTGGTTATATGGAAGAACTGTGAAAAAATTAAGAAAAATTTTGAAATAAATTTTATGAAATCAAAAAAAATTACAGCGTAGTCAACATAATGATGTAGACCAAGCACTGTTAAAATGGGTTTAGTACTAGAGGGCTAGTGATATCTCTATTAGCAGCCCTTTATTGCAAATTAAGGTGAATGATTTTTCAGAAAAATTCAGTAAACCACTTGAAATAACTTCAGCTTGGATGCAATGGTTCCATCAGCGTCATGATATTGTGTCGGGGAAAATAAAGCGGCGAGGCCGCAGCAGCTCCAACCGGTGTGTCAGAAAAATGACTAGAAACCATTTGGCCAAAATTAAAAAAGGGCTATTTGGATGAAAAAAATTATAATGCTGATGAATCCAGTTTTTTTTTAACTGTCACTAGAAAGAACCCTTCAGTTTAAAGGTGAGACATGTTTGGGGAAAAATTATGAAAAGAAAGACTAGTACCAATTCTTACAAGTATGACTGGAACTGACAAAAAAAGCCTTCTTGTTATATGGAAAAGTGCTAAACCCTGATGTTTTAAAATTTTGAAATCGCTTCCTGTTATGTACGAAAGTAACAAGAAAGCTTGAATGACAAGTGATATCTTTATATCTTGGTTATGAAAATGGGGCTGTGAATTAAAGATTGAAAAGGAGAAAATACTGCTGCTCACTGACAGCTGTCTGGCTCATCCACACGTTGAAAATATTTTGTGTATAAAGTAAGTGTTCTTAACACCGAAAACAACAGCAGTCTTACACCCTTAGATCAAGTCATGATCAAGTTGGTAAAAGTTGATTATAAAAAACACCTAATTTTGCAAATGATACAGGATTTAGTTTAAAAAAAGGAAACACAAATAACTATTCCGGATGTTACAATTATGTAGAAATATCATGGAATGAGGCTTCTCCGCTGACTGTAAAATTTTGCTTTCAACATGCAGGATTTTTATTACAGTCTGGCAAAATTACTGACATTGCATGTGAAGAAGAGTCTTTAGCAGAATGGGGAAATAGACTCCAAAACTAATCATTCTCAAATGCATTGTTTGAAGATTATCAAGAGGTTGACAAGGATTTAGGAATGCATGAAACTGTAATAGATGATGGTGTAGTGGATTTAGTACTGTCAGAAATAGACGGGGATGTAGATAATGATAACGAAGGTAACAATAGCTACAATGATGAAGATATCAACCCACCAAATCTTCCTGAAGTTTTAGCAGCAATGAAAACCATTTGCCGGTTTCTCAGTCTTAGAGAAATTGCTAATGAAGAAACAAAGAGTGTTTGTTTCGATTTAGAAAAGAACATTCAAAAACTATTATAACACATATTCGAAACAAAGCAAAATAACCAACTTTTTGCAGAAAAAGTAATTTTTACAATTTTTCTGTCTTCTTTTACTCTACTGTATTTGTATTTGTATTTGTTATTGAATATATATATTTTTTTATATTAAAAGTAAATAATTATTATTAATAATATACAGAAATTATTATTATTTTACTGTATTACAGTACCTGTGAATATGGCATATTAAAGTAGTACCACTAACCTACCTAAACATCTGTTATTGTGACTATCAGTTATAATGACCTAAAATTGTCCGCTCCTAGTCACTATAAACGATATTTACTGTAAACCTATATACAATACCTCAGTTACACAATCACTTATTAGATACTAACTGAGCCCACAATTGTATTCAATTAATACGAAAAAATTACTTTATTTAATCATTTAAATATATTTATTTATTATCCTATTAACTACTGGCTGATATCCAATTAGTTTCACTTTTTTTATGATAGAAATAAGTTTTTTAAAACTCATGAAATATGAAGTTTGATCAAGATTAAAATTTAGAATCTTATAGATTGAAGGGAAACACTCACTACTATTCTGCAGTCAGCAATAGCGATAAAACAATAATATTAAAAGCTGTTCTGTTCACACTTATTTCATTAAAAATCATATGATAGTAATAATTCATAAATATGAAGTCATATTATTTATAAACTAGCCTGGACCCCTAGGGCTGCAGAGCTTGCTTTGCTCACTGTCCTCCTAGAGCAGTGGGTTCCACTCCTTGAACCACAAAGTGCTTGCTTCACTCGTCATTCCCCTCTAACCTAAGGGCTCCACCCCCTAGACCCCCAGCATTGTTTGTTCCTAATATTTATGAGATTAATACTGCTAAATAACAACATATTCATACTTTATAGAAACCTGAAAAAGAAACTAAATTACAAAAGACTGAATAGGACTAACTAAGGTAACTAAAGTACACGGACTTTTGATGAGGAAAATTCCACAACCTATTTCAGTTGCCGTGGTGACAGAAATATAATAATGAATTAAATGGATTTTTTTTTTTTTTAATGAATATCTTTAATTCACAACTTCACCCGCCTCCGCCCCCCTCCATTGGAGATAAGCCTCAATCTATATCTTAATATCTACTCTGGGACAACATAAATGAATGTATTTTGCAAATTTGAAAGGGACCAGCTGGTTGATTCTTGTGTGATGCTCATACAGTCAAACTTTTGCATTTAATTTCATTTTTGGGGAAAAAACGTTTTACTCATTATATTTCTAAAATATATTAAAACAAAAATCCTATAACTAAATTTTATGGAAGTTTTTCACGAAATCCAAGATAGAGTTATTCTTCAAAATGATGTAATGTAAATTGCTGGAACAGCTCTAAAGCAGAAAATTACCCCCCAAAAATGTGAAAAATTTAATGTTTTATTATATATTGTTATGGTCAAAATCTTAAGCATTTATACTAACAAATATACGTTTCTGATATCGAATGAATTATTTTCATCAAGTGATGAAATAAATGTTACCTCAATTTTTTTATAAATTCAGCCTGTATACAATAAATTTCAGAAATTTAAATATGCACACAGTACTTGCAAATATGAATTCCAAAACATTAAAAGATACCTACTAATGTCTTAGGTAGGAAGTTGAAGACAAAGGTTAAACCAGTCCCTACTTTCATCCAAATAGGAGGTTCTATTAATTTTTAGAAGATATAAGATTACCAACAAGACAATTTAAGTAAATATTTATCTAATCTTAAGGAGAATTTTATGTTATTTTTTATCGTTTTGCAAATTTAATTAAAGTAGGTTTACCCATTCAACCCCCCAGATTGCTCTATTGGTGAACACATCTTCCCAAATCAGCTGATTTGGTAGTCGAGAGTTCCAGCAATCAAGTCCTAGTGGCAGTTACTTTTATACGGATCTGAATACTAGATCGTGGATATCGGTGTTCTTAGATGGTTGGGTTTCAATTATCCACATATCTCAGGAATGGTCGAACTGAGACTGTACAAGACTACACTTCATTTACATTCATACACATTATCCTCATTCATCCTCTGAAGTAATACCAGAACGGTAATTCCCGGAGCCTAAACAGGAAAAAGAAAAAAAAAAGCTTTACCCATTTGTGAGAAATAATTTTTTATGTTGAAAATCACAAAATGGTGTCCAAAAAGAAATCAAAGCAAAATAGGACTTATATCATTAGGAACATTTTTGCTCATTTTGGTGTCCTGAATTGGTACTTAAAGTTCAGAAAAGTCCTACAACTTGGGTTTATTCTGATGCATGGCTTTCACACATACACAGACAACTTAATTTAAAATCTGTATCATTTTATTTAAATATAATATTTTTCATTTCAGCAAACTGGTGTAGCCTCATGGCTTAATGCACCAGGTACCAAGTCAACCGTGCGATCAAGTTCAAGACCCAGCCAGACCGAGTTACCTTTTTTACACTTTAGATGTTATTCATTTATTTAATTCTATCGTTCACCTGTGATGTCACAACATAGCAGACAACTACAACAGCATTTTTTGGGGAGTGGGTGCGATTCTGCAAATATTGTTATTTTTTAATTGTTAATTAATGTGCCTAAGAAAAATATGACCTTAATTAGGGGAAATCACAAGATTCTGAAGATGACCTTGTTCTACAGCCTCACCCCCTTGGCCTTTTAAGTTAAAAATTTAATGGCATCAATGCGGCATATATAGAAGTATTCTGACCAATTTTGGTTAAAATCGGTCCAGTAGTTCTGGAAATATAAGGAGTGCGACACCGAACACAAACGTACATAGGAACATCCGGAAAATTTCTATCCGGTTATTTGGATTCCCCCGATGTCAAAACGTCAAGATCTGGTGAAAACCGCATATGCCCAAATTGGACCGATTGTAATACTTTCGCTTCTAGAGTTATAGTATAGAGTTGTAGTTATATAGCGCACATCTTAGGTATTAACCATTGACTCAGTTTGGTCAAAATCGTTCCAGTAGTACTGGAGATATAAGGTAATTTAAAGGCCAACCCGAACACACATGCATACAAACATTAACATCCAGAAAATTTCCATCTGGTTTTTTGGTTTCCTTAGGTGTCAAAATCCAGTGAAAACTGCTTATGCTCAAATTGGACCGATTACAATACTTTCCCTTCTAGAGCTATAGCACTATCTAGACGGTAAAGTAAAAACAATCAGGAACTAGTGTATTAAATTCATCATGAATTTCAATTTTACTTGTACAACAATGAAAATCAATATTAATTGTATTTATTATAATCCAATTACACAATCCACTGTAAGAACAAAATTACACAGTTATTGACAACACTTATTTTACAACCTTATTATTATTTTTTGATTCTCTTTATAAAGTTTTAATCTCCAGTGGGTTTTTTTTTGTCTGTTCATGGGTTTGGATTTGCCTGTTTGGCTTAGATTATCAAAATAGAAGCTATAAATAAAATCATTAAAAACAACATCCAAGATAAAATAACAATTATATTAGTAATTCTTAAACTTCATAATAGATAAATAAGTTAGCTTAGTTGGAATTACATGGTTGTTAAATTCTTTATCTGAAGTACAGTTACATTAAAAAATAAATAAAAAATTAGAATGAAAAACTGAATTCAGTCAATTATCAAAAAATAAATACTAAATAGATTTTTTTTACACAATAATTGACTGAATTTTATGTTTTATATATTTACATATTTCTTTTCATATACACATAAACTGTTAATTTGAATAAATCAAGTAAAAAGTGCAACAGTGTGGCAACGATGGTAGATCAAACCATAGTGGATTCGTAATTGCAATAGCAAACATTTTTAGTGGTGTCCTAACTGTTAAATATTTAATATCCTATTTTTCAGTAAATCTAGAATACTGGTAACTTTTTTTGATTTTCTTCATTAGAATAATAACTACTGGATTACTTAATTTAGAGGTTTATTCGTATTTGCAAGATGTTTTATAAACATAAAGTAAACTTGTAAGAGCTCACGCAGTAATGATTTGAAATAAAATATCATTATTTGCAAACTTCTATATAAAATAAGAATTAATTTCTAGGTAAAAGTGTGTAAGAAGTAAAATTATTTCAATTATTTAACAATTTGTTCACTCATAAATATATCTCTTACTATTGTTTCTTAATGATCAAACAATATTTTCAGCTGCCTTCTTACAGAATTAAATTTTGTATATTTAAATTAAACCTTGACAGCTTAAGTTTTTCTTTTAATATTTCAACTGGTTTTTCTTATAAAAGAGATTTTTTGGGGAAAAAATTACATTGTATTTTTGGCATCTGATGTAAAGTGATAACATTCCCTAAGCAATATCAGTATGCTAAGTTAAGTTGCCCGATAACAATAATAGATGAAAACAATCACATTAGTACTTATTAACAAAGTTCTGATTGCTAGGTTGATTTCTCTTTATAGTAATTATAATTATTTTTATTTGCAGGTTTTGGTATTGATTGCGATATTAATATGATGAAGCAGAATCTTTATTTAGGCGATATAAACTTGAGTGGTAAAGGATATATTGATATGGCAGTTTTATGGAGAAAACTTGAAAAGGATTGGTCAATTAAACTTCCATATTCAGGTACGTAATTTATACATGGTTCCAGTTAATATTTTTGTTTGGTGTGATAATTTAATGTAGAAAGTGTTATAATTTAAGGTGCCAAATTTTGTCTGCATTTTAAGGATTTAACTAAAATTTTATATATTCATTTGTCTGTCGGTCTGTCTGATAAAAATTGTAGCTAATCCACCTGACCAAGCAATTTTTTATTTGACCATTTGTGACTGCTTTTGCCATTTGTTCAGAGAGATTACATGCATAGAGATATTTGCATTTATTTGCAGTTCCATTTCTGTGTCGTCAGAGTCAAAACATATTAAAAAATTTTCCCTTCTGTTACATTTCTATCTAAGTAAGACTTTGAAAAGTATTCAATCTGTTCCTTATCAATAGCAATGCATATTAGGATAGCACAGAGATTAGTCATTTACTACATGGAAAATTGATTGACGGCTAGTCATACCAATTTAATTTCATACAATTTATTTTTGTAGTTTCCCAGTCGCTAGTTGTGGCAGTAGTGAGTGTTTTAAAAGATAGTTTCATAAGTATCCTGTAATTTTTTACTGAAAAATCATCCACAGCCAACAAAAATAAACCTTTTTGTTTTTGATTCTTAGTGTTTGAGTAATATTGTGACAATTTATTCTTGTTCTTGTATGTTATTAAAATTAAAAAAAAAAAAAAAAAACATTTTAAGTAGCTACTGTTACTAATAAGGTGTTTGTGGGATTGTGAGTGTGCGTTTAAATTTATTTAAATATTAAAAATGTATACATTAAATAAAAATCAGGAGATTTTAAATTGTATTGTCCATAAAGTAATGAAAATTTAACATCACTCAATAACATTTTACATATAGGTGAGCTATAAATGAATAGTGAAGTTAAATGCTACTAAAATATTTATTTTTCATTCGAAATTTCTTTTTTATCTTATATTCATAAAAATATGTCATTGTAAGAACATAACCAATATTGTGTATTGGTAAAACTTTTAGTGAGAATTGTTAACTGAAAGTACATGTAATTTCATCGTATGCAGATTACAGTTGGCTTAGTCGATAACTGCGTAATTTATAATGGACTTCTTCAGAAGATTATAAATTATTATTATAAAGGTACATAATGCCTTAAACGATTTTTATTTCTCCTCTTGTAATTAGGATGTAATCTTCAGTGTTCATACCTAAAAATTCACTGTTTTTGTTAGAAAAATTTACTTGATATAATTTAATGTCAAATGGATATTTATGGATGTAATTTAAAATAACGGTTATCCAATCAAATATTAGATGCAGTCAAGTTCAAGGATAATTGTCTTGGAAACAAACCGTAAGAATTTTGTAGAGTATACATAAGGATTTGACCTATATAAATTTTGTGTATGTTGATTGCCTTTAAAAATATCTCAAACCCTTCTTTTTTAAGCAGTTTTTGGGTGAATCTGTGTAAAAAGCCGCCCATTTTTAGAGGTCTGATTCCAATGGCCTTACTTTGGCTGATTATAATTCATAAAATTGAAAAACCATATTTTTTCAAATTTCATAGCTCTATTCATTATAGTTTATATAATTTATATTTATAATATGATCGACCAAACCTTAAATCATTAAATTTTATAATTTTCCATTTTTTATGAAGATATCTTCTGCAGCTGTTAATCATGGACTTGAGGAACATACAGGTTCCATTACATATTTCATATTATCTAAATATTGATTAGATGAAATTATGCATCCTTCAACTCATAAACTTCATACTGACATTCATTTTTAACTTTCTGTTACCAAATTAAAATGTGTGTATAATTAATTGATGGTGCTAACCTAAAATTCAAGGATTCTGCAAAACCTTGTTTGATTAAAGTTAAAATGAACAAATTTTTTATTACAAATTTTAAAATTTATTATTACAGTGTAGACATAGAGAGAAAGGGCGCAACAGTGCTTTATTTCTTTTAGATATAAATGTAAATAAATTGATCACCATCTCTAAATAAATAATACATTTAAAAAAATTGTGAAAAATGCTGCTTACCTTTAGTTTAAAGTTTAAACTAGGTTCGTAATAAAGCCAGCACATTGAATCATAAAATCTACAAGTTGTGAAGATATCAATATTGATAAAAAGTGTAAGATAGAAAAGTTTAATACATGCTGATATAAACTTTGGTAGATTCATTTAAATATGAATAGCACTTTTAATTATTAAAAACATATAAAAATCTAAAACATTTTGTTATGAATTTTGTGAATCATAATCAGTCAAATAAAAGACCTTTGGAATCAGGTCTAAAAATGATAGCCTTTTTTGTTTTTTTTTTTTGTTTTCGCCAACCTGTTTTCCAGCTACTGCTGGGTCTGGATGTGTGTGTGTGTGTGTGTGTATATGTATGTATATATATATATATAGGCAAGTGCAATTACCGCTACCGGCTTGCTAGGTCTGATGTAGCTGCAGACGTAGTGCAATGCAAGTATAAATATACCGGTAAATATGTAGTTAATTGAAACCCAACCGTAAAAAAACACTGGTATACACAGTCTAGCATTCAAATCCATATAGAAGCAACTGCCTTTACAAGGACTTGAACCATACAACTCTCAACTTGGAAAATTAGCTGATATTACGATGATTTGTAGACCAGTAGACTAAACCGGCGTGTGTAGCCTTTTTTTTTTATATATTCACTTTAAAAACTTCTCAAAAGTCCTGAAAATTTTTAGATGGACAATGAATGAAAAATTCAACAGGTATAATTTTTATCATACTTAATGAAAATCTACAGTCCATTTCAAAGATGTAATATTTAATTAACTAGTATGAGTGTTATTTGATTTTACTCATATAACAGAATGAATGGCCTCAGAATGTATATGGCTTCACATGTTGTTGCTATATTTTACCTTAAGATAAGGATTATTTTTTAAATAAAAACTGAAAACTATTGCCTAAGTTCTGGTTTTAAAAAATATTATTTATGTTTATTTTCTATTTTTCTTTTTTAATTTTGTAATTTAAGAGAAGTTGAAACTACAAACTTACATAAATGCTGATTTTTAATTTACACATATGATGTATATTTAAATGTGTTCAGGGGAAATCAAAATTAAATAGCCTTGAAGGAGGACAGAACAACAAAGATATTCAAGAAAAATTGTTTTTTTTTAAATTTCTCTATGTCTTGATGGCGAATAGATCCTGATGATTACTTTTATACAGCTTTAAAAAGATGTATTAGTTAGCTCTTTGATTTATGCTTCATGTTCTCCTAAATATGCATATTGTTATTTGTTTCAGAGTACAATTATTCATCTCCAGAGAGTCTTTCTCAGTTGGTCTACCATTGTTTTGGAAAGAAACTTAATAAAGATGATCAGTTTTCAGACTGGGAACGAAGACCACTCAGAAAAACCCAAAAGATATATGCAGGTGCATTACACAGTTAGCTTTACTTCAACTTATTTATTATTAAGAAAAAAAAGCAAACACTCAAAAGATATTATTGAAATTACAAATTGTTTATTGTAAAAATATTTAATGAGGGGTGACTGAAATGTAATGCACAATCACTCATTGCTCACAATTAAAAAGAGTCAAAAGAACACATATGGTGTAAAAGTAGATTTTATATTCTACAGAAATTTACATTTATTTTTCCATGTAGTTTCTATTTATTTATAGCTAAACATTTATTTCAACGGTGAATCAGGTTCTTTCTTTGATATACAACCTCACTGACTCCATTTTAGTTCATCATTTCTGCTAAAATAAATACCCTTACTATCCTACTTTAATTACAGAAGTAAGTGAAAATCACAAGTCGGAAATCTGGTGAGTACGTAGGAAATGGAATCGGATTGAATCTCAAGTTCATAATATGTTACAGAATTATCAGCTTCATGGTTTGTCAAACATGACACATGTGTCTCCTAAACTGTTTTAACATCTTTGCGTATTACACAGAATTTACAGTCTACCCATCTTCCCGGCAGTCAGTCATATTAACGTGTTTGGAATCCGAGAACGTTTCAAGAAAATTGTTTTTCCCAAGGGTTGTGTTTTTTGATTTTTTTTTATTGTTGCAAACCACATATGAGTATGCTATGCTCTGCAATTTTTCTGCTGGGTTGTAATAATCAATCGTAGTTACAGTACTGAAAAGGAAGTCATCTCCTTCATCAAGATAATGTTTCAGAAGCTGTTTACAATATTCCTTTTGTTTTTTATTTGTTCTTTTCTGTGAATTTGTGTGCCACCCACTGCAAACAGACTTACAATAGCTCAGTTGTACAATAATGTTTCCTATTCGTTCTTTCAATTTGACAATCTGGGTGAGGATTCATTATTGTATCGGCATCATTTTCAATCAATTCATCAACCTCCTTTTGGTATTTTTCATCAACCACAGAAATTGGTTGACCACTGAGATTTATCCTCAATTTTCACTTTACCAGCTTATCATACGCAAAATTTTATTACCCATTTACTTACAGTATATAGAAAAATTATAGTAATAGTACATAGTGTACTACATTATAGTAATTAGAATACATAATAAATTTACAGTTTCATCACATAAACAGCTAAAATTATGATGATGTATGTTATTAGTATACACTTTTTCTACTGTTAAAAATTCAATTACTGTATGTTTTCAATGTGTTATAGCAGGCATACTTGACTCCTAATAATAGCAGATGACAGAAAATCAATGTGTGTTTTGTTAGTAGTAGGGGAATAAAACTTCTTGAGGACAGCACCTTGCACCTTGCACGACATTTAGTTCTCCAGTTACACTCCACTGTGCATTACATTTCAGCCGTCCCTTCTAATTTATTTAAAAAATGATATATTTTATAATTTAGCTTACACTAAACTTATTTATTCATCTAAATACCTGTAGATGAACTAGATACCCCAGTCAACTACAGATAGCCCCCAGTTACAGTTACCTGTACTACAGATGAATATTTTTAGTGTGTGAAAAATGCCAAGGTTGACTGGGATCATGTTTGAAAGTTATCACTTTTATGGTAACAATCAATTTAGCTCAGGATGTAAAATAAGTCTGCCAACATAACAGTTGAAATTTCTCCTCATATTTCATCGATGATTTATTATTTAAAAATGTTAATTTTAATTAAATTTTTAATCAGTCCTATCTTTCCCAACTTGGTCAGTCAATTCAGTTAGGTTGGTAAGTAATTTTCCTATTAATAACTTTAAGTAGTTTCTGTTAATTATTATATTAAAATGATAGTTCTAGTTTAAGATACTATTATTAATTGATATTACATTTAATATATATGACAAAATATATTATAAATAACTTTTGCCTAATAGTAACAAACTATGAAAAAATTGATTTTGCTTAGTTATTTTCAGTTGTGAGCTTTGCACTTAAAAATAAAACACTGCAGTTATCATTTAAATTATTTTTATAATCAATTTAATTTAGCTAAAATTATTAGTATTATGAATGAATAGCAAATTAATCATATTGATTTTGTTAAATCTCCATTTATTGTTCTTAAAAACAATTGGTGACTATTTTTGCCACTGAAACACTTTGCTTTGCTTGCCTTATCTCTCCATTTTGTTAATTTTAATACATCATAGTGCATTAGGCTATCACTCCTGACATATCTCAGAGTCAAGAAAATTTTGCCTTTTAACACTGCACTAATATTCCTTTCTGTTCACTTCCTTATTAATCCAGTTTGAACTTATCAGTCATCATATCATTTTCTTCTAACAGCAAATCCATCTTTGTCTTTCCTAATTCATATCGTCTCTAACGGCATGGTACCTGTCTCATACTATTTGGTAAATTTGTATTCCAATTCTTCTCTAATAGAGTTTTGTGTTAAATTAAATCACACCATTATAGTGTTCTTATATCTTTTTACAGAATTTGCTAACTTATAGTTGAAATCCCATCTCTTATTATGACTGCTTCTTATGACTCTTTTTAACTGTTTACAAAAAATCATTTAATAATTGATTAAATTAGCACTTACTATAGTTTAATTAAAATTTATAATAATACTGATGTTCATGTACTGCAATATAATGAAGAAAAATCTAATTTTTTTCCTAACTTATAGCCTGTTCCAACAAATTTTCAGTTTCTATTTAATAGTAATTATTTCTTAGATGATTTTTATTTATCATAAAGAATTGTATAAAACTGCTATAGAAAATAAAATATATATATTTTTTTGTAACACTTGCGTTTTTGTTACAGCATTAGATGCATACTGTTTATTAGAAGTTTATGGAGTATTCAGGGATTGTTGTTTGAAGCAGAATATACCATTTTATGAAATTTGTACTGAGGTGATTGTTAGCTGTGGAAAGAAACCAGTTAAAACTAAACCTTCAAAACAAAGTGTACGTACTTAAAGGGATTTATTTAAAAAAAGTAACAATCCATATTATTTCTTATTATGCCATACATTTTTTTTTTGTTTTCATTCATAACAAATAACAAAAGTACAAATATATATTTTTATTTTGTTTCTTTTAAACTGTAAAGATTTTTTTTAATTGCAGAACAATTTTTGAATTTGAAATAATTTTTATTTTATCACTGTTTGTTTTTTGTTTGTAATTTTTTTTTTTTAATATCTTTTACATCATTTTAAACTGTTTTACATAGCCTAAGGGTTACGTATAAATTGATGACTGTGTTATTAATAAAACTATATATATATTTTTAAATGCTTCTATATTCATTTAGAAAAATAATTCAAGTCGACTATATATAACAAACCTTATGAAATGCAATTAACAATGGATAATATAATAAACATTAAATTAGAACCATATAGTTACATAAGTTGAAGTATTATGTCATCTGTGAAGTAATTTCAGGAAATGGACAATGCAGAGATCTATAAATTCTCACATTGAAAAATAAATTGAAGAAGAGGAGAGACAATTACTATATGTTGCATCACCAAAGAGAAACTTTACCTGTGAAGAGTAATAATATCTTATAAACACCACTTAATGAAAAAAAAATTGAATATAATATTATTTTAAAACCTTGTTCTTTTTTTCATTATTGTTGAGAATCTTAGTTTATTTGAAGAAAACTATATGAATTATGGCAAATTAATGCATAAGAAGAAGTATCTCTGTTTTTACCTCTGTCGCAGTAGTATGCTTTCAATGTTTCATAATTTTGATGGTAAATTATAAGGAAAATTGTATTCAAATATATATAAGAACTGAATTATAGACCTTAGTAGTACAATTTATGCATTTATTTATTTTTATTTTTCTGATTATTGGTGTCAATGTGATAGTCATTATAAAAAAAAGTTGCTGTTTCACTTTTCAGTGTAGGAAGGATTTTTTTTTACCTGAACCTTGCATTTTATCAAAATTTTTAACATTAAATAAATACCAATAAAAAACAACAAATTAAACTTTAATTTTTCAAATATAATTATCAAATATTGATAACTGAAATTACACTACTGGAAAAAAGAAGAAAAAAACATATAGAACTTATATGTAGTAATTCATGTAGGTTTTCTTCAAATAAATTTAAACTATCAAGTGTACAATAGAATAAGTTGTTTCTTAAAGGCAAGTTTTTTTCTGATAAATAATATAGTAGTAACTTTATCGCTTTATGTTTTGTTTACGTATTTTAAAGTAAATGAAGAAAAATGTTAATAAATGCACCAACATAATAGTGAAGACTTTAGAAAGAACTGGAGATTTTTAACTCCCATTACTGATAATTTGGAATATTTGTAAAATAATTGATGCAACTGTTTGTTATTCTTTTGTTCAGAGATAAGATTACAATTAGTGTATTTTATATAATGCATTTTCATTAGTAAAAGCATTCTTATCACTCCAAACTCATTACAGCTGATCACCGCAGTGAAGTTTATTTTGATGAAGCGTAAGAGAACTTTATTTTATTATAGTTCAGTACATATTTAAATAATATGATTTTAGATTGAAGATGTTTTTGTTTTACCTTTTATTACAGCCAGTCTGCTAGTGATGATGATTTGCATTGCTAAATGAGTAGTTCTTGAAATGGATAAAAATATTTCCCCAAAAAAAATATATATTTATTTGCTATAAATGAAATTATGAAACAAATTATATGCAAGAGCATATTATGCTGTTGAAGGTGATATATATATATATATATACATTATTCTCCTAAATCTATATATGTTATATGAAATATAAACCATGAAAAACAATTAATTAGAATAGTTAGACTTACCATATTAATTTCCAGTAACCTGTTTTTAGATTATCCTCTACTTCAGTTGATATTAAATTCTATATTTGTTACTTAAAACATATTCTTTTAATATTTTATCATTTCTGGACAGAAAAATTTAAATGTACACTCATAATATCATTCAATATTTCAAAATAGAAAACATAATTTTGAATAAAATAACAAAGTACATTTAAAGTACGTGCAAAAGTACTTTCATGGAAAATTAAGGTAAGATATGTACTATATTCTCCACTAGGTGGTTTAGTTAATAGAATTAAACTATAATTTAACAACCCCACCGGGTTGGTCTGGTGGTGAACGCATCTTTGTAAATCAGCTGATTTTGAAGTTGAGAGTTCCAACATTCAAATCCTAGTAAAGGCAGTTACTTTTATACAGATTTGAATACTAGATCGGAGATACCAGTATTCTTCAGTGGTTGGGTTTCAATTAACCACATCTCAGAAATGGTCGACCTGAGACTGTATAAGACTACACTATACTTACACTCATACATATCATCCTCTGAAGTAATACCTGATGATGATTCCCAGAGGCTAAACAGGAAAAAAATTAATTAATTAATTTAACGGTACAGAGGAATAATATTAATCATATAAGATTAATTTCAGTAAAAAAAATATATATATATATATATATATATATATATATATATATATATATATACTTCAAATATTTTACTAATTATTAGATTTAAAAAATATATATATATATATATATATATATAACTTTATATTAATTGTTGTGGTTCGCTTCATATATAATAGTCTCATATCTTTTAGAGCATCTTGGTCTCAGATGCATCTGAGACCAGTAGCTCTAAAAGCCACAAAAGAAGTTGTAGATAATAGCAATTTTTTTTTTGTGTGAATTATTTATTTAATACTTTTTATATCTTATTCACAGAATGAACGGCTGGAAATGCCACCAAAGCCAAATCCAAATGCAGTACCTGTTAGTTGGCTTCGAGTTGTTTGTCAAAGTGGATTAGAAGGATTAGGTAAACAGTTGCGTATGTGTGGAATTGACACAATGCTATTGCCACATATGTCAAACCATGATGATTGTTTAAAAGTGGCACGTCAAGATGGTCGTGTTATTCTTAGCAAAGGAAGTGTATATAATAAGGTATTGTCACAGGTTTTACATAAAAAATAACAAATATGTATATATATATATATATATTTTTTAAATCTAATAATTAGTAAAATATTTGAAGTACAAAAATAAACTGCATTGGCTTACAATTTGATATTTCTGTACACTTAGAATGTCTTTTGTGTAGCAGCTTAAAAATCAAAGTTGTATGCTCGGGAAAAATGTTTAATTCAGTGGCTGAAGCCACATTTAATAACTAATATCTGTAGGTCACTAAAGTTAAACAGCAGCATGCAGCAGTGGCATTTCTTAATGATTAAAACCATAAAATTGATTCCACTTATAAAAGTGGACAAGAGGTTCTCCTTTTAGGAGAATTGTGTTGGAAGTGTCTCTTAAATTCTGTTGTGACTGTGTGAATTTATCACATAATTATTTTTATATATCTTTCTCTTTTGATATCCAACTATAAATGGAAATGAGAAGACATTTATTTACTGATTCTTAGATATATATTTTTTTTAATGTGCATTTAAAAATTGTTGAATTTTCTGTAAATTTCTTATAATCAAGCAAATTAAAGTTAATAAAAAACTTTATTTAAGACACGGAACGTAAATACATTTCAATTAACATTTATATAAAAAGAAATCTATATCTTGTGGTGAGGGTACAAAATTAATTACTTTTATTACTCAGGAAAATGTTTTAACAAATTAAGAAAAAACTTGATTATCAAGTTATTCTTCTTAAGCAGAAGAAAATATGGAATTCCTAGATACCAAAACAAATTTGTTGTAGAATGATTGAATATGGGTTAATAGAATTGTTAAGACTCTGGTTTCATTTCCTCCTTTTTTATTTGTAAAAATAAAAATGTTTACTTTTTTCTTACTCTTATTAAATGAATTTGTCCAATGCTCTGTTGTTAGTCTTGTACCACCCTTCAAAGACTCAACATGTGTTTATTACGAATGTATTAATTAATACAATAATGTTATATATATATGAATTACAAGTTCAAAGATTATAATAAAAATAATTTACATTATAAACGAAATAAAGACTTTTATTTATTTGAATGAATCTGCGAATAATAAAATATTTAGAATAATTAAACTTAACTGAGGTATTGAACCAAGATGGCATATTATTCGACAAATATTACAGTTAAGTAGAATATCTCTTAAATAAAAGTTATTTGATCCCAAAGAAAATTATAGTAGATATTAAAAACGGTAGACTACCTGCAGTATTTGAAATAGTTCAAAGTATTTATGAAAAACAATAACACAAGCGGTTTATTTAAAACAATTACACTTGATATTAGTAATTCTTAAAATATAATAAAAATGAAGAATTTATAGAGATTGAAAAATATTTTTTTATTTTTAAATTATGATATTAATTTATTATTTTGTTACAGTTATATAAAAATGTTCCTCTGGGACATTGCTTTAGAGTAGATTCTGAAACGCCTGAAAAACAACTAATCGAGGTGCTGGATTATTTTAATGTGGTTGTTAAAGAAAGCGATATTTTTAGTAGATGTATGGTAAGTAAAAACCTCCTAAAATTAATTATAAGATACTTATTTAATACACTGGGATAACCGATTCAGTTTTTATTTCCAGGAAGTTGATTCAAGATATAACATTGTCATATCCCTGTTTCATACTGTACTGCAAGAACCCATAGGTTTTACAGTATCATCACTTTTGGTTTAGATGGTAGTTTAGTTTATGCTAATTGATCTACATCAATACTAAAGGATATACAGTATGACATAGTATATCATGTCAGTAATCAATTTCTAATTATTTTTTCTACAGAATTTTATATATATTTAGATTTTGTTACATTTTTGTAGTTGTTTAAAATTATAGTAATGCTTCTGTGTATTTTATCTATTTTTAATATTTTAGCACGTACATTAATGAAATATAGTTTTTTCAATTCTCTATGCTAATTTCATTTGAAAGAAATAGAACTTTTATCACAGATAAACATCTGTGATAAAAACTTTATTCCACCACTAACTTTCTTTTGTTTCAGATTTTTTTTTATTGTATTTGTTTTTTAATCACTTCTGGATTGATTTACTCAGTGTAACTTATTTTAGAATATTTACAGTAGTTATGAACATCTTTTGTCAATATTTCTAAAAATTATTTTTAAAATCTGATTTCAGTCATCCAGTTCTGATATTTCTACATATCAATTTAACTGAGATTAATAGTAATGATATTTAATTATATTATTCTCGTGAAATTTTCAGATTTTAATCTTTTCAGAAATCTTTTAAAATCACTTTTAAAAACAACCAAATGTAACACTAATTGTGTTGCATATTATTGGAAATATTTTAAGTTCAATAACAATATAGATCCAGTGTGTATGATTATGGAGGACATAGCTATTGGGCTTCATAGAAAAAATGTTGATTATGAAGAGCCTCATTAAAGTCATTATTATTTGGGAGTTCCCATTGTGAAACACTATAACATTTTTTTTCCATTATAATTTTTTATTGTTCATATTTATAAAAAAATATTGGATTGTGTAAATGGAAAAATGTCATAACAGATATAACCAAATGTAGTTTTATAATACTACTTTAGAACGAATAAATACTATAAAAGATGTTTGAATTTATAAAAATTTGATAATTTTAATAATTTAACTAGCACCTGTAATTCTTTTTAATTTATTTTTCATTACATAGAAAAATTAACTGCAGGAATTTCCAGATTTATCACTGACAGAGATAAAATATTAGCAAATATCAGGAAAGTTCAGCAACAAAATTACCACCTTTTTAATATGTATTTGTACTGAATAAGTTTGTAAGTATTATTCCCTTGTTCTGATAAATCCTATAGGTCATTTACATGTTCTTAATTTATCTGAAAAATAAACTTATCCAATCTACAATATTAATTATAATTAATCTTCGTTTGTGAATACTTAATTAATATTTATGCTTTTTTAAACTTCAAAATATTTGAAACAAATATTATATTTTTTTTATAACTAGTATACGATTGGTTGTAAAGTTCTTTTTAATCCAGTCTTTCCTGTTACAAATTACATCATAAAATATTCTTATTATTGTAAAAGGAGTTTCACGACATCTAACTCAGAGATATGTTCGTCCACATACGATTATTCAAGGAGTGGTGGAGCAGTGCATGTGCAGGTGTAATTTGGAGCAAAAAGTTCATATTAACTTAGATCTGAAACTTTTTTTGTTTCGTTTAATATCTGTTGTATTTTAATTCTAATTCAAATTTCTTAAGTGTATATTTGTTTTTTTATTGATGTTACATCAATTTTCTCATAAGTAAATTAAAAAAATGTTTCGCTAAGCATTATTTATATATTGGTAGTTAACAAGGTTAACCAAAAAAAGAAAGCTTTTTGAGCTTAGAAAACTACTGAATATACATATCTGGGACCCACTTGTTTTTACATCAAAAAACATATTAATAGCTACTAATTTTTTCCGTATAATATATATCCTAAAATTTTAGTATTGTATTATTTTACTTTTAAAGCGTGAGTAGGGGTGAAAAGGTAATAAAGATTTTAAAATAGTGCTTGTAAACCTATTTTTTTTATGAACTTTTCCCTCATAATACTCTCAGGAATGTACCCCATGTGTGGGATGAGCTTTGTTTGCACGATATTATTTATAAAAAATTGTGAATTTTGGTATGAAGGTTTCCTGTATGAATTTGGTATGGCAGGATGGTGATCCTGCCAGATGCAAAACCTTTTTTTTTTATCGTCTTACTTTTATATGGTTTTTTTAATTATTTCAGGTGTGTAATGGAGACAATTTCATTAAAGTTGAACCCACTGTTATTAAAGAATTGGTTGTCTCAAATGCAAATATCCGTGATCTCCCTGTTAGACGAAACTATCAACAGCATTCAAATTATGTTGATAATGCTACATTAGATATGGAAAATAGATTTTTATCTGACGAAGATGATGATGATATCGAAGACGGTGATTTTCCCGGACCTTCTATTGATAAACCTTCATATTATAATCCACGATTCAGTGATGCTATTCAAGTTGATAATTTTGGAACGCTTAATGGAGTTCATATAAAGGTATTAATTCTTCATTTTTTTGTTTTAAACTAACAGCATAAAATATTATTTTTGTGGTGTTATCTAATACATTAATCATTCACTTTTGTAATACTGAAATATTATACTTCCCAATATTGAAATACATGTACGAGGGACATTCAATAATTGATGTAGAGAAAAAATAGTTCATTCAGTAATAACACATTTAATTAGCTCTTCCATCACAATTAATTTAAACATAACCTCTTCTGTTGATTTCAGTATGTCAGCTCTGCTTAAAACGTGTGTGCTGGAAGAGCAACACTCAGTAATAAGATTTTTGCTCTCAGAAGGTGTGAAACCAGCGGAAGTTTACTCAAGAATGTTGAAACAGTATGGTGAAAAGTGTTTAAACCACAGTAACATGTATAAGTAGGGGAATAGTTTAATTCTTGAAGAAGAACAAATGTGACTCCATCGCTCTGGATGGCCAGTTGATGTTTTGACTATTGTGCTGCAAAATTGCATAAATGGCCTTATTTGCAAAGACAGGAGAGTCAGAATTTCCCAAACTGCTTGTTTGTATAATGTTAGTGTTGGAACTGTGCATTCAATTATTCTTGACGTGCTGAATTATTGAAAAACATATTCGAGATGGATTCCAAGGCAGTTGACTGAAATCCATAAAGATACCTGGATTCACATTTGTTCTGAGCTCAAAGAACGGTTTAAAGCAGAAGGTATTTCCCTTTCTAGATCGTTTAATAACCTCTGGTAAAATGTGGATACACCACTTCAAGCCCGAATCCAAACGGCAAAGTCTTGAGTGGAAACATATCAAAACATATTCACATATCAAAAAAAATTCAAAGCTCACATATCAGCCAGTGAAGTGATGTTACGGCCTTCTGGGACTCGCCAGGCCCAATTTTTAGTGACTATTTAGAAGAACAATGTATCGTGAACAGTGAGTACTATTCTTACACGCTCCAACAGAAAGTGATATCTGTGATAAGGCAAAAATGCCAGGGCACTTTCTCAAAAGGTGTGATTGTCGCATGACAACATGCAAGGCGTGTGATGTTGGAGGCCCACATCGCTCAGAGAATGGGAGAAGCGCTCAAGAAGTTGCGTTGGGAGGTATTGCCATATCCGATTTTTATTTGTTCAGCCCACTCAAAGACTTTTTACGTGACAAGAAGGTCAACATCAAAGCGGTGATAAAAGCGGTACACAAATAATTCAAACAGCAAGGTAAATACTTACACTGTGAAAATTAGAAAGCTCACAGAATGGTTGGATGAGTATCTAAATGTTGCTGGATACTAGGTTGAAAAGTAGTGTAAGTTTCATTGTCATTGAAAAAATTGTTTTTTTCTAATCAATTTATCTCATTAATTATTGAAAAAGCCCCTCGTATAAATAAGTGACAATTGTATGATTTGTTTTTTAGTATTGATGTAAAATGTTATTTACTTAAATAGTAAATTTAAAAAAATAATTTATCTTGTTTACATTGTGCATTTTTACTTTTAGTTGGGATTCATTTTTTTGCTTTTGAGGGACTTGAGCGGTAGGCTACCTGCCATGAAACAGCAGTAGTATTGAAAATGTTATATCCATTCTCAAGAATAATTAGGTTTACTAAGAAAAAATGTTAAAGTGATTACTTCTTTGATGAGCTGAATTTTCTTTGATGTACACATACAGAACACATTGAAAAGAGCCCTAAAAGTGACACTTTTGCTTTGTTCACGATCAAAAGTTGTCTTTATCTTGAACACTTTTCCTCTCAAATGCAAGTCAGACTATTGCCACTTTTACCTATAATGATCTCTATTCATCACAGTTATTACAAAGACTAGGGCATGTATTGCAAAGGAACAGATTAATGTACCCTTTTCTATTGATATCTTCTCTTTTTTATCAAAAACATTTTTTACAGCTTACAGCAGAGGTGCACTAGAGCTCATTTTAAAAAGGTTATGGCTAATTCATGGGTAATATCCCACCAAGGAACTGAAATATGTTTTTCATATAAATTCACATACAAGTAGTAAAAAAAAAGTAACTTTTTTAATCTGAGGCTTTTACCATTCAAGCCACATAATTTATTCCTTTCATCCAATTAACATGAAAACAATTTAATTTATATTTGTTAGAAGTGAAAATGATTATTACCAAAGAATAAATTCTTAACATTTTTTCCTTTTACATTATTTATTGCACTTTTGTGGTTGTGACAATTTTATGTGTTAAAAGGGTAATATAAAATGTACATTGTTGATGTATGAATTGTTTGTAATGTTGTTGAATTAATGTGGTCTTTCATGAAATTCATTGAAGTTGGATAAGAAATAACCTGAAAATCACAATTTACAGTAGTCAAACAGCAGAAAGTAGAATTTTGGAATTTTCAGCCCTAAGATCAAATAGTATCTGTATGTGTCATTGGATTTTTTTTAGATTGTTTGATTCTACGTCTAAGATTTTGTAACATTTTTATAATTTTCATATTTTGTAAGATAAATTTTCAATTTAATTTCTGTTACAATTGTTATTATATGTATTTTCTTTCTGTAGGTTGAAGACATTCCTGCTGAAGTCATAGATCGCTTTAATATATTCTATATTTGTGAAACGTGTGGAAAGTGTTACTGGGATGGAAGTCATTTTGAAAATGTTTTGAAAGGACGTCTTCAGAAAATTATTGACTCATCAGGTTCATAATTAACATTTTTAGATGAACCCTGTATTTTACATAAGATTATATGTAAATGGAAATAAAAAGAAAGTTTATTATTCAAATTTTAAAAAATGACTATCATATATATTTTTATATATTTTACTTCTTAAGTCCAATTCTTTATTTTCATTTTTTAATTTACTATAATCTTTGATATGATTACTTTGAGAAAAGGAATTAAAAACTTTTTTTAACACAATCACTGAAAAAAAATTTTGTTGTCAACATAAATGTAGTATTTACAGTATAAACATAATAATAACACTATGTAATTTTTTGGTATGTAATAATATTGCTATGTTAACACATGCAAAGTAAGTAAATAATAAATATTAAATACTTGTAAAATCAATATTTTAATGAAAACCTGCCCAGTTATCTTAGCTATTATAGTAGATAATATACTTTACATTCATTATTTGCAATCTTAATAGTTATATTTTTTACCCTATATACATTTAAAATTCTACTTTTTTGCCAGTAATGGTGTTAAGTTACCTTCCTTTATGTACCATCATTCTAGAAAAGGTATTAAATAACAATTCAAAAATCTAACAAGCCAAAAAAAATTTTTGGCTTGTTAGATTAACCTTGAAGGTGACCTAGACAGTCCTTATACACCTTCAATAGAAGTGCTGTTGAAGCCGCTTCACTCGTTTGATCAAGTGAAGCGGCTAATTCTCTTCCTACATGTGATATCAGGCTCTGTAACACTAGTACAAGAACCCAGCAATCAAGATATGGAAGAGAGAAGAGCAAGATATAAAACTGAATGTCTAGGTTATCATCAGTTTAATGAATAGTAGCAAAGGCTAAAATTAAGGCTTACTTCAACTTGTATAGTTACAAGTTATCATCTCTTCATATGTTAACTTGCTAGAACTGAAATACATTTAAATTTAAAATGATACTTAATTAAATCAAATTAAACTATAACATAATTATACATTTGCATCACTCTTGATTTGCCAACAAAACAAAACAGTTATTACGTACAAGTAATTTAGTAAATTAGGTATTTACTTAATAACTACTTTGTTTTGCTGGCAAATCAGAGTGATGCAAATGTATAATTATGTTATAGTTTAATTTATTTAAATAATTCTGTAAGGGACACCTTCCAGCATCATCGATCAAAACTCTTGCTCCACTGCCATTATGTGTCCTCTTTGTGGCCTTTCTTTGTTAGTAGCTAAAGCCTATTCGATTTAGTTTAACAGATGGCCAACATAAACAGACTGCTTGCTGTATATCTCAGCAGAGAACGTGTTAATGTAAGGTTTTGTTGTTCAAATCAATATTTTTTACTAATCATACAATTACATATTTTAAATCATACAATTATATATTAAGAAGTATGTGTGTTAATATAGTATGAAGTATTTTTAATACATAATATTATATTGTATCTTGTTCTGAATTTTTATTCAAAGCGTAACATTTTGTCTGCAAAGAGCATAATAATAAAATTATTATTTTTATGCCTCATTATCATTAGTATGAGACATTTTTAAAAAGTAAGGGCTGAAGAATAAGAGCAATAAAAGTAATAACAGAATTTCAGAAATTGGAATTAGTGTTTAATTTCATTAACTGAATAGTTTTATGTTTTATTATATTAAATAATATATTTCATTAGTATAAATTTATGAGATACAAGAATTCAGTTAATTTCAATAATGCAATATTTGTCTTTCTGTGTCAGATTAATTTTAAAACTACATGATAGATTTTTATGTGATTTTTTATTGCAAAAATTTATTGTTGTGCTTTCATGTTAGTGAACTGAGCAGTGATTAAAAAAAATACTAAGCAAATTCTGCTTTTATATATAACTTGAAGTCCAGTAAAAACTGTTTTATAAAAAGTTGTTTGTTTAAATGGAAAATGTTTGTTTAAAAAAAAATGTCAACAAAAAATGTTTATAAAAACTGAAACATAAAAAAAATCTATAACATATTTATTTTGGATCTAAATTTTTCTTTATTATAAATTTTGTTATCTTATTTTGGAAGAGAATAAACATTTTAATTGCTAATGTACATAGTACTTATTTTCTTAAAATGTCTCATTCACGGATTATGTTCATGAGAAAGACTATTTTAATTTTATTTTACTTTCTTTGTTATAAAACACATACTCATCATCAAGTTGGACTTTGTTTTAAGACTGGTGTGTAATTTAGGAAGTAATTTTCAGAACGTGTTTTGTCACAGTAATCCCACTTTTCAGGAATAACAAAAAACTGATATTTCAATTATGCTCTTACCTATTTAAGAAGAAAAATTCCTACAAAACCTTATAATTACTCAAAAACAACATTTTAATACGGCTCAGAGATATTTTTCTTTCTACAAATTTATAATTTTCAATTTAAATTAGAACAAAACACGTTTTGAAGCGACCGGATGGACAAAACGTACTTTGTTTGAAATGGCCATGTTTTATTTGCTAAAAATAATAATCGACATGTTTCTGAAAATAAAAGGTTTTACATTCTCATTGTCATTGTCATTTGTCATTGTTATATTTTAATAACTAGTAGGTTTTATACTAATATTTGACAAAACTAATACTTTTAATGTTTTTAAATGTGCATTTCACTTCGTTCATTTTCCAAACAGTCACAAGTTTTCTCTTCTTCCGCTTCATTTTCAGCTGTTAAATTGTCATAATGAACACTTTTCTACCATTCTAACTGTTGCTCATTGTTCTCGTTGAAGGTTAACATTACCTTTTTTCCTTAATAAAATGAACTTCTCATTGTCTGACTCAAATCTGTTGTTTATCAAACCCTTAACAATAATAGATTTTTCTTCAGTATTGTTTCTAAGGGTACTGGTATTTTTCTTCTTTTTGGGTTTCTTTTCATTTTCCAAAACATCTCCCTTCTCCTTTGCTTTTATTACAGTGCATTTTAAATCACTAATGCTTTCAATTTCTTTGTAAGAAGTATTAAGACTTTTGGTGTTCAACAAGTGCCAATTTTCACTTAAGATCTTAATTTTAATTATTTGGTCGATGCTACCATAACATTTATTCAAGTGTTACCAAGTTATTCAAGTGCTAACCTCATATCATGAGGAAGGAAGAATATTCACTCTTCCTTCCTCCCTCATGATATGAGGTTTTTCCTTAACATTTTCTCTGCTCTGTTAAACACGCTATCCGCAGGCAAAAAACTATGCCCAAAAACTGGTAAAACACAATGATTTTGTAAATAGAAGTCTCTGTTGTTTGGAGGAAACGAATAAGAGTTCTTAAAACAATATTGTTTTTGTTTTGCGATATACACTTGTCACAGAACAGACGAAGAACATTATTTCCTTGAAAATGAGTAGTTTTAAGGTGGGCAAAATGTGCTGAGGAAACTTCAAACTTCCTTTACCAGTTTGCTCCTCTGTCCCTCGGTAAAAATTTAGGGTTTTGTAGCCAGATTTGTGATACATAAGTTATAAAAATTGATTTGTCTGGCGTAATAAGCTTCCTGACTAGGACAGTTTGGCATTGGTTGGATCTGCTGTAAATCAAAATAGTAACCGGTAGAATTAAGGTACATCATCTTTTGTGTTTGTGTGTAAAAAGTTTTGGCTCTTTGTGAGTGTACTCTTTTTTTTCTACCATTAGCTGCATTCTTTCCTGGGAACTCGAAACAGCATTTTTAATCTTTTCTTTTAACAAACTGCTAGTATCTGATGCAGGGGAATTTGAAAACAATGTTGAATTCAGTAACAAATACCTTTCAAAACATGTTGCATTTTACATGCAATTCTTCGTTACCCTGCTGACTGTACATGCATGTTACTTCCTAATACTGAAATCAGATCTCACGTATATTCGTTTAGACTTTACTCTATTGTAGTGAGATTCAGTTACTCAAAGTTCTTGATAAAGTCCCTTACAATTTCCTTTTTTGCTACCGTCTGACAACTTTTACATCTCTTTCCCATCTTTCTTCTACAGCCTGTCCAGAGTGTACTTTGTGAATAATATTATCTAATCTTATTCAACAAAGTCCTGTTACAAAAAAAAAGCTTTTTGCAAACAGACACCTTTTGATTATTTACTGCATGTAAACAGTAAGTAACACTGAAAGGCATGTTCACTACCTGGCTTTTGTTTTTTGCTTTAGATAACAGGCCTAGGCCTATGACGTTTTACTTAGTTTGCCTGAAAAGTTAGCAATAATGTTATCTTGCCTTGTTTTATCTGACTTTTTATAATAATTTTTTTCAAAGTTTTTTAAATGTCTATGTCTAAAGCTAACGGAAGAAGATTCTTTTGTGTTGTGAAGACAAGGGTTAAACACTAAGACCCTTCTGGGTTGAGAATATCTCAGTTTCTTCTTCCTTTTTTTATCCATCTGTACCTTTCCTTTTCCTCTTCCTACTTCCACTACTAAAATCACCAACACTAACACTTCCTAAGTGGACAGAACACTGTTTGAAATAAACACAGAACATGGACAAAACATTATTTGTTCAAAACTCTAGTTTTGTTTACTTGTTTAGGTTGGACTAATTTTTTTTTAGAAGCAAACAATATACTACATGCTATAGGAATTATAAAGAAGGGACCAGTGATACCAATAACTCACTTTTTTATTTTTTGTGACAAAACATGTTTTGAAAGTTACCTCCTCAATAGTTTATTTAAAATATGTTTTTTGTTATGTTGTTAATAAATTGTGATGAATATTGTTAACCCTTGAATGCGAGCAATAGCAATAAAATATAATATACACCAGATTATGTCAAGACTTACTTTCAAAAAAAAAAATTTGAGTGCAAAATGTTTGACCTAACTTGTATTTTTATAAGCCATATATATATTGGCACATTAATTAATTTCCAAACCATCTGTAATTAAAAAAATTTCTATACAAATTTGTTTAAAAATTTATATAAGAAATTTATAACAGGAATTTAAATTTTTATAAAAATAACTATTAAAGAAAACCCTGCAACAACAAATTATAACAAAATCCATAATGTTTCACAATATCTGGAATTATATGTATATTTGTAAATTGACATTAGTCAATTACAAATGTCAATTTGTCATTAGTAATTTTTACATTAGTAAATTTTTTTGGTTAAAATCAAAGGTGAAATAAAATTATGAATTATTTATATTCCGTAACATAATTTATTACAAAATATGAATAATTTCATAAAATATTTAGTATAATTATATAGTGTTCATTTTATTTATAATTTTATTTCACCATTTGTATTAAACATTTCGGGGAGAAGACAAAAACTATTGTTACAATCCTGAATTAACAAATTAACCTGTTTAACAAAAACTATTGTTACAATATCATGAATAGCCTTTAGTGCTACATACATATATTTTTTTTTAATAAAAAGTTCTCTTTATTATTATACTATAACAAATAAAGATGGCTATATTTCAAAAAAAATTTTGATTTTTTTTTTAAATTACTGTTTGTCGGTTGTAGAATTCAAGATATTTAGGATTGTATTTGAGTTCTCATTAGTTGATAATATTGGACAGAAGTAAAATGAAATTTTAACATATAATTAAAATTAAGTTAAAAATAATAAATAAATAAAACATTAGCAGGTTTGTTGTATTTATCTAAATTTATTTAGTTGGAATAAATTTGTAAAAATTAACATTACTTTGAAATCATTAAATTATTGATTTTTTAAGTAAAGCTAAATTACTATTGTTATAAATTTGTAATTTATTTTTATTATTGTTGATTACATTTTTAAATATACAGTCAAATTACTGTGAGAGAGCAAACTAGTTTTGCTTCATACTGGTATGAAAAAGATTAAAAATCAAACAAAAATATTTAATGCAAATTGTTATAAAATTAAGAAACTTCAGTAAAAAGAAAATGTTACATTAATCTAACCTAGTTTTGTTTCTCAAGCTATCAGCTAAATTAGTGAATTAAATTACTATTATTCAGAACTCCATACAATAAAAAACTTCTGAAACTAAAATTGTACAATAACGTATAATCTGAAGTATGTTACAATATACTCAGTATACCCATCATAAGCAGACATTTTATTATAATCTGTTACCAAACGGTTAACTAGGTATTACCCATTTTTTGTTTTAGTATTGTGTTAACACAACATTTGGTCATATGTATCTAATTGTTGATTAAAATTTATTAATAAAATCTAGCTAAAAACATAAATAAATACATACAAATTTTTTACCTTACATGCTGTCTTTTTCTTTTCCCGTTTATTATTGAAGCATTTTCATAATGTACACAATTTCATCAGTAGATTCAGCCATCACTGTTGAGTGATGGCTAAGTCAGAATGGATGGTGATGGATACTGGGAAAGAAGTGATAAATATGATTATCTCATGCTAGTAGGAAATCGGTTTTCAGCTTTCACCCAAGAAGATTCAATTGGTCGCGGTCTCGGGTAGGATTTTGTTCAGGGTTGGAACCACGGTCTCCTACCCTTTCCCTACAGTGAAGTATCTCAGCATATGAATAGATAAAAACCACACCATACCATTTGTTATACAGGTAATATAGCGCAATGGGCTATGCTACCTGTGCTGTGGTTGTACTTGCTCCCCAGACCTCCTCAATCAGAAGATAGAGGTGATGAATAGAGGGCAGGTAAGGTGGATACAGAGGCATCAGTTGTTTGTAGGTGATAAGAGAGATGGGATCAGTCGATGAAGAGTAGATGGACATATTTTGGATACCAACGTTCTTAGGTGGTTGGGTTTCAATTTACTGCACATCTCAGGTTTAGTCAACCTGAGACTGTACAAGACTACACTTCATTTAAATTCATACATATCATCCTCTGAAATAATACTGCAGCGGTTCTGGAGGCTAAACAGAAAAAAGAAAAAATATCGACCTACAAACTGATCCTGAACTTCTAGAAATGGCTGGACTGCCAGCCTGGGGAACTGGGTGTGAGTTAAACTAATTCCTGTTGGGTCATGGTTGCTTTAAAGCATACCTGTGCAAGTGGGCATTGAGACCCTCCATAGTGTGCGACTATTGCAGAAGAAAGAGTACTGCAGAATTCATGATGTTCAAATGCGACCAGAGATTTTGGCCTGCTTATCCCAGATAACATTATGATGCAGCATTAGGCATTATGATGCAGCCTGTACAGGCGTGGCACAGTGCCACAGTTGTTGGTCAGAATTAACTGCTTAAAGATGGCAAAAGAAGTAGAGGGGTTAACAGTTCCCTCTGATTTTCCAGTGGGACTGTGAACATACTCAAAGGAGAAATAATCAACAAGAAAAGATACATGTTGAAGTTAAAAAGTATAATAAAAACAAACATTCTATGTGCATTATACTAAATAAATTATGAATTGAATGTTAAATGTTAATTCAACATATTCTCTGAATCTATTCTCATTATCAAATTTTAATGACTCATTATATTATTTTCTAATATTATTTTCTAACAGTTTATTAGTGTAGTATAATATTTTACAAGTTTTGAAAAGATGTGATTTTTTTAGAATAGTAAAGAAAAATAGTGCTAATTTGATATGACATTTAAGCACAGATGTTATTTAATGAAAAGTAACTTTATTTTAAAAAAACATCATACCTCTACAATTTGTGAATATCTAGTAATAAATATGTCCTTTAATCTTAATCACTTCACATCATGATTTGGCATCAATTCACACACAAGTGCACTACACATTTTTTTTTTATTCTTCATGAAACCAAACCAATATTATTGGTTTAATGAGTTAATTTTTTATGGTACATTCATTTTTGAGTCGTTTTTGACTATTATCTAAAGATTTTTAATTGGGTTTAAATCTGGGGAGTTGCCTGGCCTCAAGAGCACTAATTTTTTGATCTTCAAAGTTTTTCCAGTTTTTTGGCAATTCGCATGGCACCAAATCCAGTTAGAACACTGTTGCCTTGTGGGAATTTGTTTTGAAGTTATGTCAAACACTTTCCACAATGTACGTCAAATAATGTCCGCGATCATGCCCAATATTCTAAATACTGTAATCCATAGAGTAACTTCCGTTAAACAAAATGCACTGATTCACTTATTCAAATAATTATTTTATGTTTATTTGTTTACTCTATCGCATATTTAATTGTATTATATTTTTATATTCATTACAGTGTTTTGTTGTATTTTATAATAAATGAGATGAGATGAACAAGTTTGTGTGAAGTGAATCTGAGTGAGCAATACAATAATATTAATAAAATGCACATAATAACATCAACTGTACTTAGGCTAACTAGATATACAGCTATAAAAAAGAAGAAAACAAGACAGTACCAAAATATATCATAAGAAATATCAAGTAAATAACATATGGAGCTGAATAATAACATACTGCCCGCAAAAAAATCAATGATTCTTTCTTAATGTTATAGTAAAATATCATAAGTAATAACACAATGGTAACATTAATGGTTTTTGATCTCTAATTTCAAAATTGTACATGAAAAATAAATAATTTAATATTACATTGACATATGTTAATAGTACATAAATTACAGTCTTACAAGAGAATATGTAATTATACAATAATAAATATTAATACAGTATTTATAAAAATAATTATTTATATGTTACAAAAAGATAGTAATGCACGTAAGGTCATTGTAATACAAATGAATGCTAGACCAATTCAAACAATTATAACGTATTGAGTTATTGTTCTGAGTTAGGATTCAGCAGTACATATAATAATTAAATAGAACATAACATATTGTATGAACATAAATAATAATATTAATAATAAATGTTCAATTACATAAAAATTGGTTTTTTTTTAAAACTATAATGTATTATGCCTTTAGAGTCATAGATCATTTTGATTTATGACTACAGAGATTGATCTATGACTATATCCTTAATAAATATAGGACATGTGTTGTGTTGTGTTAATAAATATATTAAGTGTTGTGTTGTTAGTGCATCCAATGGCCCGAGCAATCATGATGCCATTGGATATTTTGTGCCCAACATTACTGTGGATGCATAAACCTGGAACTTCTTCAAAGTGTTCCTGGGGCTCAACTAGACTGAAGATGAATTCAATGGCCAGACTAAGTTTAATACCATTGACAATCTATACCTAGGATCATGCGGATCTAGGATTTCTTTTAAAAGTGTTGTTCCTGGGGCTCAACTAGAGTGAAGATGAATTCAATGGCCAGACTAAGCATAATGCCATTGATAAATATAAAAGTGTACGAGTTCTTAGGCACGTATTCCAAGACTAAATAAATATAATTTTATAATAAAGATATATATCATCTTACAATTGAAAACTATTGTCTAATAGTTGTCAAGTGTACATCTGTTCACTGGCTGCTAATTCTCGATTTAAATCCATAGCAGTTAATTTTTCACAATACAACACTACAATAACTGTGAAGCGCACAGTTCCATACAAAAACTTTTGTATCTTTCATAAACTGGGGGATTGCTACTGAAGTTAAGGTTAAGGCTTGTATATTGTACAATTATAAAGAAAGAATTTAAAAAAAAAGAATTCATTATATTAAATGTTATCGATAATATCAAGTGGAAATAGCGGGTGCTGCAGTTTCACAGTGCCTATACACAAGCCGCCACTGTCTTATTTTTGGGATTCTTTTAGAGAAAATAGAATCAACCAAGCTTACCCACATTTTTATTCAATTTATTTTCAATCAAAAACACACGGGACTTTGAGCATACTTGACCGGTCTGGCGAAAGAAATCGAAGCAAATAAAAAGTTATTCACTATAACTTTTTTCACTAATTCTCCATGAAGTAGCTGATGCTATGGAGAGAACATAAGAGTGTTCTCTTGTATTTTTCGTGATAATACTTATCTACTGAGTGACTGGCTCAGTATCTCTCCTGAGCCAGTCAGTCTCCTCTTGCAGGGCTCCGTGTACCAGGAATTTGCCACCCAATGGAAATGACAATTTCCATGCGCATACCTCAGCTTGCACATGTGCGCTGCATCTGTTCTTAATTTGCTTCATTGTCAACTCGATTATTATTCCCTTAAAACTAATTTACTTCTTTTCGCTCCATGCTATTACACTACTTTCCTCTTTAGAAAAAGTGTTGCATATACGTCACTTGGATTACTAAATCACCCTCAATTCTCCTTATGTATGCAACAATTTGGCACTATAACACAGGTTGGGAAGCACTGATGTAATGTAAGGTTGTTTACTCTGAGAATAATATTATTCACTATATCTTCAGTTCCTGTGGTTAACAGGGTGAAGATTTTACTTGTAGAGCCATTGTTACTAAGCAAGGTTTATTGAAGAAGGCAACAGGAAACCACTTTACTAGGTAAGTTTAGCATTACATCTTGAAAATGGATACCAATTTCAGAAGTGACTTGTATATCACATCAAGTCACTTACAAACATTTTGATACCTAACAGACATACATGAAATTTTGTAGTATATGAAAACTTTGGTCCTTCTGATGCATCCAAATTTTTTGTTGCATTGAACTTGTATTTGGCTATAATTTGAGCTAGTGGTTGAGTGTGTACCATACTAATGTTCGACTCTTTGTAGATTAATATTTCTGCAACATTTGCTCTTAATAGAACATGACTCATTATTTAGTTTTCTTTACAGAATTTGGTACTCTGTTAGATTTGACAAGCACCTGCCTCATCAGGGGCCCCTCAAATCTTATTTGTTCCGGTTCTGGAAACGACTGCTAGTAACAACTAGCATAATGGATACTAACAAGTATCCTTATAAGCGAGGGTTTGGCCTAGTTAATTCTAGTAGTTGCTGAGTGACAGAGAGATTTATAGGCCGCTGGCTGTCCATACTTGCTGCGAGCAGTTGTCATGTTTGTAGGCATGCTCATACATTTAGCAGTAGTAAATACATAAAGATTTAGATAATCTGACTTTGTAGAGTATTCTGGTGGAAAGTGTCGGAAGCCAGTGATTAGAGGAAACAGCCCAAGCTTAAACGGGGTAGTTCTGTTGAAGTGACGGAGGTAAGAATTAATGCTTCCTCAGGAGAAGAAGATCAAGCAGTGGCCGGTGTTTCCACCTGAGTTTCACAAGATAATCTGTTTGATGAGTTTTTTTAGGGGAAATGGGAGGGCAGGTAGCCCTGTCAACTTGGTTAGGTACTTTGAGAATCGGTATGATCAATATTTCAGAAGAATTCCCCCCCCCCCCACCAAAGAACACTTAATTTTTTAACCAATCAGCCAAAAATCTATTTATTTTTAATATCCAATAAGAATTAGGTGGGAATTGCATGTTTCAAAACAGCAGGAAATACTGATATTAACAATAACCGGATTGGAGAAATAACACACTAACATGCTCTTTTATACTGGTCGTTTTAAACATTATCCATATTAACATATTTTACATATTAAAAATATAAGCATTATTGCTTATAATTATAGGAAGCGAGCGTAGGTTAAGTTTGGTTAGATTATATTCATAAACCCACCGGATTGGTGTACTGGTGAATGCGTCTTTGCAAATTAGCTGATTTGGAAGTCGAGAGTTCAAGTCCTAGTAAGGCAGTTTAATTACTTTTATACAGATTTGAAAACTAGATCGTAGATACCGGTGTTCTTTGGTGGTTGGGTTTCAATTAACCATACATCTCAGGAATGGTTGAACTGAGACTGTAAAAGACTACACTTCACTTACACTCATACATATCATCCTCTGAAGTAATTACGGTGATTCTCAGAAGCTAAACAGGAAAAAGGAAGGAAATTATATTTATAAAATAAAAAAATATAAATGGTAATAAAGGGGGGAAATACCAATTGAGCAATAATCAGATTAAACAGAATACAAAATAATGAACTATGCAATCTTGTTTAGATATATGAGTGTCAACAAGGACAAGTTCATGAAACTTTTATTTGTTATATTATTGTGATGTTTGTGAAACAGATTCATAATATTGGTGTGTACATCTTTGATTATTCATATTTTAGATCAACATTTTATCTTGTTTACTATCATGTCATAGATTTTAAATTACGTATATATAAAGATTTTATAGAAAGTTTTAAATTTAATAAATAAATTATTACACTTTAATTAAAACCAGGTGACCCGTAAGTCTCCTAACCCACCAGGTTGGTCTAGTGGTGAACGCGTCTTCACAAATCAGCTGATTTGGAAGTCGAGAGTTCCAGCATTCAAGTCCTAGTAAAGGCAGTTACTTTTATAAGGATTTGAATACTAGATTGTAGATACCGGTGTTCTTTGGTGGTTTACACTCATACATATCATCCTCATTCATTCTCTGAAGTAATACCTGAACAGTAATTCCCGGAGGCTAAACAGGAAAAAGAAATGAGACCCTTAAGTCTCCTAGCACCCTTAAGGGAATGGTAGCACTTAATTTAGCGATAACAGCAATTCAATTCATAATCATTTCTAACAACAAATTTTATGTTACATATTAAAAGTTAATAAACAGGGTATATATTCCATTTTAATTCAACAAATGGTCAGTGCATCACTATTTTTGATTTTAATAATATTTGGTATTTTTTCTATATTTAAAAAAAAATTTTTCTTGAATAATAGAGTATTTTTTAATTTGCCGGCATGTAAAAACAGCCATTTTCATCACTTTTTCCATGAACATTCTTATTTTACAATGCAAAGTGGGTCAAAAAGGGTTTTTTGGAAAGAGTAAAGATGGAACTTCATCTTAATGTACTCAACATTCATTTTGTTACATAAACAAATCTTATAATGTTTACTGAAGTTACATTTACAAACTTTTTTTTTTTAATTTTGGGTCCAATATAAATAATGAAGGCCTGTTACCCTGTTTAGTAACAGGCCTGTTTTTTACCTTTTAACTCAGGTACTAGTAGTACTTATAAAAAAAATTGGACTGTTACTGAGTGTCCTTCATTAAAAAAAATGGCCACCAAATCCTTTGAAAATGTCTCATTTTTTGGATACAAAAACCACATGTGCGGCAGGTGGCAAAAATCTGAAATGTTTAGAGCAATAACTACTTTTTATGTATGTACTTTAAAACCATATAAAACTTATTTTGTTACGCAAAGGGTTAAGGAGTAATGAAGCCAACAAAACTCTAAAACACCATTACTTCTAATCGTAAACAATGTATAAAAAAAAATCCCTTTTGGCACGCCGGAAGGCAGATGTAGATTTCACTAGTGCTAAGTAGGGAATAAAAAACATTTCCACCTTAAATTAAGAAAAACTTCAAGTTTAGTCGATATGACTATGGTTGCATGTGAAAAAGGGTTTCACATGTTTAGTATACGACAACCCCCATCTTCTTACAATTCCAGCAATATTTTGGTCATCCCTTGCCGTATTCTCATATCAAAAATTGTTTCAGACAAAAATTTTAGCTAATGTTTACAGGACTAATGACTTAAACAAATTCAGTACTGTGCCTATTAAGGAAGGTATGATTCATTTTTGTTTTCGAAACCCAACTTTTTCCACCCCTGGGCCAATGGTTGGTGATATAAAAAAATTTACTTAGATAACTTTTAGGCCCTTATCCAAAGAAGTAGGAACTTTAAACAAATTCAATATTTTACTTAATAAGAAAGTAATAGCGTTATTTTGTTTTTTTGATAAAAGCCCCTCCCCCTTTTCCCCACCAAGGTCTGATTTTGGCCATTAAAGAACTCAACCGAGACTTTGGGTTGACTTATTTTGAAGGAAAAATTTGAAGTGATTGGTGCAAAATGACGGCAGTTACCGTGTCCACAAGAAAGTGAAATATATATAACTTTTGAGCTTACAGTGGTTTTGGGTTGTGAAACGCAAAGATATGTCAAAATGTTCTGGAAGTCAAACCATAGTATCCAACGCTTTCTTATGATCTACCTAATACTGATGTTATGTATTTTTTTTCAGATTATAAAAATACAACTAAACTCATTAGAATGAATAAATTGATAATTAATAAATAGTCAATTACAAAATGATAAACAATTCAAATACATTAACAAGTTGTTTAATTCACGTTTACTTTATTTTACTCTTGCTACTGGAAGTTATGAAAAAATTTTGCACTTTTTGATAACAAACTAAAGAAGTGCTCCTACAATGTTTTTACAGTTGAACTGATAACTACTCATTCATCTTTGGTGTAATGTTGTGCCCTCTTCCAGTAGTTGATAGAAAAAGCTCTGAAGGTGTGAAAATTTTAAAAATATTTTCCAGTTGAACCCATGTTTGATTATCCCTCAATGATTTCTTTAATGAGTACCAGGACTGTGTGGATGGAAAAAGTGTATGCGATATTCCTCTTCATTTTCATGTATTTTGACTTCAATGACTTCACCTAACCACCACTTGACATCGTATACACAGCAGACATAATTTTTACGTTTTGGCTTTGGTAAACCTATAAAGCAATCAGAAACACTTGTACTGATACTAACGTAAATGTACCGATACTAATGTAAATGTTTCTGATTCGGAGGTCACCAAGACTTTCAGAAAACATTTCTGACTTGGAATATAACTGTGAAAGATTCTTATTTCTGGAACTGTTGTGATTACCTGGTAACAAGAACTGAGGTATTCTTCAGTCTCTTGAACATCTTTATTAGAACAGAAAATAAATCTTATATTATTAATATTGTTTTTGCAATAATTGTATATTTCAGAAGATGTAACAATTTGATTGTCGACTGTCCTTGAAGACTTGCTTTAGTCACAGTCCTTTTTACAACAATCACATGGCCCTTTTCCATTGTATGAAGCAAAAAAATGACATTCAGCTTCAATTTCAAAATCTCTTGATGGCAGCACAAATTTATGAAATTTTTTTGTTTTTATACCAGGCTGAAGAGCCATCAGAAAATAAAAAATTGTTTAACTTGTGGGAACAGAGTTTTTACTTTATTTATAACTCGCTTTTGGAAGCAGAAGAACGATGTAGTATTGTGCTTCAAGCCTTCACTAATCACACAGCAGCTTTGAGTTTGTAATTTTCCTTCTTTTTTTTAAATATATGAGAAATGGATGTACTGTGGTATGCCACAGTACATCCATTTCTTTGACCAGTGATAACTGGACTTCATCCTGTATCACAAAAGGAGTAGTCTCCCATTACAATGCATTCACCCTCCAACAAGTTTTCCTTTTCAATGTTAAGGAAATTAGCTTGTTTCTTTACAACAAAATGATGCTGTTTTAGATTATTTAAATTTTCAATAAGTGTATTTAAGTACTCTTGAAATGGAACAATTTGAGTAGTTAGTTCACAACGGTCAAAAAACCCCACTGTTTGAAGATAATTTCAGAATCAAAATCATCCCAGCTTTATTGCAGTAATATGAGCACATCATTAGTGCTTGGACATTTTTTACACTGTGACAGCATGCATGTTTGATTTTCTATATCATATAACATGGTTAAAAGGAGAATTTTATAATCAAATTTCATCTTTAGAGTAGATAACATGAGTTCATTTTGATGAGTGACACAAACACAAATAGAGCGAGTACCTGACCAACCACCCAGAACACAAAATTTAGGTCTTAAACCTGCAAATTTTGAAAAACCAATTTTTAAATTATGTTTTTCTTTAAAGGTTGTGTACAATACTTTTAAGTTACATAAGATAAGCCTCTTTTGAAAATTAATTTTCTTACCGTTAGCTTGTCTTGCAGACACAACCTTCTTTCCTAGCATCATTCGACTGTGCTCATAACTCTGGTAAAAATCTTGGACACATTAAATAACATTTTCATCATTAATAACATTAGGAAAACTGGATTAACTAATTTCACAGGACAGATACTTTTATGTTAAAATAAAATAGTAAAAGTGAAAAAACAATAAATATTAGAATAAAAATGGCTCAGAAAAAATTTGACAGAAAAAAAAATAGTGTTTTTGCATGATGGTATTAACCTTCAAGAAACATCTTGTGAAGTGTTACATTGCGAGTGTACTTCTGTATGGATGTGAAACAGGGTCATTAAGAAGGGAGTAAAAGAAAGGCTCATTGGGAGGATACAGACAAGAAAGAAGTTTAATCAGAACAATTCAGACTAGAAAGATGTTCAAAAAGATCACATGATATAAACTCAATGTAAGATGATCAGAAGATATCAGATTCAACAAAGTTTAGCTAGAAGTGAAGAATATGGAGCTGGACATGTTGCAAGGGAAGTCCTTCACGACAAATGATGAATTTTCTCAAATATGTGTATCCTATGATTGTGTTAAAAAAATCTTATAATTTCTACGATAAATAAGACAATAACTATAAATTATTTCACATACATGTATTCTTATTGCTTTCCTCATTAACACATTTCTCATGAAAAACAATTTTTTCAACAGATGCGGTAACTGAAATTTATAAATATTTTATAGTTTACAATTATACATTTTACTCATTATATTTTTTTTCACAGCTGATTTTTATACACATAAAACTAGAGGAGAATGGTAGTGTGTGGTACAACCATCTTAATACTAAAGGTAAAAAACTACTCAAGATACACATTACTGAAGTACCAGTCAGCAGTGACGGCTCCTAGATAAAATTAGCGGAGGTGCTACTCCAGAAAATTTTTTTCTGGGCCTTTTCAAGGCCACAGTTTTCTGTAAAAAAGAACTGAAAAAAATTATTCAAACAGAATAGCTGGAAGCAGGATAATAATCTAATTCTACACTTTATCAGTTTTTTAAGCAAACTGTGCATAAAAAACTGTATTCGGTTTAACCAAGTAAATAATAAAATGTCAATACAGATCTGTTTTAGTATTATTAAATAAAAACTTAAGAAAATATCCGCTTAAAAACACTATAGTCCAACGGTGCTTAAGTTAATTTCTATGTACATAGAAACAAATACATAATTAGTTTAACCTTCTCTTTCACCCTTCCAGCGTGTTTTTGAACAGATTTGGCTATCAAAGGGGCTCTTTGATAGCCAAATCTGTTCAAAGCAAGCATGGTGGAAAGCTTTGCTTTCCACCATCTTCTAATCACTACAGAAAAAATTTAATCAAATAAAATATCATATCTGATAACACGGTTCTCCTTTAAATTATATGTCAATCCACCAGAGTATACTTATATTCTTTCAGTATAGTGTTAGAATTCAGTCGTGACTGTATTTTAACCTTTGACATTATTTTAATTTTTCACTTGATTATAATGATTTATCTCCTGATGAGGTTTTGAAATAAATCGAAAGATCTCGAGTCAAAATAATTTGCTGGTCGGGTGGATTTTCATTTTTTAATAATTTATTAAATATATCAGCAGTAAACACGTTTCAGAAACTAAATTTAATTAAGATTATTATATTTATGTTTCTAAATATTGTAATGTTTATAATAAAAATACCGCTTAATACTGAATTAAAAGATGACAAAAACAAACTGATAAAACAAGAAGAGAAAGGAGTTTTATTAGCAACTCTGGAAAAAATTATTTAAATGCATTCACATAAATAAAAATAATCTAATATTCAAAGATGTTAACGGTTAAATAAATAAAAAAATGTTATTTAGTATTTAGTGTAACAGTATTTCATCTTTTTTGTCTTCTCACAAAATTATTTAACAGGGTCAACTACTCCCAGGGGTATTCTAACATAGTTCATTTTAATATTTGACTCTTATACAAGTTAAATAACTAAATCAGTAAAACAGTGTTTACATCATTGTGGTTTGCTAGATAAAGGCGATAGCTCTACACATATGCCTGTATTTTATTTACATCTACGAACATAGGCAACAAAAGAGTGTTTTTTTTTTTAATTTGAAACATTGTTTTAATTAGAAAAAGTTAGGTATCAAGCAACAGGATATTTATCCATGAAATTTTACCCCTGTTAAGGTTTTGAACAACTTCCACAAATTTTAAATTTCCCGACCTTCGTGGGAAGAGGAAACGGGCCGGTCCTAGATATAACATCTATCTCTGAAGGGCTGGCCTCTCTGGTAGAGAAATGCGAGGAGGAGCAAGGATAAGCGAGGAGGAGTTCGCCGGCGACCACAAGGCGATTGTCTTTGAAGTTGGCGACGAACGTCCACGACAACAGATGCTTCCCTAGCGATAGAAGCCGTCTGAATTACAACTGCAAAGAGTGGTGGACGACTGCAGAGCGGACGGCAGCCACATAGGCAGCTCTACTGGTGGTCAGCCGACATAGCGTCTCAGAAGAGAGACCCAGAGAAAACGACGGGTACTGCTGAGAGCAATCAGGCGCTCTGCGATTGGACTTGAAGCACTGGCAGGATTGAAGGCAGAATATAAGATCATAACGGGAAGACTAAGAGACGCTATTAGGCTGGCCAAAGCTGAGGATGGCTTCCCTACAGCGCCGCGCAAACGTACGAATTATCTCAGCCTATCAGACCATATCGGGTGTAGCGACGGAGGTGATCGCTGGAGTTCCACCGATCCACCTCCGGGCGCTGGAACTCAAACGAGTTTATGACAGTATGTCGAAAGCAAAGGCCAGGAAAAAGAGAACAGATGAGTAGCAGGCGAATGGATGGGAACGTAAAAGGAAGCCTGGACGAGGAGGCTAAGCCAACGTCTGTAGCCGTGGCTCGGGAGGGGGTTCGGGGAAGTGAATTACTTCATCACCCAACTCCTCTCGGGGCACAGGGACTTTGTTTCCTATCTGTTCTGCTTCAGAAGATGAGCTACAACAACATGTATCTATTTCAAGAGGAAGATACCCCAGAATATGTAATGTTTTACTGTAGATGATCGGAAGGAGTCAGGAGACTCCTGGGATTGTCATGGATTACCCCTGATAACTTAGTAAATTACATGCTCCGGGGAAGACGGCAATGGGCATAGTTTGCATCACTAGCCTCTCGCATCTTGACTACGAAAGCGAGAGAAGCAGAACTATGGGGAGGAGATTGACAGGTAAAAATCTAACTGCAAGACAACCATCAAGTCTGCCAGTACTCGGAGAAGGAAATTTGTAAATATGTAGATTAACTTGTAAATACTGACTTCGTCCATGTGTATTTTATAATTTTGTATATTAATTCTCGTGACATATCTTCTTGTATCTTTTGTAATTTGTCGTATCATTATTGGATCTACTACAGTTTGTATTACGTATAAAAATATACTGTTGCATTTTGGTGAAATTTAACTCACTACATAGCATGTACCATGTCTGTAAACTAATGTTTAAACTGGGAACAAGGACCCTTATACTTTGTTATGAAATGTATATATTGTGCCATATCTTGGGCACTTTCTATCATGTTACTTGTTATTGTTACATATACCTTCTTCGATTTGCTGTAGTTTTAAGGATCCTACCTGTTTTGTTATTGATGTTTTGTATAATTACTCTTTGTCAAATGCTTATTGGAATTTGTTGCTGTATATAATATACATAAATGATGTGTTGTTGCATCCTGACAAGATGAAGCGCACTGTCAGAAATGCTTCATGGGTAGGCAGGCACAGACGTATGAATTTGAGACAAGGGCCCCTACACTTTATACTTTGTAATGAAGATGTCATGTATTGTATTGTATCTTGTTTATTGATTATTTATCATGTATTATTATGTTTCTTATAAGTTGTATTGTGCTTGTTGGCAAGTAATTAGGATTTACTGTGTGGGCTGGTCTAGGTGTTTATTAATGTTGTTGTTGTTTTATTATTATTTGTATCATTACATTGTACTGTTATTACATTGCATTGTTCAGGTCCAGCAGAAGGCTGGATCAGGATGTTCTGATTATGCCAATGGATAATCAGAACATCCCTCGAGGTTTGTGAGGTGGGTGCACGATTCAGGAGGGTATGCGTGGAGTGCATACCCAACACAGACTAGGTGATAGGAAAGGGAAGGTCCTCTTGGGGAGAGTCAGCATGGCAACCAGGAGGGATGTCATGATGTCTCAATGATCCAAGAGGGACCCCATTGGAAGATCAGCTTTAAATTGCACTAAGGGGGAGCTAGTCTTCAGTCACATCACTTGGGACTGCCGAAGTAACATCTTCTAGGCAGTTTCTGGTTGCTCTCAAGCGGTTAAAAATATATATATATATATTTTAATTCTATACTTATACTCAATTTTTCTTCAGTAACTTGTACTCAAAATGACTTTTTCAGATCAAGAAGTAGTTTTAAATTTTCTAATCCTAAATAATACTGATGTACATTATGAGATAATATTCCTGTAAATACAAACAGAAAACCCTTGGGTATTTGTATTGTAATATGGTCAGATATTGAGGACAATTTAAACAAATCCACTTTTAATGGAATGTGTGTAGCAACTGCTGAGTTTATTGAAAATTTAAATTATAATATTCTACCTATAAATTTTTTTCTTCAACTGGTTAGCGATGAACTTAAATTATATTGTCCAGGAAACAAATAGAAACAGGGAACAAAAGATTTTAAAAGGAATTCTTTCAGAATCATTAGGGCCATCTGCATTAGGAAAGATTTTAATTTTGGTGAATTGTAAGCATTTATTGGTTTTAACAAGAGGTGAAAACGACATATAGTACAAAATTTAGTTCTTACCTTTTTTTTATTTTTTTAAATAATTTTTAAAAAGCTTTCATCCTTGAAGTGTAGACCTGTGAATAGATGAAACCGTAGTTTCTTTCTGAGGAAGATTATGGTTTCACCAATATATTCTGGGAAAAAATTATACAAATTGTGTTTCTCTGGTGGATACCATGGAATGTAAAAGTGCACACCGGCAGAGAAATGATAGGTAGATATGTGATTCAGGATACGGTAATAGAACTAATGTATCCATTACATGAGACTACCAAAAATTCAGACGCTCTGATAATTTCTATACAAATGTGGACTTTACTCACAAATTACTCTGGTCAAAAAAATGTAATTTTGATTCTTTTTATCTGATTTTTAAGTATTTTTTATGTCAATTTCATATACGTTAATCGATTTTTTCAATCGGGTTCGGTTTTTTGTAATTGAAATTTCTTTTGAAAGCCAAAATTATGGTGAATGTAATATGACAATACATTACATGCGTGTTGTACTCACCAAAAATCTATTTCTTTTGGATTTTCTGATGTAATTTGTTGTAGCTAGATCTCTCTTTAGATTCCAACAGCAATCGGTTAACATTTTTGGGTTCCATTTTCCCTGGTATCATGTTTCCATTGTAGATATCTCCTACTGAAAATGTTCTCCCATGTTCATCACTGAAAGCACCGAAGCTGTTAAGGAAAAAATCAAAATGTGAATGTGAGAAACAGATTTTGACTGACATATTATACCAAGTTCTTTGTAGTTTTGAAGGAGTTCACTCACAATTCTCTGTAGTTACTGGCCTTATGGTTTCCAAGGAAGGTGTTTACCACATTTTGAAATGATTTCCATGCAGCACGCAGAAACCTCCAAGTCATTAAAACATTTTTCAAACGCTGGATCATTCATTAGTTTTCTTATTTGTGGTCTAACAAATATACCTTTCTATATTTTAGCATCCCTTATATTAGATATTTTTTTTAGAAACTGAAACCCTGCACTCTTATGATCCATTGCTATAACAAAATTGTTGAATAAACCGATATTAATGTGTAGCGGTGGAAAATAAACTTTTTCTGGTTTTACTAATGCTTGACTAATGACATTTTTCTCTCTTACAGCCAGTATCTCTCTCTTTGGCGACTGCTGTTTTATATAATGGTTTTTCCTATCCCTGCTGTCCCAGTCAAACAAAATGCAATAGAACTTAGTGTATCCAAATTGCAGTCCAAGTAAAAGCACTATTACTTCCAGTCCTCCACAATTTTTTTTTGTTTTCAGTTATTTGACTGGTTTGATGCAGCTCTCCAAGACTCTCTATCTACTGCCAGTCATTTCATTTCAGTATACCTACTACATGCTAATAATTTGTTTTATATATTCCAAATGTTGTCTCCCTGCACAATTTTTCCTATCAATCTGTACCCCCAATAATAAAGCGACTATTCCAGGATGCCTTAATATGTGGCTTATAAGTCTGTCTCTTCTTTTAACTATACTTTTCCAAATGCTTCTTCATCGATGTGCAACTCTTCATTTGTCACTTTATCCACCCATCTGCTTTTAACATTCTTCTGCAGCACCGTGTTTCAAAAGCTTCTAATCTTTTCTTGTCAGGTACTTTGATCATCCAAGTTTCACTACCATATAAAGCTATGCTCCAAACATATACTATCAAAAATCTTTTGTCGATGTTTAAATTAATTTTTGAATAAGCAAATTATATTTCTGACTGAAAGCTCATTTCGCCTGTGCTGCCCTTTGTTATATTATTCTTTTATTATTTTTTTGTGAAGTACTGATTGTTATCTTATGGATTTATTATTAAAATATATCGCCTGTATAGAACAAACAAATATACATTTTAAATAAATTAACAATTAATGAAATCCACCTTACCAGCACATCAATATAAACTAGATCTTTCAGCTTACTTGAAAGGCATCATCAGGAGATAAAATATTTCATTAAAGTTAAAAATATTTAAAAGATCACTGTTAAAATTTAAAGCAGTCATAACTGTATGGTTCTGCCATTATACTATACTGAAGGAAGATACATGTACTCTGGTGGACTATTCCTATATCAGTATTCCTTTAGTATACTAAAGGAATACAGTCATGACTTTTACATGTGAGCTTTTAAATTTTTAACTTTAATGAAATAATTTTATCTCCTGATGATGGCTTTCAAGTAAGCCGAAAGATCTTGTGTTGATATCAACGTGCTATCTGCGGTACCATGTTTGAGAAATTAAATATATATTTTTTGAATTTCTTGGCCAATTATTTTGTCGAGTCATTTGCAATATACATATTTTTGCTCTTTTATAAATGACCTTCACAAATCTAAGGATTGACAAACCAGGCTTAGGGGCTGAGCCCCTAAGGTATTGCGTGAGCTACAACCGAAATAACGCGTTAGAAAAATTTCCGGCTTTGCGAGTGAACATTTTTTAGTGTAAATTGTAGTATGGAACAACGAGCTGTACCGTCTCGCTGAGAGAAATGAAAGGCGGGAAGTATCCATTCAAACATTTTTTTTTTTTTTTTCAGATCGAGAACTACCGTACCGACAATTCTGAAAAATTGGAGCCTTGCCACAATGCCGACAGAGGTAAGGAGTCGAACAAACCCTTCCTGGACACACGTGTGTCTGGAAGATTAATTATTGTTATTGTTTGAGTAATCCGCTCTTACTTCTTCGACAAAAGGCGATCGCCGCTCCCAAACCGCGATCGCAAATCATGTTTTACAACAATTGTATGTTCCCTATCTCCTTTCCTTTCAAGACCGAAGAAGAGGAAACGAGCCCAGCAGTCATCAGCCCAGCAGCCACCGATAGCATAGAAGAACGATGAGAGAAGAAACCTACACTTTCCCCCGTTCAGCCCTTCAGGGCCACGGGAACATCAAGGTTATCGGTATGTAATTTCGATTATGCCGAGTCTTGGAAAGTGTAGGCCAAAGAAGAACGAAGAGGTCATCTGAAGAAGAAGAAAAAGAAGGAAGAAGACCCACTACGCGATCCGACGTCACGGACTGGAGGAAAAAAGCCCAGCAGAGAAGCAACGTGAAGGGCAGCCATCGAAGAAGTAGATGAAGATCTCCTTTATCCATACCTTAAAAAAAAATTCTCAATACTTACAATTAATTAAATCAGCAATTGCGACTCCCTCCGGAGAAGGGGGTGCATTGCTCCCACCAAACAATTAGGGCCCCGTTGTGGCGTATTCCTGCTAGCCTATGAAGCGTTAGCACCGAAAGGACTTCAGTGGACGGTCTGAAGGGGAATTACGTCGGGAACACAAGTTTTAAAAGCCTAGTCTCCCGTGGTCGGACCCAGAAATGGGTTTGAGAACGCTGATCCAAACGGATATGGAACGCTATTCACAAATCCGTCCATAAAATATAACAAAACTTGAAACTTTGACCCGACATTAAAATAAACCGTTGAAACACGCCCGATTACAGAATCATACAGCAGCAAGGGACACTGTCCAGGCTCTGCAATTCGAAGGTAGAATTTGAAATCTCCCGTTATTTATGCGTTCCGTTCCAAATCTAAGATCCATGATATAGCATCGCATTGATTTTTATAAGTATTAATGTTGTGTATATTTTAAAACATAATTTATACAGAATGCTTTTGGCGATGTAAACATGTACATTATAAATTCTCTTGGATTAAATTGATCTTTGTAAATATTTTAATTTTAATTAAAATAGCTTACAAAATGCGGATATTTCTATCATTTGGGTTCAGTTTAAATGCATTATCATCTGCAATAAATTTTTTTTAATATTACGGAATAAAACACATTAGGGCCTGTGAAGGTTGAACTATAAGAATAGTCTATATGAACCCGGTTTACTCATTACATTTTTTAACAGTAATTATTTGTAAACGATTAGAAAATTGGTAAGCGACATCTTAAGTAAAACAACACGGTCATTAATGTTTCATGCGGTGCTACTGTACTGTATGTTCAATGGCAATGTCGAACAAAGTTGTTTGGTGTTCTCACAACAACGTTGAAATGACGAAAGCTCTGCTCTTCATTTACTTTTAGATGTAGTAAGCCATGGAGATAATTTTAAATATTTGTGCTATATTATATTAATATAATATAATATAGAAAAACTGTAAATAAATAAAGGTATACAAGGTGACGTTGAATAAATAGGCTTAAATAATTACCTGTACGGTTTTATAACATATTCATTATTATCATTATTAAATATTTTCAAACAAATCTGTGTTATAATGAAATAAATATAGTTTGATTTTTCTAATTAAATTATAATATGTTCTCACCAAAAAATCTAAGCACAAACCATGGAAGAAAAATGAACTGTTCTAGTGTTTGCCTTACAACCAAGGAAAACCTTGGTCAGAACATCAACAATATTTTAAAACATTCAGCATTACAAAAGAATAAATGTTACGATCAGAAATAATTGTAAGTTCTTCCAATCATATTACATTCTGAAATATAATCAATTAAGAAAGAAAAATGTCATATTTTTTGAACATATTCTTGTCAGGAAGAAGTCCTACATTAGTTAACATCAAACATTTACAGTTGTCTTTATACATTCAAGATTATAAATACAAATAAGAACAAACCCTTGTTTTGATATACAAGCGATTAAGTTTTAATGCCTTAAGGTATATTTATCGAGCAACATGAAAGTTTTTCTTATAATATTTGTAATTAACACTGGAAATATTTTTAGTTTTTCTTTTGTAAAAGAAATAACAATTAATACGTAAATAAATAGTATAAAAATTTAAAAAAAGTAATTAAATCAATAAAAGTTGCTCAGTAATAAAAATATTTCTTAATATAAATTTAACGCACAACAAAATCAGAAAAAAATTATCCAAATAAATATAAAATAAATACTGTACTTGCAATAATAATTAACAATATTACTTTCAATGGCGAAAGAAAAATTAATTTTAAAAGTAACAAAAACAGTTATAATTTGATGAAGTTTATGACTGTCATATGAAACAACTAAATATTCAATATAATTCAATATATTCAATATAATCTTTATTGAATGATTTGGCTCCTTAATTCTTGAACCCGATGATCATATGATGAGATCTTAAATTATAAGTGTAGTACTCCTGTCTTGATGAAATCTGCAAAGATATATAAATAGTCTTTCAAATACTTGCATTAAAAAAAAAATTGATAAAATAAATAAACCTAATGGATAATGTATCAATCATTTCACTGAGAAATGGATCGGTCGTGGAGGTTCACCTTTCTGGGTACCAAGAACATTTGATATAACACCTTTCGATTTTTGCATCCGGGGACAGATGAGAAATATCATGTATAAAACAAAAATACATTCTCACAAGGAATTAATTGTTTGCATTACGGATGCTGCTGAGAAACTTAAGGATAGCCCTGAAGTACTATAAAGAGGTTTTGAAACTGGTGGGCTTGGTTTTGAATATTTGTTATAAACTGGTAGGTATGATTTACTGTATTGTTTCTAAATTCAATTCTAATTTTTCTAAACTTTCTTTGTTTTACTCGACTTATCTTGGACCATTATGTTCAGAATTACATTCTGTACAAGTTTTATTTAAAGGTTTTACATGTTTATTACACTTTTAACAAAGTTATTGTAGATCAAACATAATAACGAGTTTTTTACTCTAAATTATTGATTTTTACCCCAGATTTCTTAAAACCTATTGCAGATACTGTTTTGTAGCTATTTTATTCAATTTTTAAGGTAAAAAACCCATATAAATCACTAATTCTGTCTCTTAATTATTGTCCTATAAATTTTCAGTACGACCTCTTTCACTGGGGTTGCTGAAACCCAAGCGAAATCTTTCATTAACCGTTACTTACAAACATTTTAGCCTTGTTTAATAAACCCACCTGCTTGGTCTAGTGGTTAACACGTCTTCCCATATCAGCTGATTTGGAAGTCGAGAGTTACAGCGTTCAAATCCTAGTAAAGCAAGTTATTTTTACATAGATTTGAATACTAGATCGTGGATACCGGTGTTCTTTGGTGGTTGGGTTTCAATTAACCACACATCTCAGGAATGGTCGAACTGAGAATGTACAAGACTACACTTCATTTACACTCATACATATCATCCTCTGAAGAATTATCTAAACGTTAGTTACCGGAGGCTAAACAGGAAAAGAAAGCCTTGTTTAATAAAATATTTTATTTTTTTAATTTCACAAGCAGAATAGGTTATGAAAATCACAGAAAAAACTTTGATATACACAATCTGCATAATGTGATCTCAATTTCTAATTTTTTTTTCTGTTTAGTCTCCGTGAATCACCGAGGGTATTACTTCCAAAATAATGAGTAATACAAATCATACTTCTAAGATTTGAAAGTTGTAACTCGCGACTACGAAATCAGCTGATTTGCGAAGACGTTCACCATTACCAACTCGGTTGGTAAATAAATTAATTATGAAATATTACTAAAAAATAACAGTAAAGAAATCGCTACTGAAAATCATTTTGAGGATATACTAATATGTACATTTGTATGTATATGTGCATGTAGAAGTGGTCGCAGATAAATCACATAATTGTCTTTTTTTTTAATTCATCAACAGAACAATATTGTTTCTGTAAAACTAAATCTTTTAATTGTAAAATCAGCGGACGGGTAACAGATTATACAATTTCATTTTTCTGAAAGCACTTTTTTTTATCCTGAAAGGTTATGTTTTTAAAAAGCCCACAAATTGGACTTTACACATTATACGAGAAAATATTTAGACGTAAAAGTAATCGACAAGCTTAGTGTTTTTAACGATGCTTCAGAGTAAAACGGTTCGCTCCATTTTGTTACAAACAAAATCGGTTTGATCATCCCACAAGAATTTATGAAATAAAAAACCTAGAGGTTTTGCTTTGCTAACAACAAAAATACCATCGATATCATTAATTTGAATTCTGGCCACACAATCTGCAATGTTATGTCTACCCAAGAAGCACAATGCGACTGTTTTATACATAATCTAAGTTTGACGATTACAATCCACCCAGCGAATAATTTTTTAAAGCTGCAATTGTTAATTCCATTTTAATAACTGTTTTTATAAATAGATACGGTTGTGTCATCTGTGAAAAGAGTTGTAATGAATGGCTCTAGATTTTGAGGCAGATCATTAATAAACAATAAAGGAAACAAAAATTTTTCCCTGAGGCATTCCACATTCTACATCTTGAAGGGAGAACCTAAATTTACATGTGTATTCTTGTCAAATGATAAAATTTCTACTATTTCACAATTTGTGAGGTATGACTTAAAAAAGCAAGTTTCTCCTCCAATACAGATACTACTTTGTAAGTTGCAATTAAAAATCACGCCTGAAAGTGAATTAATGATTTAAAGGGTTTTCATCTTGGTGAGCCTTACTCTCTTAACACTTATTCCAACAAAAAAAAAAAAAAAAAATAGTGATTTTTATGCGGTTTGAAAATTATAATAGTACTGCAAATTTTGTAAATTCTGCATAAGAATATCTGCGGTTATAAATCATTTCCCAACAGTGAAAGTGGATATGTCACTCTCTCCTCCCAGAAAAACTTTAAAAATGTTCACTTGAAAATTAAAACAGATCATTACTCTCTTTGGTAGATACATTAAAACCTGCCAGATTATGCTTCATCTTTTATATAAAGTATAAAAGACTTGAAGTTAACCAGAACTTCAACGTTATCCAAATTAATCGCTTTATTACTAATATTTTATTGATCTTAAAGACAAATTATTTACGATATAATGTAATTTAATTAAATTTATAAGCCTCTGTATAGAGCTAAGCCTTTAAATATAATAAAATAAATATTTGTAGAATCAAGAAGGGATGAGTTAATCCCTTTAAGGCAGAACGATATCAGGATATTTTATTTCAGTTCATCGCACTCTTGGAAGAGGAAGACAGACACTGCCGGCTATAACATGACGGTGCGACATCGCACTACGCAGGTTCAACTTCTGATTTCGTCGAGGAATTCTTTGGTAATCGTGTCTTGGTTGTGGCCACCAAGATCTCCAGATTTGACAGCGGCTGAGTTTTTTCTACGGGGTTACCTCAAAGAAAAAGCCTACAACAAACCACGAACACTTGAAAGTCAATATTGAACAAGCTGTATTAAATATCCCGCCACAAACTTTGAAAAAAGTTGTAAGAAACGCTGTAAAAAGAATTGAAGCTTGTATTCAAGTAGATGGTGGCCACTTCCAACATTTGCTCTAAATGTAAGGTAATGGATGGTAATAATAAAAATTTCATTTACATTTACACATGCCTTTTTATTATTTCAATACCTACCAATATAAGGTTGGGTTGCGTTTTATATGGGACACCTGTAGAAATATTTATCACTGCACAAGACAAAATAGAAAAAGCTTTCTCTCCTTGCAGAGAAAATATAATTAATTGCACAGGTCAGTAATAATAAATTAAAACAAAATATTTTTTATAACATTTATTTTTTAATTCCTTCCACAACATGTATATTAAAATATAATTTGATAAAATATTTATACATACTTATTATAAAATTAAAATAATATCTCTATATGAGCAAAAATAGGAGGATGCAGACAATAAACATTGTAGTGATTTCTTCTTTTATTTCTTTAAACAATATTACTAATGTGGAAAGTTTTCTGTTAAAATTGTTTTACAAAAAGCCAGCATTCTGGAGAAGTTTTTTACAGTATTAAATTATTTCCTAAAAAAATAAAACTGGTCATTTAAAACCATTCTTAGGTTTCATGACTAAAAACACAACAGCATTATGAAATATAATAAAAATTAATACTTAAAAAATTTCGTTTTTTACAATTATTACAAATCACATTTAGTAACAATGGTGCTTCTAAAATTAAAAAAAAAAAAACTTTATAAAAAATGTTAAAACCAATTATTTATAAATAAATTACTATTCAAGAGGTTTTGAATACTTCCTGCGTAAACAAACAAATTGAAAAAAAAGGGAAATTTTTTTTCCGGTTATATCAACAAAAAATTAAGAAATAATCACAAATTTCAAAAACTGCTGTCCACAATCCTAATTAAAAAAAAAAAAAATCATCAAATAATTTGTACTCTAAATGGATACAAGGAAGTTATACTTGTTGATTTTGTAAAATGGACGTATACCATTTTATTTTTAATAAAAAATATACAAAGGAGATATAATTTTACTTAACAATATATATGATTCATAAATTTAACATTTGCCTGTTAACATATTTACTTCAACATTTTTTGTATTCATGGTAGTCAATGTGCTACTCTATACTACTATGTTGTTATATTATGACTGTTCATTTAACAGTTTCTATTGAGAAAATAAATTCTATGTACAAATAAGTAAATTTTTGTTATGTATCTTACTGCATATTCCACTATATGCTTTCACCCAAACATTTTGTAATATTTAAGTTTTAATTGGTGTAACATGGCAATAGATAAAAAAAAATTACTGAATTTACTGACTTCTGTAAATTGAAATTACAACGCTAATAAAAATACTAGTCAAAATAAAAGGGCTGTGATATTTTTTGTTTAATAATTTGTGTTATATATTTCAATGACAATAAAACAAAGTCTAATACACACAAGAATTTGTCACACAGTATATTAATAAACAAAATATTTACTAAGTATCTGGATAAAATTATTAAACTACTATAACTTCTACAAATTCTTTTTAATAATTTTTTGGTTCAAATAGTAAGTGATTCTCCCTACAATAAGAATTTCAGCTTCTGAAAATACCGTCCTCTAATTAATATTATTGGATCATATACATTGTACAAATTATATAAATGATTACTGTAGATTAGAAGAGGCTGACCGAGTAGTTAAATTTAGATATTCCTACAAATAAGATACATGATACATTTTAGCAGGATCAATATGAAAATGTCAGCGTTTGTGAAACACAAACATGATATTACTCAGGCAAACTATATTTTGCAATATAAATATGTATATATATATATATATCTGTGATTTTTATAAAAGTAAAAATGATTGAAATCAATGCATTTTACAAAATCACAAAAAACTTCCTCTACTGTTGTTACTATATATTTTACTCGGTTAATACTTTGGAAAAAATATATTTACTTATATACTAAAATTGGAACTAAAAACTATATTTCAATTATAAGCAAAAAACCCTATATTAAAAACTAACCTACTTGGGCATAAATCCTGAGCAAAAAGAATAATCGTGCCGATAATTAATTGAAGACATAATATTTAAAACATCTATAAATGCTAAATACTCTGTAACAGTTACTACGTATAACTAGGCACTATGAGTAAGATAAATATTGAATCGCACTAACTGAAAATTATAAATGACAAAAAATTGTTCCCGATAAAACTACTTTTATAAAAAATCACTTTAACATCCTGACACTGCGAAAAGAAGATATGAACTTAGATTGTAAGTTTATTTACAATTGTCACAGTAACCCTACCGCTCTGTCCCTAGAACAAAACTATAAGAAAAACACATATACGGGAACATTATGTCAACAATCAAGACAATTAATAGTCGGTTTTATACCAAACAATTTGCCCAATTTATAACTGACATAATGAAATTGGTTGACAATAAATTTACACAATGAATGAAGAAATTTAAAAATTTAACACGGTGATAAAATTCAATAATTAATTGTTAACTTTTCACATTTCCAAAAAAATAACAATATGTTTGCATATTTACAATTATTTAATTAAAACATTTACAGCACCTAATTCAATATGACTGGAGTTGGATAAGGATGAGAAATATACACATGGGAAACTGAAAAGTAAGCAAAATTAGGGCGAATGAAAATGCGAGGGAAACATTTTTTGACTGAAGGAGAAAGTACACCACCAAAAGGACTGAGGAGCTGCAAAACAATTTTCAAGTAGGAAGTAAGTAAAAAGCAACCTAAAGGTTGGCGATGGTCAAGTGAAAACAAAATAAGAGCAACCATTTTATTTTTTTTCCAGTTAGATCTACAATTAATAAGATAATCAGAGCATGAATGATAAGTGGGGGTGTCAACTTCTACAAAATAAGGTAAATATTTTCCCAGAAAACTTATCAGATTAATACTATTACAATTAAAATATAATTTGATAAAATATTTATACATACTTATTGTAAAATAAAAATAATATCTCTATATGAGAAAAAAATAGGAGGATGCAGACAATAAACACTGTAGTGATTTCTTCTTTTATTTCTTTAAACAATATTACTAATGTGGAAAGTTTATTTGGGCTTGGATCTTGATTCTAACAAATAAAAAGGGACTGTTAAGAGATGAAAAAAATGCTTAATGAAGATCAACTGGCAGCTAATCATAGCAAATTGAGGGCACAATGTTTGGAATGGATCACACATGCGATAAACAATACAGCCTGATTCAAGGAACATCTACATGGCTTAGCTGACTGGAAGAGTGACCACCCCAATACTCTTATCAGGATGACTTTAGTTCAAAGCTCAACAACAATTATGCAGTCATCAGAAGTAGCAATTTTCTTTATTATTTTAATCAGTACATATAAATAACCAAAACATTCGCTTTAGAAGTACTACGTTAGTATCTCGATAAAAAAAATTAAGTGCAATCTGTAATATTTATACAAAAAAGCTAAACTAAGAATAAAAATTAGATACGATTCTGAAAAAGTGATTGATATTCCTTTTTATAGGATGATAAAATTATTTTTAAAAATCATATTTTTAATACAACTACATATTTTATATTGAACAATAACATGTTTTTAAAAATAAATTCTGCAAATCAATTAACAAAGATTACTCTACACATTATATCTAATTTTAGAACAAAAGAAACTCTGAATAAAAAAAAATGACAGTAACAATTTTCTACATTCACATTTTTCTAAGCAGTCTATCATTCTAAGCTAATTACAATGAAATTAATCTAAATACAAATATAATTAAATAACAATATATAACATTAATGGGGAAAAAAATCATTTGATTAATGGAAAATTAATGGCACAAAATTATAACTATAAAAAGATAACTATAAAATTAATTGTTGTCAAATAAAAACAAATTAAAAATTATTTAATATAAATTTTTCAAAAATTATGTTAAGATGGTTTTTTAAAACACTATTTTTACTACAAAATAATAAACGCTGAATCAAAAGTAGAAATAAAATAAAATTGTTATAAATGTATGTTTCAAGAAAAACAAAATCATCATAACAAATAAATATTACCCCATTAATATATGATTTTTAATAAATTTAACGATATTGAACTGTTACGTTTTATTTCAAACGCTTTACTCTAAGGCTAAAATATACGTAATAATTAAAGCATAACATTATAATTCTATTAATAATAATGTATACAAGCAAAACAATAATATATAATCACAGGCATTACATACTATTATATATGCATATTTTATTTTTACATAATAAAAAGACATCTAAATGTATCACGAATGCAATACATATCTCAAGTCTAATTATAAAAAAAAGCAAAAATGTTATGAAAATTCAGTAGTCACAGCAGAAGCAGTGCAGATCTATAAACAAATACAAACAACTAATAAGTTCTCAACCTTTTAAACTTAACTTCTACATTTGTAGCAGACATTCTTTAAAGAATATAAAAAAAACATATGCAGTCAAATGTATAGTTATGTTGTCAGTAGTACTATGTTATAACACTTCAGAACATTTATACTGTAACAATACCTTTTCAATAGCATGCCTGAATATTTTCATTTGTGCTCCAAAGGAGTACAGTAGCATTATTCATTTACCATAACAATTTAGCAATTGTGCCCTTTTGGCTTTATTAAATTATATTTAAAGAAAGTCACACATGTAAGTAAATGTTTTTTTTTTTTTATAATAATAAAAACAGAGAAAATGATAAATGTTAGTGTTAAAGTGATTATATAAATAAGTTTAAGTGAAATGAAAGAATTCATGAAATAGTACATAAATAACCCAAAAAGTTAATACATACATATATATTTCTTTTTCTGTAAAAAAAATATTTCTCTAGAACCTATGCACATTTTAATAAAAATCTGCTACTAAAGGATTAAAAAAACATTAAAAAAAAATCATAAATTTTCTTAATTTTAAATATCTCTAAATTATTCATAGTTGATATAAAATACACAAAAACGTATTTATAAGAGCAACACAACAGTACAGTGAAAAAATTAATTCTTAATATGAGGATTTGACAAACCTCAGAAAAACTATTCGGACAATAAATTAAAGTTATATAGAACACATTTTTTTTTTTAACCGTACAAGGTTGAGAACCCTTATAATATAATATACTAAAAAAATTCTACACATTTATAAATAATTACATATAATAACACAATAACAAAAGTTATAATTTTTACAATATTCTAGTAGGGTTCATTATACAAGTTGATCATTATAAATTTTCACATCTTGTAATTCTTAATGATTACTCTTAAAATATAAATTTTTTAATTTTACACAAAAATATACGACTTTTAAATTATGTACATCTTTATACTAACTTCAATAAATTTTTATTCATTGCATTTATTTATTATACCCTGCCAAATTGATCACAATTATTCAAAATAAACTATTACTGCATAGCATTGTAAAATCTTTTCAAGTATATATCCATCGGTTAAAAACAATTCCCTACAATATAATAAATATATGTAATTAGTGGCAATAAAGCTCACATCTAATTAATTTATTTAAAATCGTAACTTTAAATACATAATAAAATAAACTATCAAGAAACAGAACCGTTATCTGTTAACAAAGTATATTGACAAATCTACAGTTGACTATTATCAAAAAATACCAGTATGATTTTCTAAATAAATATTAAATGATAAATAACTAACAGCATACAAAATATTACAAATAAAATGGGAAAAAGAAGCTTCATTAGATTACCTAACAAAATTCATTAAAATATAAAAAATCTAGGGAATTAAGTTGGATATTACTAATATTATTGGGAAAAGCAGAATTATGATGCAATAAAAGAAAAAAGTCTAATAAAATTAATTATGCTATCTAACTAAGTATGTAGTGCTTATAGGTATATTGTATTCATTTCTAAATATAACTGTAAATCATTAAAAACAGACATAATAGCGAGTAAACATTATAAATAATTTAATAACACTATTTTTTTTTTTGTTTTAACAAAAATTTACATCAGGGGCTAGAAAAAACAACTTAAGTTAGTTTATTGGTTAAAAGTAATACAGCACTGATATCCAAACCAATAATAACAATTATATCTCTCAAAAATTAAATAACAAGGTAAGATAAGAACAAATCTGTAACAGAATAATATAAATATAGTGACAACTTTCCTTAATGTAACTACTTATTAGTAGCTGACTGCTAAAAATGATAAAAGCTCTTAACAAAGTCTTCATATAAAATGAAGTCATAATTAAAATGAAGCTATAACTATATTATGAACTTAATTACAGAGGGAGATCTATTAAGGAAGGTAGCAGAGCAGACTAAAATTAATGTAATTTACATAGCATAAATATCCTTTTTGTACATTTGCTCCCTATACATATATGTGTGTAGAAAGAGAGAGAGCAAAAAGATTTACAGACTGTCTAGTTTTTTATTTTACTTCAGATTGCAATTTTCCTTAAGTGTAATTTTAGATCTGCCTCTGCTTTATCATTAAGTTAATTTCTAAAAGGCATACAAATCTTTCTTAGCGTGAATAATAAGCATTCAGTCTCAAATACTGAATTAAAAATGTAAACAACTAATATGCTAACAATAGCAAATAAACTAATACCACATTAATTATTTTTTAGTTTTAAATAACTTAGTGAAAAACATGTTTACGTTAAATGGAAAATTAACCATCCATTCACATCCTATACAACTCTCGGATCAACAAGAGTATTCAATAAAAAAAAAAAAATCAACCGATACATACTCTTCTTCCTACATGAGTCCAGGAAAGTTCTTGCATAAAAGCAATTAAAAACTAAAATGCTGTTCAGCAAACAACACTTTGTATATGATAGTCCCAAATCGATAAATAATTTCATCATTATTATTTTATTCTCAGTTACATTTCTATTTGCTACCGGAATATATTTATGGTTTCTTTATACATCATCCGATCCTAATGATAATCCAGCAAGTCAGTTTAACAGACGAGTACACCAAGAGACCAGTTTAGCCCACACATCAAAATTATGACTGTTTTTCAGTCGCTCATTCTATTCTGAAAAATACATAATTTTTCCTGTATCTATTTTTGGAAAGTAATGCAGACTACAACTCTTTGTAGGAGCAACTTTACTTTCAATAAAATGTTTCTGCAAATTTTCTATCTTCTTAATAGAAAACCGTATCATTTTATTAGCATAATCAATGGTTTAAACTAATATAAACCAAATAATATTTGGTAATATGTACCAAATAACTTATCAAGAAGACAATGTAATAACATTTATAAAAAAAATTAATATCTTCAAGCAAAAATTATAGAATACACAGCTTACATTATAGATGTATCATTTACGGTAATGCCTTAACTAAATAGTTACAACTATATCGTATGTTAAAAACATTTGTAACATTAAATATAGAACAATAAACATAAAGTAAAATTAACAAGCTCAAAATTATAATTTTGTACATTATAAATTATCTATATAGCATTAGTAGACAGATCTATGGCTCAAGACATTGATAAAATTACAATTAATTTTTATATAACTAAGTAAAATTTTGGTTAAATCTCACAAAAATTCCCAACTGCTTGAATTTTTTCAAGTTATTTTTTTTTAGAGTAGATTTAACCCCTCCCAGTAAACAATTTTCTTCAATACAGAATTTTACTTAATAATTATTTTACATGATATATTCTGGGTAATTAATGAGTACTAATGTAATTTTTTTTTACAAGATAAATAACTTTGTAACATGAATTATTAGCCTTTTTGTCCCCAAACGTAGGATTAAATAGGCAAAATAACCTGAAAAAATTACTACAAAAGAAATCTATTTAGACACTGATTCTACAGAAATATTTGACAAAAAAAAAGACAAGGATATTACGTCTGCGTAGGTTGTTTTTTCAGTGTTAAAACTATGCAAAAAAAAAAAAAAATATATATATATATATATATCTTTTTATAAATTCAATTTTAACTCATATTCCTCTGTACTATTATACAAATATAAATAAATAACATGATCCACCAAGTAAAGAATAAAATTGTTTAATTTTTATATAGGAAAGACCGCTAGATCTTTCAAAACCAGATTTTCTGAACATTTCAGATGTTATAAGAATGGAAAATTGGGTTTTTCTAATGTTTCTCAACATCTTATTGTTAATAAACATTCAATAACTGATATTTACACTAATTTGGAAGTATAGAAATTAAAAAATATAATATGATAATTCATTATTTATATGTATAAAATTATTAATTTATTATTAATAAATAATAATATTCAAATTATGATATTAATTATAATATTGTTATTTTATATATATAAATATAAAAATGGATTCAGCTTTATCAACCAACAGAATATGAGGATTACATGATTATAAAAGCTGCACAATAGACAGCAGCACTTTTATCAAATATTGTTAATTTTTAGTTTAATCTATTTAAAATCCTACACAGTAATATAATATTGGCTAGCCAAATCACACAACACAAATTCAATCTTTCAACATATTTATCATATTAACTTTTAATTAACATTTTTATTATTGACGACATATTTTTATATATGGAATTTTTAACTTTAACCTTTGATTTTAAAGTTTACATCTAAGTTTTAGCAAATTCTGTTTTATTGTATTTATCAAGAATTTATTTTGTTAATGGTGTGTATTTATAATATGTAATTTTACGCGCACAATAAAAAGATTGCATTATCTGAAGATGCAAGAAAATTGTGAAAGTTACTCTTGTGTATATGTAATGATATAAAGTGTCGTCCTACCTAATTTAATTTTATTCTGTACTCGGTGGATCAAGTTATTTATTTATATTTTTATAAATGTATAAAGAAAAAGAAGAAAAAATGAAGTATGCAAACAGATTTGCTTTATAGAATAGAAAAGATGAACTACATAAAAATTACAATCCAAAATTGTAATTATTTGGTAAAATGAGGAAAAAGTGATTTTTTCCGTTGAAAACAAAACAAGATCTTAGAGTTTGAAAGCGATTAGTATAAATCTGAGGAAATAGCAGTCATTAAATTAAATTTTATATAAAGGGCAGCAGAATAGGCAAAGAATTTATACAATGCCATAAACATTTAACAGTGGAATAACTGTTAAAGAGTTTGTTATTTATTAATATGATACTCAATGAAAATCTGAATGTAGCAAAGATCAACAGGAAACTGAGATCTACATTAAATTCACAACAATTTCTACTCCTAAATCAACCTTTTCTCATAGTTTATTAAACACAATTTATACTTCATACATTTATTTTTTTCTCATTCTAACGTAATTGATACAATACTATCCATACAACCCTGTTTGCTTTATTTTTATAAAATTATTTTAAGAAGGTTTGTCCTTATTAAGTGAAGAAAGTTGGCCACACAAATATAAATAAATTAATTTTCTGTTTCTCCATTTTTCATGCGAACATCTTATTTTTATTTAGTTCTGTTTTCTACATATTTTTTAGGCTCAGAACCAAAATGAATGGAGAAAAATATCACATCAAACTTCATTTCACTAATTTTTAGTGAAATGAAGTTAATACTTAAATGAAATATATAACACAAATTTAATGCTATTTCATTTTATACACAACTGGGAATCGTGCAAATCATTTTTACTTTTTTAAATTTCAATATATGAACACAATTCTACCAGTTTGGAATTATTATGAGCTTACAACCTTTGGAGAGTAGATTATTATAAATGTTTAAATACTGTTAAATTGATGCTTAAAACATTTACAAACACAAAAAATTACAATCTTATTCTTATAAATATATTTGCAACATCAATAACAATACTTTTAAATTTTAATTTAAAGGAAAAAATAAAATTTATTTTCAGATGAATAATTTTTATTCCTTTAAGCTCTCTAAAGCATATTATTAAACTCTAAATGTATGAAAAAAAAAAAAAAATAACCACCTAACATAAAAATTGCAAACTACATGCAGATACTAAATCGAACAAGATTTTGACCTTTAAATTAAATAAAATAATTCATTAATGACTAAATCACCATAAAAGTGCATTCCACTAAGAAAAAAATCAGTAATTACATTCTACTGCCAGTACACAACTTATAAGTAAAAAAATTTACAAAATTTACTTTAATTTACATAAAAATTAAACCAAAACTGAAAAACAAAAATACCTAAGGCTACAATGTATTAAGGAAATAAGACTTCCTTTGCTGAAATGTCAGGCAATTTTCACTTAATAATAGCATTCTTTATTAATTACATGCTTAGAGTTAATATAACTGAACTAAATAAATGAATGTAAACACTGTACAGAGGAACTGTATTTTTTAAAACTTTGTAATACATAGATGAAGTTAGATAAACTGATACAATTACACTGGATAAGCGATAACAATTTATCTGTAATAATATACGATTTACCATTACGATAAAAATATTTGAAACCAAATATTAGGGATATAGTATACTGAGAACTTGTGTTGCACCGATACTGGATTAGATTATCATACACCAAATTATGACAAAAACCATTTTGTGATTTATACCTGAATTCATAATTAATCATAATAAAAAGAAGTTACAAAGAACATTATAGATCTTGAAAACAAATGTGATAACATAATAGATGTTTGATAAAATAAAAAACATTTCATATATAACAATTTTTATAAAGCTATATATAAAGAAGTGGAAAACAGCCTCTTTGTGAGTGTTTTTTATTTTTAACTTATAAATATACATAAGAAGCTTAAATGAGCTACTCTGATTGACTTCCTACCGATAACTTTAATTTCAAACGGTAAACAAAATTAATGAGAAATAAGAGTAGTAGACAGACATATAACAGTGACAGAGAAATCAATAACTACCCTAATTTTTATTCTCTGGAGCTTTCAAAAACATTTCTACATCATTTATTGCTGCTGATTTGTATTATAATTCATAAAATAATTTTTTATATATATAGAAAATTATATATTTATAAATAAAAACTGCACCTCAAGAAATTCTCAGTATACCCTCTTTTTTCTTAGTTTGTAAGTAAATTCGGGGTGTAGCCAGAATATTTTTGGGGACATATTATTTAATATCACAATAAGTTCTAATTAAAAATAAATACCACTCTCCAGCTACACCCTGGAGCATTACAGTTTTAACTGATAAAATATTAGACGACTACTCATCAGCTTCATTGGTTGGGATTAATTAAATTACAATAAAAGCAATAACACACAAAATGATATAACTAAATAAATTTTAATACAACTTAACAATTAAATAAAATATTACAAACATTACAAAATAATTATTAAAAAAAAAAACATAAATAACTTCTAAAAGCTATATTACTGGTGCAAATAATTTTGGAAAAGTATTAGAAAAAATTGTTATGAAAAGAAAAAGAAAAAAATATCACCACAAGGTGTTTTTCATACAATAGTATCTCTTTTAAACAATATAACAAAAATACGTTATTTATATAAATATAAATTCTTGTTGAGTCTCTCTGATTATGGAGAACTTGCATTTGAACACTTTGAGCTAGGTTTTAAAAGAAGGCTATAGCAATCGACACCATGACCTATAAAAAAAAAGAAGCTACATAATAACACAGTTTCAAAGTAATAAATAATACTGATCAACCACAAGAGAAAATTTTATTTTTTTTTAGAATGGAATTTCAGTATATTTATTCAGTAAATTTATATTAATCTTAAAGATTTATATTTTAAGATCGGAAACTCAACCACTTAATAGTGTAAAAATGTTTGAAGCTGATTCTTAATACGAATTTAGATTTAAATTAAACAAAAGAAATGAATATTATATTACTGTGCTATAAATCATATGTAATTATTAACAATAGTAAATTTAAAATAATAATATGGTATTATTAATACCAATTTCAGACAAGATATTACAAAATATATATTTACGAGATTATTATATTAGTTTATTTAGAAGTATGTACTCTAAAGCTTGAAATAAGGAAAAATGTTCACTAACATATATTTGAAAACACTTTGCTACTAAGTTACAGCTAGTGAAAAATTTCACTGAGGTTATACTAGATTTCACTTAAATGAGGTCATGCTAAGATTTTTAAACTGTTATATAAGGGGTAAACTTGATTGTTCCTTATTTTTTTTGACCTGAAAAATTGAATAAATACAGGTCTAAGAACTGTATACCCATAGTTTTCATGATATCCAATGTAAAACAAAAAAAATTGGTGATGAAAAACAAGTTTTTTTTGTTTTTTTTTTTAGGTTTGAAGTATAATAACTTTGTTAAATGACTAATAAATGCGTAAATTTTATTATCAAAACTTGTAGAAAATCTAATTCTAAGAGGATTGATTTAATAAAGCCTATAAAAAAAGAAGAAAAACACAACAGAAAAATGTTTTGAATTTAGAAAAATTAAAAATAACTTTATACCCATGACAGAACGGTATATAGGTGTGGGGTAAGAAGTTGTGTGTTTTTACCATTTTCCTCAAAAATTACTGGACCGATTTCGATGCAGTTTTTTGCAATACACAGATATCACTTCAGAGCAGGTTCTTAGACACGTTTTATGGTTATAGGGCACCAGGGGACATCTATATTATATTAAATAATCTGTAAATTAACTGACAGACTGCTTCTAGCGGGAGAGTCATGGCTGTTATTGGCGCAGAGCAAACCAATGGTGGTGCACTGGACGACTGCACATGGCTCCTTCCACGACTCTCTCCCACTAGCATTAAATGTTGTCAATTAATTTACAGATTACTTATTTTAATAACATAAAAAAGCATTTATAAATTAATAAAAGTGTGTTAATTAATATTCAATTAATCCTGAAAAGTACAACCTTGCAGAAAAGGTAAAAACGTTCTTATTCTATTACAAATCAATTAATAATATGAAAAATAGTTATTTTAATTACCTTAAAATGAAATAAAATATATACTTTGTGTGTGTGTGTATGTGTATGTGTATGTATGTATGTATATATATATATATAGCAAGAAAATATAATCTAAAACCATTACTGCTGTATAGAAATTTGAATAATCCATCTAATTAATGGAATTTCACCAAAATATTATTTCTTAATATTTTTGGTGAAAATATTCACCTTTTGTACCTTTATTCAAATCAAAAGAAAATTTATTGAAGAAGGCCAACTCAAAAAGTTCTATTTTTACCTATGACAAAATGGATTCCCTCTTTAAAATTATTTTGAATCATTATTAACGTTTCAGCAGCTGCTTTCCCTAAACGAAAAAAAAATTTAACATGACCTGCCCTTTGTGATCGTCTACCCACAACAAACATTGACATGTATCAAATACAGAAAAGTTAAACAAGGACCAAGAAAAACAGACTTCGAATGCCTCATAAAAAATACAGAGCAATACCACAGAAAAGTGTACATATCCTATACCAGTGGCAGAATTCACAACTAGATCTAGATTGCACACCAGGTACAGATACAGTTATTTTTGGTATCCTCTCATAGAAGAATACATTGGCTTCCAATATGCTGTATTTTTTTTAAGTTTACAAAACTGACAAACACACATTTCCATTAGGTCTATATATTATTCAGTAATAACTTAATCAGAAAATATTTTTAATAAGGGCTTTGAATTTGTTTAAAATCAGACAGAACAAATGATATGTTACTTTATTCTTTGGTTTCTCACAAATAGATGCAAATAATTAACTACCTCTGGATACTGGCATTAGCATTAACAACAAATATTTCATACAAAAATGAAAGTAAATAAAAAATTACCTTGCATTAACTCGATGATGTAAGTAGACTCATCTTTAAAATTACGCACCACATCATCAGATACAATGATATGTATGCCGTTAGGTCCTCGTAAAAATAACTCGTCGATCTGTGCATTAGATATACCAAGCATTGAAGCTAACTTTATTCGTAACTCTTGATTGGTAAGAGCTGCTAAATATAGTGCGTGATATACATCTGGATTAGCTTCAATGCATAAATACAGCGTCAACCGTGAAACTCTAAACACCAAACATCAATAATAATTAACATTTACACAAAAATATATTAATGAAGGGAAATTTAATTATCTATCTAGGTTTGCTCGGTTCATTAATTTTTAAAATCTTTAGTAGTAAATAAACCTGTTCTGTTCCACGTCGAGCTGTCCAGTGCTGCAACCTAGTGGGTGCTAGTGCTAACCAGGAATTTAAGAGCTTGTACTAGCATTCTACGTTAGAATCCCACACAGTGCAATCAAATTTTTCATTTCGTCTGGATGGACAATCAATGTTACTCATAGTTACTAGTATTTGATGCTCGAATCTGATCCAAGGCGGTCACGTCATACTCTTAGTCCAGATGGACTCCACTCTGGATGAACGTTAGCTCATGATGTATTTTAATTTTATATTTTTATGTCAAGTTATACGTTGCATTACAATTCATTTTATTAACTGTCAAGACGACAATTCATCAAATCATTATTCAACAAACAACAAGCCGTTGTCTTCATTCTAATGAATATGCAATCCAACCTCACTCTAAAATCTACCAAAACCTAAAACTAAAAAAATTAACTTGGCACTAGTGGGGAAATAAAATAGAATTTTAACCCTTCTTGTTGACTTTAAATAGGTTTTGAAACTACTATTTTTAAAATGAATATCTAAACTTATAAAATGGTTTGCCATTTTAATTGTATTTGTATTAAGAAAAATTACCAGAATGATATAGAAAAATAAAATTTTTACATACTTTCTAACAACAATGGCTCTAATAAAAAAAAGTTCAAAAATGAAGACATGACAAAATTATATAGAAATTAATTAAGTTCCATTTATTAATTATAATTAAGTTCCATCATTACTAGTTTTTTTACTACTTTAGACCTAATATAGAAAATACATTCAGATTTAAAAATTGGCTAGTAAAACAAAAAAAAAACAATAAAAATGTATTGTAATCACACCATAATGAAAGTAATGCTTATATGAAGATTATTGCCCAACTAAAAAAGACAATCACTAAATTTGAGCTATCATAATTTTCTAAATAATAATTAGGAAAAAATCTATTATGGAATTTTTTTAAAGCAGACTGTACTTATGCTTCACAGGTATTAACAACAAATCCTTGGAATTAACATTTTAAAAATATTTTTTTGATTTTCATAGTAAATATACTATGCCTCATTTTTGAATTTCTGTTCAAAAATGATATTAAAATTCCTTCAGTATAATGTAGGTCAGTAGCACTGAAATAATTAATAAATTGAATAGAAATCTGATGATGATAGAGAACAAAATTGAAGTCCATATTTTAACATATACACAATGGGTTGTCAGTTTTCACTCCATGCATCATATTTAAATTCTATTAATGAGTGGAAATCTTGATTTGTCAATCAGCAGTAATAAGCTGATGTAATCACCATTCAATTGTTGTTTGGATCATTTTCATATCTGTATCGAAAATAATAGTGGTTTAACCCAATATGTAACAAAAATGAGTTTTCATGTCGGTATTGCGAGGAAAAAAATGATACGAATCCTATTCAGTGAATAATCAATCCCAATGAGATTTTTTAATTCTATAAAACTGACTCATCATCATTTCTATAAACTGAACATAAAATTTGAATTTGAGAAATTGGAGATGCTCTACGATCAGGTAAGAGAGCAGCTGTATCAGAACTAACTTGTTGCTTAGACACTGGTAAAGCAGTTACAAATTTATACCAAAAAGGCTTTTACTAGGCTAGTAATAGCCAGAACAAGTTAAAAGACAAATTGAACTGAAATTTTAATTTTATTGATGAAGATTATTTCATTGATGAGAGTTCATTATGGGAACTAGGACTAAATACTGTTGTTGTGATTTTTGGTTGCATGTTGTGTTTAATTTGCCTCGAATTATGAGATATTGATGAAATTGGCTCATAATAATTAGAAATAAGTGCGGGGTTTGTGCTTTCGTGAGCTCGGTTAGCTAGTTCAGAGGGATATGATGTAGGAGATTCAAAATGTCCGGACAAGGCCTACAGTGAAGGCAAAAGCTGAGTTATTAAATCACTGATGCGATGCAAATGTCCACTGAGGCATTTACATCGGTGGCATATCAATGAGGCCAAGCTTATTACTATGAGATGTAAAAAGTCAGAGGGCGATAGACAACTTCCGTTAAAACCCATCAGGGCAAGGAACAGAGGGGTGGCAACTGGAAGCAACACAAGGTGGGTGTCTTCCTCTACAGGATTGGGATGATTATGTTAACAATATTTTGGTCTCCTTCAGTGGTCTTGTAAGACTGAAGCTAAATTAGTTAAGTTTGGGCAGAAGAGAAGGGTGAAACTTTCCCCATCCTCCTAAGTCAGATGACGAGTTCTCAGAGATGGATGTAGGGATATCCACCCAGGCAGAAAGAGGTGAAACATTGAAGAAGAGTTTCATGTGGCTAAGGGTAGACCTCGCAGTTCTACCCAGGTTCTTCTTGTGACTCTGCAGAGTCTGGATATCCTTTTAGACTTTGTAGAAGTCCCTCACAGGGGCAAGGAGCAGGCTTTTGCCTAGGCTTAAGCATGTTAAGAGAGTTCTTTCCGTTCTGGCGAAAGGTTTTGAGAAGTTGGCCTCCTGGCCCAAGGAGGTCAAAGTGGTTCAGGCACCAAAAGTTCCTGCTCCTGCACAGCTGAGGCATTATGCCGATGTTGTGCGAGGCAAACGTGAGGATAGCCAGCCTTGTTGCAGCCTGAAGTATTATTTGTCAATAAGGTTGAGAGGTCTGTTAAAACTAGTAGACAACTCAAGGAGGGCTTCATGGTTGCCCTTCATGGCAGGCGGAAGAACCTCAAGATTAGTGAAATCAAAGAAACCAGCAAGGGTCTAGTAGTGGTTGCCAATGACAAGGTTGACAGTCCGAGTCATCACAGAGTCTTCTGGGGTGCAAAAGCTTGGGGTCAAGGTGAACCCGGCTCATAGTCTACGATGTTGACTGGTGGCTATCTGTGAGGATGTTCTGTCCCTTATTAGGGAGCAGAAAATTGAGCTGGATGAGACCACATTCAAGAAAGGGTGTAGGCTACTCTTCAAGACTGGGAAGCGTGATGTCCAAAGGTATCACAGTGTTTTTGAACTTGGTGCTGGTCTCTTCAAGAAGTTGTGTCTAAGTGAGGGTAGGTTGTTTTTCGATCTTACATTCTATCGTGTCAGGGAGTACATTGATATACAAAGGTGCTTTAAGTGCTATTGTTTTGGTCGCAGGGCCAAGATCTGTAACTATGCATCAGTCTGCGAACATTGTGTGAGGAGGGTCACAAGCGTGAAGATTGTTTGCAGAAAGCCAAGGCTCCACCCTGTATAAACTGTAAAAGGTTGCGCAAAAACATTTGGTCAACAGTAAGAACTTTGGCTGTTATTTATGAATAGTAGAATTGTATTTCAATTCCTGGAATGTTAGGACTCCTCATTGATGTTTGATGTCTGTGGGCAGTGTTAGAACTGTTGTTCTTGTGTTGTTGTGAGTCTCTAGGTTGCTTTTTGCAGTGTCCTTTACTAGTAGGGCGATCCACCAGGACATGCGGTTTTTATGGTTTCTTCACATGTGTGATGATTTTCCCATTCCTCGATGCAAGAGGCTTTTGGTTTAGATCTACTGTGTCTGCCAAATCGCTTCTTTGGCATGAGTTAGGTGATGAACTGTGGGCATTTTCTGCATGTTTCTGTTTCTGCTTGCAGGGATGCTTTTGCATCGAGGATGGGTTGTTCAAATCACCTTAGTTTGAGTTGCTTCGGTCATGACTGAAGTGCTGTCTGAGTAGGTATAAAGTATCTGGTAAAGAACTCTTTCTTGGTAGTTACTACTGCTGTATTCATCAATTTTTCTTGGCTAGCTTAATTCTCACATCTTGCACTGGTGACTGCAGGTTCATTTAGTGTTAGTTCCCCAGGTGGGGCTAGGGTCTGCCCGGAGGTAGGCATGCTTAATACTGAGCACCAGTTAGAGTAGTTCAAGTATCAATGGGGATCATGCTCGGGAGGATCATCTTCACTCTCCTAGGAACAATTCACTAATCTTAGCATGGTGATTTGTTGAATTGGAGTGCACACTTATTAAGGGGAAAATAAGTAAATGTTGGTTGCGATCAACTTAGCTGTAAATCTAAGCGATTCTCAAAGTTTGAGCTTAAGTGGGAGACTAGAGGTTATACTCAGCTCCCAAACAGATCAGACCTGAGGTCCTCTGGGTAGCACTCCAATCACTAAATTTATTAATATGCTGTCGTGGCATGGAATTACTGGAAATTTATTAACATGCTGTTATGGCATGAAATTACTGAAATAATCCTATAGTAAAGTGGGCACATATGGTTTAGGTGGTGGTAGAATGGTAATAAAGTTAGGTGCCTGGGGTTAGGCTGTTAGTTTAAAAGTTCTTAAGGACTAAGTGGTAGAGCTAGGTGTCTGATGTCTTCTTAGACGACAAAACTTGATTAGGGCAGAATTTACTGAAGTGAATCTCTTCAAGGCATTTTCATCAGACATTTCATGAGGCTGACTGACGATTGTGGAATGTGATCAGTTTGAGGGCAAAATGTCCTCTAATTAAGCCACTCATGGATAGGAACAGACGGGGAGGTGTGGCAGCCAGACGTGTCACAAGTCAGGAGGAATTGAGATGATGATGTTAACAGAAGAGTGACATTTTATAATAAATTTATCATTTGTTGTGAATTAGATTAACAGTTGTTTTACTCAGTGATAAGGTCTGCTAATTAAAACACTCATGGCTAGGAACAGACGGGGAGGTGTGGCAGCCAGACGTGTCACAAGGCAGGAGGAATTGAGATGATGATGTTAACAGAAGAGTGACATTTTATAATAAATTTATCATTTGTTGTGAATTAGATTAACAGTTGTTTTACTCAGTGATAAGGTCTGCTGAAGCAAGCTTCAAACTGAACAGTCTCAAACAATCATAATTGTATTTATTAGCCTGATAAAAATCCACAACTAATTAAGAAGAAGGACCTTAATTTACCAATACATCAAAATTTGAATTGGATTACAAAAAACACCTGACTTTTACTGAAACATTTCTTATTTCTTTGAATGAAGGCTAACAGGCAATTCAAATTTCTTGAGATGTTATTCAAGAGTTACCAAACAACCCTACCTTTAACACTGACTGTCCCTACATTCAACAGCAAAACCTCATCAGTCTCCCAAGTTAATTCTCTTTTTCTGTTTAGGCTCCGGAATGACCATAAGGTATTAGTTCAGAGGATGGTATGAATGTAAATGAAGTGTAGTCTTGTACAGTCTCAGGTTGTTGACCTGAGATGTGTGGTTAATTGAAACCTAACAACCCAAGAACTAAGGAATATTGTGTATGATGGGGTACTTGGGATGGATCTCCCTGCGGGGATCACCATGGCAGCATTCGCCGATGATCTCGAAATGCTGGTTACAGTAGGGTAACAGGTGGAAGTGGCCGTTAAGGTATGAGTACAGCACAAAATTGGTTGGAGGAGAGCGGGCTCAGATTGAATCCAGAAAAGACTAAGGCAGTAGTACTGATGGGGAGGAGGAGGAGGCTCTCCCCATTATATCTTCAACTGGGTGAACATCAGGTAGTCGTTAAGGAGGTTATTAAGTACTTTGGGATATGGGCACATGAAGATCATTCTTCAAGGGATATCAGGGAGGTTGGCTTACGTGCCGAGAAAACAGTTAAGAATCTTAATAAATTGTGGGGCCAAGAACATTTAAACAATGGTTTTACACCCACATTGTGGATTCAGTACTTTTGCATGGTATACAGACGTGGCAAAGGGCAATACAGGTGGGGGGAATTGCAGATTGTTAGAGGGCGTGCAATGCCGCATAACATTGTGGATGGCAACCGCGTATAACTCGGTTTCAGCAGATGCAGTGATGGTGGTGGCTGGGTTGATACAATTGAGACAACTAGCAGACCACAGGAAAAGGATTCAAGAGGGTGAAAACAGTCATGACTCATGGGAGATATGATTGAAGACTGGAAATTGAGATAGGTTGCCCCCCCCCCCCCATAAAGCTCATTGGGACCTACAGATTCATCCCACGAGTTGCGCTGTGGTACAGGAGGAGGCTCGGGAAATTGAGCCATTGGCTCACCAAATTTCTGACCGGTCATGGTGCGTTTTGGGTGTACCAGCATAAGAGAAGATGGGCCAAGGATGACGGGTGCCCATACTGTGGAGGTATGGACACCCCAGAGCCCATGACCTTTGAGAGTTCTTGTTGGATGAATAAAAGACACGATTGAGAGGTGACAGTGGGTCAGTTGCAGGTGGAGAAAATTATCCCTAAGATGCTGAAAAACAAACAGCAGTTTACGACCATAGAGAACTTGTATCACAAGAGTGATACAGAAGTACCAGGATGCAAGGAGGAGACAAATCACCTAAAAAGTCCTTGCTAAGCTGAAGAACATGACCGGAGAGTGAAGGGGTGAAGGACAGCCCCCTTCAGAACCATTGTACGTCCGCATAGTGTAGATTAGCGACAGTGCTAATGCACAGGGACTCTGGATTCCCTGAGCTCAAGGGCACCTCAAACGGCTGAGAATAATGCGTAATTGCAAATCCGAACCCCTCGCAGAGGGGTGGGGGAAAGTTGGTTAGGTTTAGTCAATAGGGCACAACTGCACATATGCACTTCAATAACATCTGGCAGAACCTGTCGTGAGTCAGACACTGCCCCTTCAGGGCGTATATAAATGGTATTCCCCCACCTCGTCATAAACAAAAAACAACCAGAGAACACCGGCATCCACGATCTAGAATTAAAATCCATATAAAAGTAACTGCCTTTACTAGGATTTGAACCTTAGGTCTGGACTTTGAAATCAGCTGATGATTTGATATGACAAGGTCAGATGAGAAACAATCAGATAACAATGATGTTCAAATTTGAAAAACCTTGAGCTGATGAATGAAAACTTCGGTGATTCCATAAAATTGGACAAAATTTTATAGGGATCAATGTGTAATTCAAGTTGTTAAACACCACTATGAAATGCAGAAGGGCAACATTTACATTTATCTGTATTGAAATGGTAATAATAAAAAATATAATTTTAAGTTAATTATAGAGCTTGAAAACTGCATATACAAAAAAAGGCCACAAAACTACCTTTTATAGTATTATTCTGCAAAAGTAATGACATGTTTCTTAATATTTTAACTGGTTTTTAAGAAAGTTATAACTCTTAACTCCTCTTTCACTAACCAGAGTATAAAGAAACGAATGAGAACCTTTTACCCCGTTATAAACTACAACAGGAAAAATGATTAATAAAAAATAGACTTACTTGTGAAGTGCATTGAAGAGTCGTATTCCTTCAGGTAAACCACAAATCTGAATAAGATTATCACAAGACAATCTTAATAAATCCAAACCAGAAAAATTTGAAAAAGTCCGAATGAATGATGCAAAACGATTTGTCTGTAGCCAGGCAGTTGCTTGTTGTACAGTTGCAGTGCTACTTAATGAAGTCTCAGATATCTGAAATAATAATTATAATAACAATATAAAAATACCTATAGATTCATGAAGAATATTAATGATTAGTATACAAAATTTTATTGGCTGTAAACATTTTTTTGTTTTGTTTGTTTTTGTATAAATGAAATCATTTTCTAGAATTTGTTTTCCAATACTTATAATAATAATTATAATTTATTATTTCATTTGTTATATTCCAAATTAATGGTTGTTCTGTTCTATATTATTTTTAAAAAATTAATCAAACAAATTGTCTGAATCTTAATAAAGGTAAAAATATGATTTTTATGCTCTCAATTATATTCAATTTTGGTATCTACTGTTCAGTGTAATTCAATTTAAACATTAACAAATGGATGATTAAATTTAAGCACTTTGAAGCATGAATTATTGTAATATTCTTTTTAAACAATGGTTTTTATATTTGTTTTATAACATTAAGCAGAAAAAATACAGAAATGAAAACATTCTTTACAAGTTAATGCAAATTTTGTTTTTCAAATGTCAAAATAATTATTGTATATGTGTAAAAACAGATGAATTTGTTGTTTTGGATGTCATTTGAGTTTTACACCTATTATCACATACATTGAAATTTGTTAACAGTAAAGAAACTAATCTCATTAGTACAAAAACAGAAAAAAATAAATAATTTTTATTACTTTCAAGTAAAATTACACTTATGATTATGCAATAAATTTACATACGCAATAAAATATACAACTAATTTTAATTTTAAAATTAAATTGGTTTCAGTTAGATTTAATAGCTGGATGAAATAAAAAAAAAATTAAGCAAGTTTATAAATAGTATTAGCTTATTTATAATAGTGATGGTAGTAACATACAAAGAATATTGCTACTTGCAGTTAAAGCAAGTTCTGTTTGGTATATTCCAGTTCAAACCAGACAGAACAAAATACCAACCAGATTATAATTCTCACCTGTTGTTTTAATAGAGAGAGATAATTAAAAAACAACTTAAAATGATCAGTCACCTCAAGTATAATACACGATTGTCAATTATAAGTTATCAATAATTGAAACAAAAACAAAAATAATCTATATAACCACAGTTCTTTAATGTCCGAGATTCATTTATACACTATGTTAGCCTTCAATCAAATATATATTTAATACTATTCACTAAATTTACTTTTGATAACAAAGGCACATTTATTTTATATATATATATATATATATATATATATATATATATAATAATAATTTTAAAAGAATTATTTAAATCATATCATTATAAAATAAAATTTAAGTTCAAAATTTCTTTTCAATTTTATCTTTAGATACGATTTATTTTTTTCGTAAAATTTGTTCTCCGAAGTATAAAGTATTCATCAAACAGGATTTTTTTGATAAAAAACTGAACTCTAATAAAAAACTTAGTACTACGAGAACTTAAATAATTTATAAAAGTTATTTATAAATATATTTCAAGCAAAACAGTAGCAGCTCAGATGTCAGCGGGAGCACAGTATACATACATGCTGGTATAAGCGTCACTCCCATCATGCAGTTCTCCCGCCATAGTGGTGCTACGGCCCCATCACTCTCAGCTCCAATAAAAGTGCATGAGAGTGAATTTTTAATTCATTGTCGACCACCACCTGGAGAAGACTAAGAAGAAGGAAGAAGACAGAAGTTCCCTGGCTGCCTCAACGTGGGACCTCCCGGCAGATGCCAACATCCCTGCTGGGACAGCAAGCCTGGCCGGTCCACCAAGGGAGCTGTTGGACGTGGATGCTACTTCCCGCTCCAGCTTGCCGGGCTTCAGTTGCCCTGGCCAGCAGACTCAACAGCAGGAGCCGGATCACTTAGGGAGAACTGTCTTGGCTGCACCGGTGAAAGACGACCAACACTGCAGGGTTCTGTGGGCCACCATTGCCATGTACTCTGGTCTCTTTTCATGAACCAGAGTATTTGTGTTCTATAAAGTCTTTTTCAGTGCAATTTTTGAGCTGGTGGTCGAGTGTGTACCTTCCCCAGTTTCACAATCTCTTGCTGCCTGAGAACTGTTACAACGGTTTTGTGCCTTTATTGTTTAGACGATTCAATCTCCATTTCACAGGGATTCAGAGTGTTTTGACGCACGATTTGTCATATCACCCGCCTCATCAAGGCAAAACGTATGGCAACGACTGTATAGCAGTCCCTGTATGAGCAAAGGGGTCTTTACCCTTAGTCCTGCTTGCGCTCTTTTAGAGAGGGGGCCGTAATCTTTAACTGTGTTTTGATCTTTGATTTTATGTATTTTATCCAGTAGCGGCAAAGAGGAGCAAAGAGCGACAGGAGAATACAGAACATCTCAAGCTGCTTGTGGCTCGCTGCGGGTAGTTTTCACGCTTGTGTTGTGTCCAACATTTCTGGATAGAAGGAATATAGTGAGCATTTTGTATACTGTTAGGTTAGGGAATCTCCAACCATTACTGATTTTAGAAAGATAGGTAAAAAAGCTTGGTTGGAGGAGGGGACAAAAGCTTTTTCCTTCGACTTATTCAAACACTGATTCAGAAAATGATGGTTTGGAAATGGATATAAGAGTGACCACCAAGGAGGGTATGAACCTACTCATTGAAAAGTTTTCTCAAGCCGGGGGCAGGCCTGGCAGCTCTGCCCCATGATATTTTGGTGGTACTAGATGGGACAACACTGTCATGCTGTAGTGGGGACCCAACTGCCACTAAAGGGAAGCCCGGTCAGATTTCAATGATCAAGCTGAAACTCCCCGATTACAGCCAAGTTGACTTCGCCAGAGATCAGCTTCTGCACCTAACAGCTCTTCTCAGAGCTAACGACAGAAACGACCTTTTTCAGGGCTACTACAAGGTTACAAATTACAATCAGCTGTCGAAGCCAATTGATGACAAAAATGGCCCTTCTCAGGGCTACTGCAAAGTTATTAAGTGCCATGTGCTGTCAAAGCTTATGCTATAGCTTGCTCTATGTTTGCTATGTTATTTAGTGGGAAATGGCATCGATTAAATAAGCTAACACTACACATTCAATATTTTATAGCATAAATTTCATTAAGTTACCTAAAATCTAAATTTTTAGGTAGATTTCATAAGAAAGCTACCTATTATAATGATTAGACTTCTGGAAAATTTTGACATATCTTCACGTTTCACAATACCACGTTTCCCCCAAAACCACCGTCAGCTCAAAAGTTTATATATATTTCACTTTCTTGTGGACATGATAACTGCCGTAATTTTGCGCCAATCGCTTTCAAATTTTTTCATAAATTCGTTTAAAGTTTTCTACTATTCTTTGGATAAGGGCCTAAAACTTATTTACGTAAAGTTTTTTGATATCACCAACCATTGGCCCAAGGGGTGGAAAAAATTGGATTTCAAAAAAAAATCATACCTCCCTTAATAGGCACAGTATCAAATCGGTTTAAAGTGGTCATTAGTCCTATAAACATCACCTAAAACTTTTCTGAAACAATTTTTGATATGACCAACCCTTATTGCAAAGGAGATGACAGAAATGTTGCTGGAATTGTAAGATGATGGGGCTTGTCGTATGCTAAACATGTGAAACATTTTTTCACATGCAACCATTATCATTTAAGTTTTTCTTAACTTTAAGGTGGAAATCTGTTTTATCTCCTACTTAGTACCAGTGAAATCTACCTCTGCCTACCAGCGTGCTGAAAGGGATTATTTTTGGTTACATTAAAAATTTTAATAAAACATAAAAAATCTGATGTGGACACATGACTTTCTTGTAAACCTATTAAATTACATATACACATATTTTGCTACACTTCATTTAAATTTATTTCATTTAAAAAGTGAGATACGATCCTCCAATTCTTTAATAAAGTGGACAGTTACATATTCGCATTGTGGTGGACACCACATTGCATGACTTTTTTTGTGGTGCCCGTATCAGCATTTTACATTAGTTTATATATTAACTTTGTTTCATGTAGCGTAAGTTGTATTGATAAAGAAAAAGCTACTTTGAGGTACTACCTACATGCTTAAAAAAAAATTCAGCATTTAAATAAATAAAAATAAGTAACCTTATAACTTACTTATTCTGGGTGCACATGGATGTAGTCTCGACAGCACTGAGGGAATTCTTTTTATTATTTAATGGAGGTTGGCAGGAAGAGACTATTTATAAAACATCTGTGCACATTCTAAGAAAGACAGGTATTGAACAGCAGTTGAAAACATTTAGCATATTAATAGTGACACTATACTATTAATTAGGTCTATCAGGTCAACCCACCAGGTTAGTCTAGTGGTGAATTCATAATCACAAATCAGCGATTTTGAAGCTGAGAGTTTTAAGGTTCAAATCCTAGTAAAGGCAATCGCTTTTATATGGATTTGAATATTAGATAGTGGATACTGGTGTTCTTTGGTGGTTGGGTTTCAATTGGCCATGTCTCAGAAATGGTAGACTGTACAAGACTACAATTCATTTACATTCATACATATCATCCTAACTCATCCTTTGGAGTAATACCATATGGTGGTTCCAGAGGCTAAAGATAAAAAACATAAAGGTCTATCAGGTCGGTACGTTAAATCCAAACCGTTGTTAAGAAATGACGAAATTACATATATATAATAGTTTTGTTACAGCAAATTATCCAGTAAAAAATTTGTTTTCTTCATTGCTGCCGAAGTGTATTTTTTTTTATGACTGGCATTTAAACTAACAATTGGAAACAGTTTATGAATTTTTCTTTACTGCCAGATACAACTATGTTCCAGAAACATAATTTGTTGCACAATCTCTTTATAAAGTTATAACACTGCTAGGAAAACAAAACTGAAAAATGGGGAACTCTTATTTAAAATTTTAAGTAGCTCTTGTAACATATTTTCTTTGAATAAATTGCAGACTCGTAACAATATACAAAAATAAATTTTACCAATTTAGCATAAAATTGGTTTCTTCGATCTAGCAATTTGTAAAAATTAAACTTTTAAATTCAGGTGTTTTATTAAAGGGAATGAAATCTAGAAGATAATTTGCCAAGTTAGCACTCTATAACATGGCATTGAGCCTTGAATAAGAATATTCTGTTGCCAGTGATAAAATATTCATACTTTTAATATATGCAAATATAAAATCTGGTTAAATATGTATATTTCAATATTTATTATGATGCAATGACTAGACAAATTTTCATATAAAAGATAAAATATTTTTTACACATTCAAAGTTAAAACATCTCAATTTAAAAACAAAACCCCATAAGTATGAAATAACATTTTTTTTATAAAACAAGAGTGTCCAAATTCAAATAAGAAGGTATACTTAAATGTCTAATATTTTTAAATGGTTCAATAAGAAAGGATATATATATATATATATATAAAAAAAAAATTATTAAAGTTATTAAAAAAATTATCATACACTGTAATCAGATGCAGCAGAAGACTGTACTATCTTATTGTTTGACAAAGAAGGCTGTATAACAGTCGATGACGGTTGTTCAATAGCAGGGACATTACCAGTAGTAGGGACAACTCCTGTTACACTTGTAGTCAATGAAGGATTCTGCTGTTGTGCAGTATGAATATTTCCTCCTCTAAAACATAATACACAAAGGACAAACATTAATTAATTGAAATTTTAACTGAAGTAATTTTAAAAATAAAAATTGTATTATAATAAATACTTTTTATCTCCAAGTACAGATAGAATATTAAGTATTCTTAAAACAAGAAAATCAAATATTTAATAAATTATAAAATATAGTAAACTTTTATTTAAAACAAAATACATATCATATATAACAATTATTTTATCATTACTAGGAAGAAAATTTTATCTTTAGTTTATTACACAATATTACTTATTTAATAGCGCAATATTTTAGAATGCTATTTACTTCCTAAATATTATCTGTGCATAAATCTTTTATCAAATCAAATTTACAGTAATTAAATATAATAAAATCAATTTATACATTTAGACAATCAAATCTCAGCAGCAAAAAAAAATTATCTCATACTTAAGTGATAATTTTCAGACTATACGACTACGAACTTTCTTTGATTAAGAATGAATTTTCTCTTTTGGAGGAAAAAGACGCGTATAGAAATAAATTTAACATTTTACACAACATAACTGATTTAGGTACTATTTATTTACAGATATAATTTTATAGTTACGATTGTAGATATTGTGTAATTAAATTATACCTACGAGTCTATGCGTAATTTTAGATTGCAGTTATAAAAAAAAAAATTTAAAGAAAATGAATGAAATTTGTAAACTATTAGACAACTTTGGCTGCTAATGATGCAATTGCAGAAAGATAACACAGAGTTATGAATTTGCAAAGTTTCACATCAGAGGCAAGATTAAAACCTGTAACTGCTGATTTTATGGGGTAGTGAAAACCCTCATGAAACTTTGCAGCCATTTGTGATAGCCCTCTAAGATCAATTTTTTTTTGTGCCCAAGTAAACAAAGACTGTACGGCCATTCTTCTTCCAGGAGGTTACTGTAAATGATATTGTTTATCTGGACACGCTTCAACATTTTCTAATTCCTCAGTTAGACAATGACAACCAAGATTCACACCATTATTATCAGCAGGATGGCGCACAATCTCAATGTTGCCTAGAAGTCTGAAATTTTTTTGATACTCTATATCAAACCCAAGTGAATGTTGGGGAATAAACTTGATGTGTTTTTCTATGAAATGAGACCACAACTGAATCTGTAAGTTCATCTCAATAAATTTTTATAAGCTTTTAGATATAATTCCTTTTTGAATCATCTGGTATAATTTTTGTTTCCAGTATTCTGTTAAGTATTTAATTTCGAGGAGTTTTAATTTTGTTTGGATTTATTTTTTTTTACTTATTTTATTCAGTTTTTATATTATTTAAAACTTAGATAAAATATTATTCAAATTTTAAAAATACAAACTAACTATAATATTTAAATTGTAACAAATTAACTACACACAAGGGCATTATGACTAAAATATACTCCTAACACTATGCAAGTAATTTTAATATGCTTCTGCTTGAATGGAAAAAATTTACTCAAGGCACCGTACAAAGGGGTGATCTTGAAAACACAACTTGAAATAAAACGTCTGGTGACTTGAATGTACAGTAAGTACTCTATGGTGCAGTGTGTCTAATAATGATGCATATCTTTTTAACCAGTTTTTGTACCTCCATGTGAATATACCATTGAAATAAAGACTTGATACTTTATCAATTTGATGTCCTTGTTTTATACACATAAAGTCATGTACAAAAGCTTTAAAATGAATTTTTTACTAAACATCATTAATTCTTTCTTTTACACACATAAATAATTCTTTCTTGTTAATCTAGTGAAAATAAAGTTTTAAATTCTATTTTATTAGTGCTTTTTTTAAAGCAAAGATTTAGGATATACATATTTTTTTAAAGATATGGTTTTTAATGCAAAGAACTGATAATTTCTAAAAAAGAGGAAGCATATTTCTTAAGGTGGTTTTTTTTAGAGATGTTTAGAATTAAACTCAATAAATCAACTGATTGCCTTTTTATTCTGTTAATCCAAATCAATGCATATGAAAAATAAAAACAATATAATTATATAGCCAATAATTTAAAAGTAAACATTCACAAGGACAAACTACACAACTTTAAAGTGGTGTAGATCTCACTTTATTTTAAGCCTTTATTGCTAGTCTAATTGCTTATTTATGAAGATCGACTCTCATTGCTTTTAGATTTAAGTTACTCATGAACAAGAGTGTAAACCAATTTTATGTTAACACAAACAAAATGGATTAATTCCAACTATTGTTGAATAGCGCTGTCTTTCTTTTATTGAAGAGCTTTGAATAGTAATTATTCTATAATAAATAGCTGAATTTGAATCATTGAAGGGCAAAAATTTTTGTATCAATGTAAGACGTGATGAGAACTTAATTATTAGACAACCTTAAATGCCTGCTATCTCTACAACATGAAAAATATAATTAAACTGCCTGAAAGTTGATTGGACATCTTTTATTTCCATACCTTGATTTCTTTTTTGTTCTATTTTTTAATTTTGTTTTTTTGGCTGTCATGGTTTTCTATTCTTATAACTGTTTTTATTATTTAATTCTTTTTAGTGATCATAGACAAAAATTCACTGCATTAAATATTTTTGTAGGACAAAATTTTTTTATTGCTGTAAGATCTGGTGAAAACTTAATCATTAGACAATCTTAAATGCCTGCTATATTTACAACCTAAAAAATATATTTAAATAAATTAAAACTGTCTGAGAGTTGATCGGTCACTCATTATTTTAATTAATTATTGCATAACGATGATTAGTCCTTTTTCCATACCTTGTTTTTTTTCCAGTTCCATTATTTATTTTTTGGCAACCGTGGTTTTTAATTTTTAGTCAAATGGTGTTAACTAAACTGTTATCATTCACTAATGGAGGATTAAAAATTAATGAAAATAAAACTTAATAAATTAATGACAATAAAACTATTTATTACAAAAATGAGGGAGCTAACAAGTAAAATTCATATTTATGATGAATTCTTTATTATAAAAATTGTACTGATAAAACAATCGGAATTACAATGTATAACAGAATAATGCTTATTAACATTAAATAATGTTTCAATAAAGCTTGCACATATTAATTTCAACTGTTTCTGACAAATCCTTGTACGAAGTAAAGGAAGTGCGAAAAATTTCTGTTTTCAGATTTCAACGGAAATATCTATTTTCACCATCCCTGAACCCATTTTGACTAGTTTTGGCGTGACGTCTGAACATTGAAATTTTGCATTTAGGTCTAATCTAGGTGTGCACCCACCACTCTTCTTGAATGCAATTGACTGGACCATAAGCGTCCAAAAAAGCCCAAAATTAACTGCAATAATAAGCCCTCTTCGAGAGCTTTTCAACAATATATCACATATCAATATATCATTTATCAAGTGGTATTTATTTTCATAGGTTCCAGAGTCATAGCCAAATGAAATTTTTGGATCTTAGAAGGAGAAGACAAATTATTTGAATCAGACTTCATCTCTTTTTTTAAAATTTAAATATACTGATTTATTAATAATTATTAACCTCGCATTACAAAATTTATTTTTACGATAAAAAAAAGAAAAATGAAAAAAATACCATAAGTTATTAATGAAATGAAATTTTATATTTTATGTACTTTTTATTTTAAAATAATGTGTGTATGTAATTTAATAGGCATACAAGGAAGTCATGTGGTGTAACATCAGACTTTTTATCTTGTCAATTCAAAATTAATAATTGTAATTCTTAATTTGAATTTTACTGATTGTAGAAATAGCAATAACTAATGAAGAGATATTGACATATTTCCTAACTTTAATGGTTTTGTTAAAAAAAAAAAAAAAAACATTAAACTTACATTTAAAATAGATAATTCAATTAAAATAACTCTTCCACAAACTACCTGCCACAACATGCACAGGTGTATCAATTCTGTAACATATATATCAGTCTCACTAATACATCAATCATTCATTAGTTTGTATATATGCTAATAACTGAACACTACTTGGACTTTTTTGTGAACTACATTTATTTAGTGATGTTTAGGTTCTATTTAGCATAAGATGATAGCATTGGATACGTTAAACCACATTTTGGGCATATAGCCAAATATGACAAAACAAGTCCTGTCTATTTTAGAAACAAGATTAGGACTAGTTTGTGTTGTTATTCTGGAAAAAGGTTCATTTGTTACCTCCTCTTCCACATTAAAATTAATAAACTTCCCTCTCTAGTCTGTCTACATTTTTTTGTTTGTACCTTCACTTCATCAACACAGTACAACTACTATGCTTATTTATCTTGCATTCATAATTGACTGATGTCTTTTAAAACATAAATGCTAACATTAAGATTTCTAAATGATTTGGTCATTACACTAATCAGTTCATTAAAATTTAAACAATAATATCAGCGATTTTAAGCTATTACTGTATTTTCTACAGAATATTTTTTCTTTTTCTTGTACATTTATAATACAATTTAACTGTTTACTCTTAAGCAGGCTATAATAATTTTGAATAAAGTTAACTCTTCCCCCTGACTGGATTTCCAGATTTAAAATTAAAGGCTGAAAAATTATAACAATTACTTGACAAATAAAAATTATTTATTTATTTAATAGCATTGATAGTGTCACTAGATAGCAATTCTCATCTGATATTTTAATTTCTTATCAGTAAAATTATTTTACTTTTTCTATAATCTTGACTGCTTACCTATCGAACATTTAGGGCTTATTTAAATATCTTCGTTTAAGCATAACTTTAATAAGGAAATAAAATGTAAAAAAAACCTTACTTAGAAGTATTTGTTTTATAGAGAAAATGATTATGAATCCCAAACAAGTAATATTCAAAATTCTTTTTCAATAGCTATTACTTTTTTTATTGTCATTAAATGTTTACTGATAATTAATAAGCATTCTTTCTATATCTCACCATATACATAAGTGGTAATTATGTAAACCTCAAGTATCATGTAAAACTGCGCTTAATATTTTTAATATAATGTAGTTTTATTATACTAAAAACATTCCAATTATTATAAATAAAAAAATATATATATATATATATATATATATATATATATATATATATGTAGGGTGCAAAATTAATCCGTACACAAATTTGATTTAATAAAAAGTAACTTTATATAGAAAAAATATCATAACTGATATTTTATAACACACATTACACAGACAGCTAAAAGAATTCAAGCAGTGCAGCCACAACATAGAAATAAACAAAAAAAATTACCTGTGTTTAATTTTACACTACTGTAAATAATATATGATTCCACTTGAATTAATAAAAAAGCAATGGCTAAAAAAACTGCCGTACTGCAGATGTTATCTATTACGCCACACAAAAGCATGAACACTTTGGTCTTGTTTGTTTACTTATTATTTATATTTGTTCTCACACAAAACACACAATTATTTTGTGTATTTTCACACAAAATACCACAGTTTTTGAGTTCTAATTTTAGTCTAACACATTTTTCTATTGTAATTTATATGAAATAACAATAACTAATAAATTACATGTAATTTGAACTGTTATTCATAGCACATAAATTAAAAATCATTAACTGTAAGTGAATTTTAATTTTTGAGATTGATTAGGAAATTGATATAATTCCTAATTACAGGCAATTTTTGAACAGCATTTCTAGGTAACTGTTTTTCAGTGTAAACAACTTAATTTTTTTTAAATATATTGATAAATTTAAGTTAATTTTGGATATTATATTACACCCATGTGTAAAAAATTTTTTTTGATAAGATATTATCATATGATAAAAAATGAATCCAGTAAATTGTGTGAAAAATAAAATAATTAAACCTTGTATGATATTTATAGGGTTTCAAATATTTTTTGTAACTAGGAACCGCTTTAAATGAAAAAAAAAAAAAAACCAATAAAACCAAACATATATGTAAAATGACCCCAGAATTCTTTAGTGAAATAAAAATCTCCAGGCGTTGACTGAAACACATATTATAAGCCTAATATAAAAGTACATATACATAGTAAGAAGACATGACATCATAGTCTTATCCCACACAATTGTTAGACAATTTCCTAACTGCCAGTCATCATAAAAACAATGATTAATATTAATCACAAAAAAAAACAACAGAAAGAAAAGAAAAAGTACTCGATGAACAGTATGAAATTTTATTTTCCACACAGCATTATTAACACAATTAATAGTAAATATGCAATATAAATAAAATATATTTCATTAAAAATAAACATTCATGAACCATGTTATCTTTAAAAAAATCTCTTAACTATTAGTAAATAATTATTTGCAATCTTGTTAATTTAGATTATATTTTATCAAAAGTAATATTTCAATGTAAATAAATTTTGAACCATTCTCAACATATATAATTGTTTTCTTAAGGAAATGGCTTTTTCATTCACAAATTCTCATTTAAATCTCACTATTAAAAAGTTAACAAAATCAGTTTCTTTAAAACTAAAATCCTACAATGTCTTTCCTATTTAGCCTAATTTAAAAATAATTATAATGATATACTAAAAGATTAATGGAAAAAGAGAAAATAAACAGTATTTTAGCACCATGAATTATAGAAACATTCTTCTAAATAATAAATATATTAATACCTTTCCACTGACACACACTGGGTGATTTATATATATCCTGTATATACCACTTATTGTAAAAACAATGTCAAAAGCAACATATAAATGACCAAAACACTTAAATGAAAACTGAAGCAAAATGGTATTTTATACGATCATTATAAATCAGAGATCAGCAGTGAGGGAACTTAAACTTGGGTAATTGTGAGTGTGATGTGTTGATACAGTACGTTATTTATAAAATAAGGATTCTGCTAATTAATCCTATTATCCTCTTCACAACTTCACGATCTAATGTACAAGAGGTGGCGTCGCTGATTTGAGCAATCTGATTGAAAACACATTTGATACTCTAAGGCTCAGTAAGATAATTTGTGCATTTATCCTTATTTTAACCTTTATAACTTGATGGACAATGATGTTTATCATCATGTAGTAATGATAGCCGATTGTGAAATGAGAATGGGTCAAAAGTAATCCAGAAGGTGGCATAGGTTGTAAGAAGGCACCCCAAGTCTTATTTCAAAAGCAGACAACACATTTCTTAATTCTCATTTTCTGAATTACTAATATTTTTAATTATGGATTAATAATATAGAATATTAAATTGCTAATTTTTAATCTCATATGTTATAGGGGTATTCTATTTTAATTCAACAAATGGTCAATGCATTACTATTTTTGAATTTGGTATTTGGCATATGATAAATCTTGTAGTGACCAAAAAATATTCTTTTATAATTAAAAAAAAAATTTTTTTCTTGAGTAATAGACTATATTCTAACTCGCAAACACGTAAAAACAGCCATTTCATCACTTTTTCCATGAGCTGTAGCATTCTTATTTTACATCGTACAGAGGGTCAAAAAGGGCTTTTTGGAAAGAGTAATGATGGAACTTCTCTTAGTGTACTCAAAATTCATTTTGTTACATAACCAAATCTTGTAACGCTTACTGAAGTTATGTTTACAAATTCTTTTTTCAAATTTTGGGCCCAAAATAAATTATTATTTATAAAAATAAATAATAAAGGAATTAGGATAACAGGCCTGTTTTTTACCTTTTAACTCTTAGGTACTAGTAGTACTTATAAAAAAAAATCTGGACTGTTACACAGTCCATTAAAAAAAAAAAAAAAAATGGCCACCAAATCGTAAGATTTTGAAAATGTCTCATTTTTTGGGGCCCAAAAACCACATGTGGGTCAAAAATCTGAAATGTTTATAGCAGTACTTTTTATTTGCTTTAAAACTATATAAAATTTATTTTGTTACTCAAAAGGGGCTAATAAAACCAACAAAACCGCTAAAAACACTGTTCCTTCTGATTGCAAACAATGAATCCAAAAATACTGAAGTTATGTATTTTTTTCAGAATATAAAAATTACAACTAAACTCAATCGAATGAATAAATTGATAATTAATAAATAAACAATTACAGAATGATAAATAATAATTACAAAATTATTAACGATTCAAATACCATTAACAAGTTTTTCAATTCACTTTTACTTTATTTTACTCCTGCTAATGGAAGTTATGAATAAATCTTGGACTTTTTGATAACAAATTTAACAAATGTAACTAGGTGCTCCTGTCTTTTTTTTATTGAGTAGTACTGATAAGTCCTCATTCATCTTTGGTGTAATGCTGTGTTTTTTTTCACTAGTTGATAGAAAAAGCTCTGGGCGTGAGAATCTTTAAAATATTTTCTAACTGAATACATGTTTGATTATCCCTCAGTGATTTCTTGAATGAAGTACCAGGATCCTGCGAATGGAGAAAGTGTATTCGATAATCCTCTTCATTTTTATGTATTTTGACTTCTATGACTTCACCTAACCACCACTTGCCATTGTATACACAGCAGACATAATTATTACATTTTGGCTTTGTAAACCTATAAAGCAATCAGAAACACTAATGTCCTTGTGTATCAATACTAACATAAATGTTTCTGATTTAGAGGTCGCCTAGACTGTCAATACATTTCTGACTTGGAACATAACTGTGAAAAGTTCTTGTTTTTGGGACTGTTGTGATTACCTGATAACGAGAACTGAGGTATTCTTCAGTCTTTTGAACATGTTTATTAGAGCAGAAAATAAATGTTACATTTTTAATATTGTTTTTGCAATAATTGTAAATTTCAGAAGGTATAACAATTTGATTGTTGACTGTTCTTTGAAGGCTTGTTTTAGTTACAGTCCTTTTTACACGGTTCCACCGATACCATCATATGGTCCTTTTCCATGGTATGACACAAAAAAATGCCATTCAACTCTGATTTCAAAATCTTCTTGATGTTAGCACAAATTTATGAAATTTTTTTGTTTTTACCGGGCTGAAGAGCAATCAGAGAAATAAAAAAAATTGTTTAACTTGTGGTAACAGTGTTTTTACTCTATTTATAACTTGCTTTTGGAAGCAGAGGAACGATGTACAATATGACTGGACTTCATCCTGTATCATAAAAGGAAAATTTTGAGAGAAGCCTCCCATTACAACACATTCACCCTCCAACAAGTTTTCCTTTTAAATGTTGAGGAAATTGAGATAATTTCCTTGGAACAAAATTTTCTTTGTTTCTTTGGAACAAAATGATGCCTTTTTAGATTACTTAAATTTTCAGTAAGTTTATCTACATACTCTTTAAATGGAAGAATTTGAGCAGTTCGGTCACAATGCTGAACAGAAACCACTGTTTAAAGATAATTTCAGAATCAAAATCATCCCAGTTCTCTTGCAGTAATCTGAGCACTTCATTAGTGCCTGGACATTTTTCACACTGTAACAATATGCATGTTTCATTTTCTATATCGCATACCATAACTGAAAGGAGAATTTTATAATCAAATTTCATCTTTAGAGCAGATAACATGAGTTAAATTTTGATGAGTGACACAAACACAAATAGATCGAGTACCTGACCAACCAACCAGAACACAAAATTTAGGTCTTAAATCAGCAAATTGTGAAACACCAGTTTTTAAATTATGTTTTTTTTGAAGGCTGTGTACAAAGCCTTTTTTGAATAATAATTTTCTTCCTATCAGCTTGTCTTACAGACACAATCCTTCTTGCCTGGCATCATTTGGCTGTGCTCATCATTCTGATAAAAATCTTTGACACATTTAATAACATTTTCATCAATTATGTGATTGGGTTTTTTTTTGCAGATTTGTGGAAAAATTCCACTTGTTTTAACTAATTGTTTGGATTGACTGGCTAAATACTGACTAACACTAAACTCATTCTGTAGAAATATTTAGATCAAAGTAATTGTTTAATTTACTGCTCAAATATATCTTGACATTCCGGTTTACTTTCTGTATCATGTGGTTTTTGTATTTTGTTTAAGCATTTTTTACACAGGACTTGTTTGGAATTAATTTTAAATTTGGATTGCTTGTTGAAAGTGTAAAGATATTTCTTGAAGACATTTCTTAATCGCTTTAGTGTGAAGCTAAATGGGTTCATTAATATGAAAATATTTATCTAAATATTTGGTTTTATGAAAAGTACATATTTTTTTGTTTCCATACATTCACACTTCTTAAAGATATCAATGTTATCTGCTATTCAGTAATCTTTGAAACATCGTGCAATACTGAAGATCTATTCTAAGTCAATTTGTGACATGTTTCTGTGTAAATGCCAATTGAACAGTCCATATGATCTGTTTTTATAAAATGCAAGGGGTTCTTACAATAACTATATAGTTAGTAAAAATTATAAAACTACCAACTGCACCTCACTTTGTCTTATCCCAGTTCCTCTACAGCTAAAATAAAAATTTCTCTAATTAATAAAATTATAAATAAAAGATATTGCATAAAAGAGAAGTTTACTGCTAATAAAATTACTTTATAAACAAGTTCACATTACCTAATCGTAGTACTTACACTTGCAACAATACAACATATCACATTGAAATCAAAACAGTAACTGAGCCTTCTACAGCGTTTACATTTAGGATTATGCAAACATTCACATCCAAGCATGTTTATTCACTTTTGTGTTTAAATATGAATTTGTGTGTTTGAGTCATATGTTAAGTACCAAATTATTTAGAATATAACCAATCTCATTACAGATATATCAAAATATTTTGTATAGTAGGCCAACAATATTATCTGAAAAAATACATGCTGTGAATTTTTTTGGATACGTTGTTCATGGTTAGAAGGAATGGTGTTTTTTGCAGATTGGTGGCATATTAACAGGCTTATCATAGTTGTATCACTGCCTGTGTACTAGTCTGTGCATCTATTTTCAATTGGGTACTGCAATGCTTGTCATTATTCTTATTTTCATCCGACTTGGGTTTTATTGACTTAATCCGTAAGGTGCCAGATAAACAACGTGCTGTTTGATTTTTACAAGTAATAGAGACTTTACATAATCCTGGTTTTTGCGTACAGGGTATCTTTTGTTAAGATTGACAGGAACGATAAATGGCATCATGCAAAGGTGAGTTGTTGCAATTCTGTTCATTTAATATGCAGTACATGGCTGCAATTCAGCCAACTGAAATTGGAATTTTTGTTTTATTTCATGTACTCGTGGAGTGAGGAATATCTCAATTTTTAAGTTTAGTAACAAAGAATTTGGTATGGGTAGTGTCACAGTAACCGACTGGAAGAATTTAAGGGAATTGTATGCAAACGTGCTACTCCATAACCAGGTTACAATAAGTGGGTTATAACAAACTGAATGTGTTAATAAATGAGCCTGTTTTTCAAGGCAAAAATACAATATGGAGAAGATTTACCCTCAGTAACAGGTGCTTGCATAAATTTGCAGAGAAACAAAAGAATGTTTTCCCGACTGAACATAATATACACCTAAGCAGACTTAGGACGAACATAATTTCTGATTGTAGGAGGAGTTACGATAATATACCTAATCTACATGGTTACAGTTTTACACATCAAGTGTTAATCACTCTGTTAATTTTTGAGATCCAATTACCGGGATACAGCGGAGAGTTTACAGGCAGCAACAAAGATAGAATGGCAAGAAATGTGGTGCTACAGATCTACACCTAGATTCCTATTTATACAAATCCATATGACGCCACTGTAATATCAACTGGGACCTGTTACATCAAATTTTACAGAATATTGCCTTGTTTTGGCCTCTACAAGAGTGAATATAAGACTAATTTTTTATTATAACAAAAAATAAATTGTTAAAATTTTCCCAGTCACTAAATAGTAAGTTAATGACTTTTATTAATTGACTTGCATCCAGCTTTGAAAACAAATTGCTTATCTTATAGTTCCAAAAGTTTTAATTTTTATGTTATCCTTAATTGTATAATTTACCAGCACATTACCTAAACTTCACTATGGTTACAAGTTTAAAAATTTATACTTTTCATTTTATTTGTGGATTTGGAGAATAAAAGTGTATGAACAAAAAAAGGAATTCTGATGAGCAAAAGAATAATTATAAAGAGAGATTTACTCAACAGGATTCTACTGAATTATGCTTAATCTGAAAAAATAGAATAGTGAAAATGATTCTGACAAAAGATAACACAACAGTTGACAACCCACTGGGCATAATCATGACCAGGTTTTAATTGTTAAGACTTCACTGGCTTGATATAGGCATCAACCTTAATCTAGTGAAAGAGGTCTTGCAAAAACATTGTAACAAAAACTAACAATTATTTCAAATAACTTTCCATTAAAAAAAAAAACAAAATAAAACTAAGTCTACTATAGTAATTCTAATATTTTTAAAATTATCAAGTAACAGTGGTACAGTTTCAGATTTTTTCTACCTAAAAATACAAGTTATAATATGGAAACACTCTTCTGATTGAGAAATATAAAATTTCTTCATTAAGATTAATAAATCCTAATAAAAATATCTTAAGTAAGGTTATAGTAGCATTTTTATAAGTACAACCAATATATATATATATAAAATATATATACAAACTTCAAAAATTTGTAATGACCAATGCTACCAATCAAACAAAGTTTTTAACAAAGTATTCTACAACTGAAGTTATGGTTTTGCAAACATAAACTGAAAGATGACAAAATTTTTTGTAAAGATCTGGGATTTAAATGTGGTAAAAAAAATCATACTGAGAATGAATCACTTCTAAATCTATTGAAACTATCAAGCTAACCTCAACTACTAGTAAAACTTCGTTTCTTGAAATAGTGTGCACATAATAAGACATATTAATAAATTCTGTAACATAAATATAAAACTTAAATTTGTCTTCGACATAAACAGAACTGTGCTAAAAACCGATTACAGTACTAGTTTCCTACACAAGCAATTGCTTTACACTCAAATTTTACACAAATTATAACTAAATAGGTTTTTCTTCAGAAAACTTAAGAGAATTAACACTTATACTAAAATGAGTTATTGATAAATGAGCTACTTTAACAGCATTACATATGGCTTCAGGCCATTAAGATCTCACCTTAAGACATTAAAAAAAATTCAGCTTATAAATTTTTTGTATTCAATTTCAAAAATATATATAAAAATACTACTTTTTCACAAGAGAATTATTGAAAAGAACTAAAATAGGTAAGATATTAATAAAATTTGTTACCAATAAACTTAATTATAAGTCTTAAATTCCTCCTATTTCTGTATTGTGAATAATAAACTATTAAATTAAGTTAATATCATAGTACACAAAAATTCAAAACAGATAAACTTACAGTGTTATTGCTCTAAAACTTTGTCTCCATTGAAGTCTAGCAGATCTATTAACATGTCTGAACTTTCTAATACGTGATTTATTATTCCTTGAATAAATTGCCATCTGTTTACCAATAAGTGCCAATTGTACTCGTTGTAAGTCTGTTATAGGCGATACAGCATGATAAAATTCTGCATTTACTTCAATGTCATCTACAGTCATAGTAATAGCATGTATAATTAAGAACATTGCACTTTCATCCGCAAAAAACCACCCAATAAACAAATTTATCGATTACCTCTTTTGAATTTTTACTGTTTTAAAAAAAAATACTTTTCATTAAATATTTTTCCACACAACAGTTAATCATGTTTTCATCACTAAATGTACAAGAAACAGCACTTCACTATAAACGGTTGGTTGAAATTTTATACATAAAAGTTTGTTAGTTGTAAAAATACCTGCGCCAAATGAAAGTCTATTCTATTACAAATATGTTTAGACTAGCTCGTTGTATGTAAATAAAAAATTAGAAAATACCATTTTCCAATTTACAGCCGTATTAGGTTAGGTTTGTTAATTTTTCTGGAAGATATGTTAAAGCTTTTTAAATTAAAATTATGTCAAGCCAGCAGCATATCTATATCTGGGACCCAATCCCAACTCTGCACCGAAGGGCCCAATTCTTTTTAAAACCGGATAGTTATGGTAGGAATATTTCTTTTTAAATAAGAAATGGTTGTCAGCTAATGTAGTGATCTTGTCGCAGGATACCGAGGCTTCCCTGCGAGTTAACACTTTTTCTAACCGGTGTCGAAAACGTTGTAAGAAACACCATTCCCGCGTTATTATAAAGTGCAGCTTGGAAGAAAAATATAAATCGAGTTCTTGAAAAGAAAACTGTGACTGTAATACTGACAATAGCCGTTTCAAAGTCCCGAACTCAATCATTCGCTATAACTTTATACTACTTCTATATTGCTCCGATGAATAGCACTCAAAACAATAAAGATTTTACCAAACGTTTTAAAAGAACGGGATAAACAGAAACGAATAATAAAATTCATAGAATATAAATGATTAACACAACTTCGCAATACACAAATAACTTAGACGACTTACAACAGCCTCATCGAACTGGCACAATCCAGTTTTACATGCGAGTTCGGCCTTAGTCGGTTACCTTCGACTGCATCCGATGTCACCCAACTATCCCCCCTACATCATGACAACAGAAACAATCGACAACCAAGCTGAAATAATAACCTTACTTACTTTAAATACGTAACCGCTAAACAAGTTGCATTCTTCTTGCCGTTCCCCTTACTGTGGCGATCGGAAAAAAATAAAACAACGAATATGCTTTTTTAATGTAAAATATCTCCACGATTTAACATCTAATACTGTAATGACGGACCTACCTCACCTTTCAGATAAAAAAAACCAATCAATTTATTCTTCTTCTTTAATACAAAGGTAGATTTATGAAAACAACAAATACGTAAATAAAAAATAAGACCAATACCATAAAAAATATGAGCTAAACATTATAATATAAATTTAACGTTAATTTTTTTCCGGAAACGTTTTCTAAAATAATAAATAAAGACAAATTGGTCATTTTCTTGTACAAGTTACTATTTTGACTAATAATTAATTAACCCAAAAGTTAACAATATTTTTTTTTTTTAAATAGCACAAAAAATTAACTCTGTACTGTTTGAGATAATTTTACAAACTACAAAATTTTACAGTAAACCTGAGACAAAAGACTTAAAGATTAAGTTTAATAAAACATATATTTTTAAAAGAATATGCTCTTCTTATAAATTAATCAAAAGTAACAGGGTAGGCCCCAGATTTAGCTAGTGCTTGGCATTGTTCTAAACAATTTCGAAATTGAAATGCGCGCCCTCTTTAGGTTTAGAATAATAACTGAAGAATAGTAGTTATGAGGCGAATAAATTTATCTATGAACACACATTTTTAAAAACAAAAGATAACTTTCAAAGTTTGTTTCTACGTTGAAAATTCGTAGCCGACAACTTTTAACAAAGGGAAAAAATGAAATAACCGCAATACGTATTTTAAACTCGCCAATATATTAGCAAGATGAAACAGACGAGGAAGTAATAATTATTTTAATAAACTTACCCGTTGCAATTTTAATAAAATAAACTTAATCACGAAAAAATTAAACTAAATGTTAAAAAAAAATAATTTCGCCTTTCCGCAGGAAGGAGGGCATGAAAGTTTGATAAACAAAATTATAAAGACTAAAAGCAGTAACATGTGGATTGACGGACTGGTACCATCAGGAAATATCCGAAACCTGGTAACATAAACACACACACACACACACGGTTCAAGCATCAGACGTAGATATGAATCACCCAAAATAGGTTTATGTTTTATTTAAAGCGATTGAGCACCACAGCTAATATTTCATCGATACAAAAAAAAAAAAAAATACTAACTTTAACTACACTAACAGAAATACCACCTTATCATTTAAGAAAACAATCTTAAAATAATTATATTTTTATAGTTCTAAAATCGCAAGAAAGTTTTACGGTACTTTTTACAAAATACAAAATAAATAAATGGGTCAATAAGATTAGATAATCATTCTAAATGAATAAAAATTTTGTTTAGGCATTAAATAAAACGTATTAATTTTCGGCAAAAGTTGAGTCTTTTTGCTATTCCCATACCCATATAAGAGTAAAATTTCAACACATTTTCTATAACACATTAAACCGAAAGGAATTGTTTTTTAATAGTAAATTCAAAGTGTAATGCACGGCACATTCAAAACGGATTTAGATCGTCCGCAAAAGAAAAAAAAATGGTAAAAATAAATCCTCCTCAACCAGAATAGTTTCCTGTTATTACATGGGGTATTTACAATGCTTATTATTTTGTGCAGTAACTTTAATATTTAAATTTAAAAAAAATACCTAAAAAGTGGACAAATAAATTATAGATAAATCTGGAAAAAAAACCACGAAAAAGACAACGATAATAATGCAAGCATAAATAAGACGAATTCCTTATAATACTGTATTTTTGTAATTTACTGAGATTTTTTTTTTAAAGCAAGGAAAAGTTCTATTACAATAATTGAATGTAGGCCCAGTAATTTTATAGGAATAATTATGGTACGATATTAATACTTCTGATAACAGAAACGTTTTTACAAAGTTAAAAATGTAAACCTAGTTCAAGTGAAAATAACGACTCAATTAATTAAAATGATTGTACTCCTTTGAAGAAAGCCTTTTCCTTCCAGATACGAAGACGTTAAGGTTTCTGATTAGATTGAAATTAAACATTTCAATCGGTCAGCATGGAGTTATCAGAGAACGATACGAAAAAAACAATAAATTGCTCCTTGCGGCATTTCCTAATTTGTGTGTTGACGATAACCAATTCAACTAAGTCAATGTTAATTCTGCAAATATATTGGTTGGAAGACTAAACTACTAAGAGATTAGCCATCATGTTAAACTGGCTGTTTCGAACAGTAATAAATATTATTTATACGCAAATTGTTCCACGAAAAAACGGAGAAACTTCCAGGACATGTTCTGCTGGAAAAAAATGAATAACGTTCATACAAACATAGGTCTGGAAACGCTTTGTTTTTGAGTTATAGCTAGCGAAAGATTTCGCCTGATTTTAGCTCTTCTAATAAAAAGAAGCTTTACTGTAATTTTTGGGACCTAAATTAAGGAGTAAAGTTGGTGGTTTCTTATGTATTTTGAGCTGGGAAATAGAGTGAAACAGGTCCTAGAAATGTAATTCCAGTAGTTTTTAAGATACCGACAAGACATTTAAGATTTAAAACAACACAAAATCCCATTTCTCATTTACGTCTGATATGGTATAGAATGTTTGTTATAGAGTAAGATTACACTATTTGCAGTAGTTGTTTCTCTTTTATCTAGTCACCAATAGACGTAAAAAAAAAAAATCCTTCGGCACGCCGGAAGGACGTAAATTTCGCCGGTGCTAAGTTTTTTTTTGTCTTCAGTCATTTGACTAGTTTGATGCAGCACTCCAAGATTCCCTATATAGTCTAGTCGTTTCATTTCGGTATACCCCCTACATCCTACATCCCTAACAATTTGTTTTACATATTCCAAACGTGGCCTGCCTACACAATTTTTTCCTTTTACCTGTCCCTACAACAACAAAGCGACTATTCCATGAGGTCTTAGTATGTGGCCTATAAGTCTGTCTCTTCTTTTAACTATATTTTTCCAAATGCTTCTTTCTTCATCTATTTGCCGCAACACCTCTTCATTTGTCACTTTATCCACCGGTCTGATTTTTAACATTCTCCTATAGCACCATATTACAAAAGCTTCTAATCTTTTCTTCTCAGATACTCCGATCGTCCAAGTTTCACTTCCATATAAAGCGACACTCCAAACATATACTTTCAAAAATCTTTTCCTGAGATTTAAATTAATTTTTGATGTAAACAAATTATATTTCTGACTGAAGGCTCGTTTCGCCTGTGCTATTCGGCATTTTATATCGCACTTTTGCTTCGTCCATCTCTAGTAATTCTACTTCCCAAATAACAAAATTCTTCTACCTACATATTCTTTTCTCCTCCTATTTTCACATTCAGCGGTCCATCTTTGATATTTCTACTACATTTCATTACTTTCGTTTTGTTCTTGTTTATTTTCATGCGGTAGTTCTTGCGTAGGACTTCATCAATGCCATTCATTGTTTCTTCTAAATCCTTTTTACTCTCGGCTAGAATTACTATACCATCAGCAAATCGTATCATCTTTATCTTTTCACCTTGTACAGTTACTCCGAATCTAAATTGTTTTTTAACATAATTACCTGCTAGTTCCATGTAAAGATTAAAAAGTAACGGGGATAGGGAACATCCTTGTCGGACTCCCTTTCTTATTAGGGCTTCTTTCTTATGTTCTGTATTCTTCACATTTATCTGCCCCTGCTTTCTTTGGTATCATGACTATAACACTTTTTTTGAAGTCTGACGGAACTTCCCCTTTTTCATAAATATTACACACCAGTTTGTATAATCTATCAATCGCTTCCTCACCCGCACTGCGCAGTAATTCTACAGGTATTCCGTCTATTCCAGGAGCCTTTCACATGTTTAGCATACGACATGCCCCATCTTCCAATTCCAACAACATTTTGGTCATCCCTTGCCGTAAGGGTTGGTCATATCTAAAATTGTTACAGACAAAAGTTTTAGGTAATGTTTAAAGGACTAACGACCACTTTAAACCGATTCGATACTGTGCTTATTAAGGGAGTATGACTTTTTTTTGTCATCGAAACCCAATTTTTTCCACCCCTGGGCCAATGGTAGGTGATATTAAAAAATTTTAATCAGATAAGTTTTAGGTCCTTATCCAAAGAATAGCAGGAACTTTAAACGAATTAGATATTTTACTTAATAAGAAAGTTATAAAGATATTTTGCTTTTTCGAAAAAGCCCCCATCTATTTCCACTCCCATGGTCCAATTTCGCTCATTAACGAAGTCGACCGAGATTTTGGGTCGTTATATTTTATCTATCAATTTGAAAGTGATTGGTGAAAAATTACGGCAGTTATCGTGTCGACAAGAAAGTCAAATATATATATATATATATATAACGTTTGAGCTAATGGTGGTTTTGGGATCTGGGGGATGTGAAATGCGACGATATGTCGAAATTTTCGGCTTTCTTATGAAATCTACCTAAACATCTGCCCAAACGTAGATACAAAGGACCGCAATGTAACGATGGATAAGAAATCAAACGTTACAAAAAAATTAAACCTATTAGCTCAGTATATTTATTCAGTGATTCAAGCTGTTATATATTAAACTTCGCAGTTTAAAACCAATTAGGTAGGCTTGCACGGATGTATTCTGTCTCCGCTAATAAAGAAGTATTTAACTACAGCCAAGCAGGAACACACACTTTGGCGTTGAAAAAAAAACACATAATGGTTTTTCCAGTATGGCATTGATTCTTTCTAAATAATTGTTACTCATCCCAATAACGAGACACACTAAAACGCGCGCGATACAAACATTCAAATGCATTTTAAAAAATGAGGAGTGCCTATTTACAAAAATAATTATAATTAGTCAAGGTTTAATTAAACAAATCACCAACTTTTTTGACCAGAAGTCAAGGGTTAATAACGATCAGCCAATCATAAAACAGTCATCAGTTTACTTGGCCTTAAAATCGTATTTATAATTTTAATAGCAAAAAATAAGAACTTTTAGAATTTCAGCTAAATTTAGGCAAAAAAAAGCTAAAAAAAAAGTTGACAACAAAGTTGTAATTGTATTACTTTCCTAGCATCAGTTATTTATTCTTATACATGAAAAAAGTTATCTGAGATTTCTTTGTGGTGGTAATGTGTGGGAGAGGGTAATTTATAATGAAGTTTTATTTATAAAACAATCATTATATGTTTAAATAAACCAAGAAACGTTTTTAAAATAAAAAAATCGGTGTTTTTCTGCTCCCCCAGCACAAAAATCACCTTCCAAGAAATTTTTTTGGTTTTGCAACGTTTAATGGGAAAACTAAAAAAAATCCACTAAAACATGTACTACTAATAAACAGTTACCTACGATTTTTTTTAGGGTAGGGGTAGGGGTAGGGTAGATGCTACGATTTGCTGATGATATAGTAATTCTAGCCGAGAATAAAAAGGATTTAGAAGAAACAATGAACGGCATAGATGAAGTCCTACGCAAGAATTATCGCATGAAAATAAACAAGAACAAAACAAAGTAATGAAATGTAGTAGAAATAACAAAGATGGACCACTGAATGTGAAAATAGGAGGAGAAAAGATTACGGAGGTAGAAGAATTTTGTTATTTGGGAAGTAGAATTACTAAAGATGGACGAAGCAGGAGCGATATAAAATGCCGAATAGCACAAGCTAAACGAGCCTTCAGTAAGAAATATAAGTTGTTTACATCAAAAATTAATTTAAATGTCAGGAAAAGATTTTTGAAAATATGTTTGGAGTGTCGCTTTATATGGAAGTGAAACTTGGACGATCGGAGTATCTGAGAAGAAAAGGTTAGAAGCTTTTGAAATGTGGTGCTGTAGGAGAATGTTAAAAATCAGATGGGTGGATAAAGTGACAAATGAGGAGGTATTGCGGCAAATAGATGAAGAAAGAAGCATTTGGAAAAATATAGTTAAAAGAAGAGACAGACTTATAGGCCACATACTAAGACCTCATGGAATAGTCGCTTTACTGTTGTAGGGACAGGTAAAAGGAAAAAAATTGTGTAGGCAGGCCACGTTTGGAATATGTAAAACAAATTGTTAGGGATGTAGGATGTAGAGGGTATACTGAAATGAAACGACTAGCACTAGATAGGGAATCTTGGAGAGCTGCATCAAACCAGTCAAATGACTGAAGACAAAAAAAAAAAAAAAAATTTAGCGTTTGTTTTTCAATTAAAAGTTTCTCCGTACGTGGATCTACGTTAAAAACACACAACACCAAATTGTTTTCAAATGATAAAAGACGATTCCTGCATTTAGTTTCCGTTTTAGAAAGGGATTAATATTTTCAATGCCTATGCGACTAAATTTCCACATTCACTTCGACGAACGAACCAAAACGTATGTGAATTGTAGTAGTAACGTTTCAACGAGCAGCTGTAACATTTTCACAATAAATGGATTCATTACTCATCCCTTCCAGAAATCATTTTTATCTTCCGGGAAATATTCCGCCAACTGAATTTTTAGTTCACGTAAACGCATCCTCGTGCTATCCAAATTATGGTGAACAATAGTGTCTTCTTCGTTGAAATTTTTCTCAATATAATCGGAAGCGAGTGAAAACATATTAAAATCTTTGCTTTGAAGGCGAATAATTCAGATATCAAGCTTCTTAATGAAAGCGTGAACTTTGTCTGTCATTAATAAAATGTTTTTATCACGTCCTTGTAGATTCAAATCGTTTAAACGCGAAAATACATCGGCTAAGTAAGCCGGCAGCAACATATACTAATTATTCTGTAAGGCTGGGAATGGCGTTTGTTTATCCTGGAAAAAATATATTAATATAACTCGCAATTCCAATAACCGGGTTGACGCTTTCCCCCGCGATAAACATCTGACTTCTGTACGGAAAATAAGACATTAATTCTTTTCGCCCGTTTCATCGCATGGTTTGGCAAACAGCCTATTCCGTAACGGTCAAATTTTAATAAAATTAAACAGTTTTACAAAGAATGTGTATGACATTTTTCAGCATATTTTTTACGGCAACAGCATGTCTGTGAAGGAAACAGCGCGTCTATTCCGCACTTTGTATAAGTCGAGTTTTTACTTTTTTCAGAAATCCACTTTTCTTTCTTGTTATCGCCTTTGCACAGTCACTACATACTGCAATATACTTGGTCCGGTCTATGTTACAGTTTTTAGCAGCTTCATAAAAAACATTAAAAAGACACTGTCCTGTCGCACCATCAGGTATTGATTTGCAAAATAACATATATTTTATTCGATCGAACTGTTCCTATGGCATTAATATCTCACAAAACATAAGAACCTGAGATGAAACGGTTAATATTGAACGGTATACAAGAATTTGTTTACCAGAAATCATCAATGACATCAGGAAAAAACCAAATAAGTCGCATCATTCATCACGACAATGTCAGCTGTCGTCATATAGCACGTCAAACAATCGATTAGTTCACGGAGAAAAACATTAGATTAATGTCTCATTGCCTGTATTCACCCGATTTGTCGCCTAACGACCTCTTTTTATTCCCGAATATCAAACAAAAAATGCGTGGACAACGATTTTCATAACCTCAAGAAGCTGTTAAATCCTTCCAAAATCACGTTTTTGAGGTACCAACTTCAAACTGGAAAAAAATGTTTTGAGAATCGGTTCGTATACATGCAAAAGTATATAAATCTTAAAGGAGAATATTTTCAGAAACAATAAAACAATTTGTACCGAATAATTTTTTTTCCTTTCATTGTTTTGCAAAAACTTAAAATGGCGGCCCTCGTAAATAATCAGTGAATAAATTAAACAAAAAAGGTACCCTATTGCTACCTTAAAACATTCCGTCTCCATTTTCACACTGCCACATATAAAGCAAAACAACAAAATCAAGCCAAAAAAATTACATCATATCTCTCATTTATTTGTTCGATAAAATTCTGCCGTTTTAAGGTTCACGTAATTTGTTACACGGATGACAAATCTTATCCTTTTATCTATAGGTGGACTATAGCAGCCTCTCCTTAATTTTGTTTTACGTATAGATAACGCACTTCCTTACGAACATTTTTATGACTTCGGGAAGAAATAAACCAAACCCACCGGGTAGGTCTAGTGGTTAACGCGTCTTCCCAAATCAGCTAATTTGGAAGTCGAGAGTTCCAGCGTTCAAGTCCTAGTAAAGCCGGTTATTTTTACACGGATTTGAATACTAGAACGTGGATACCGGTGTTCTTTGGTGGTCGGGTTTCAATTAACCACACATCAGGAACGGTCGAACTAAGAATGTACAAGACTACACTTCATTTTTCGACGAACGTAACGCAACATTTGATGAATAATGAAAATACTTTATAACAGGAGCCCAGTTTTAAATCGATAAATGTTGGAAAAATTTATAATTTCGATAATTCACCAGGAAAGAGCAAAGTTATAATTTGTTAAAAGTCGGTGTTAATTAGAACAAACGTATTGATTATCAGCCGATCGAACAAATCAAACGCTTTTATTTTCTTGGATCTAATCAACCATTTCATAGTGAATTTGATGTTAACAATTAAGAATGAGCTGTTCTATGACATTACCGGGATAATAATTAAGTGTATAAAGTAACACGCGGTTGACGTCTTCAAAATTTCATAAAGTAATATAATTTTCCAACCGTCAGTTAATAACCCACAGACAAAGACGAAATACGGATGTAACAGAGGAATTAAATAATAATTTTTGTTCAACGACGATAACAATATATAATTATAATAGAAAAATCCAACAGTGAAAAGGAATTTAAGGAGATCACAAAAGCAGAAAGACCGATACTAAACGGTATTTAATGGATACCTGACGGTATTTTTGTTTTACATTTAAAGAAAAACTGAAGATAACTTTATTTCTGTAACTAGATATTTTCAACTTGAAACTTCCACGGTTATAATGAAATAAGTCTTCCTAGACGAGCGAGTTCAATTTTCGCTTGATCAACATAATTCAAGGGTCTAACGAAATATATATTATAACATTACATATATAATAATATTACAAAACGGCCCTACATATAAATTAGAAACAGCAATTCAGGAAGTTAAAACGCTTCAGAAGGTAAGCTATCTTGAAGCAAAGAAGATTGTTAATAAGCGTACACCACGACTATCGACTTCTTATGCAGAAGCAGCGGCTGCCCCTTCCACATCTAAAATTAATGTGGAGCAGTTGCTTAACACGATGGCACCAAGTCTTGCGACGATGATTGAAAGAATCATCGATTCAAAGATTGAGTCGACTCATCAGAGAAAACAAAGTAAAGATGAGAAGGCTCATCCCCGGACTGACGCCGTTGACATGAGAGACACACCAGCGCCGTTTAAAAAACCAGCTAAATCTGCGATTGTAAAGTCACCAACTTGTGTAAGAATTAAAAATCTTGATTTATCTGACAAAGAGAAACAGATCGCTCCGTCGTGTAGTCACAAATCTAAAGAAATTGTGACAAGAAAACCTGAATCTGCGGAAACAGAGGTGCAAGTTATTATAGAAAAAGCACCAGGCGCAGATGAAATAAAACCTGTACCAATAGAGCCTCCCAAAGCGCAAAGACCAGCTTCGGTGAGAGCATCTATTTCAGCCGAACCCAGTACTGCAGTAGAGATAGAGTCCGGCTCATCCGCCGCGGAGACATCATAGCGCATTAATTTAGATTCTTTAGCAAAGATGCTAACAGCGCCGGCGAAAGTTTCATCAACTGACGTCAGCCGAAGAACGTCACTGGCATCCGAAATAGAGGAAGACGATGCCATGTCTGAGGCCTCAGATACGCTGTCATCAGAGGTTGAGGCCATCAGAAGAATGGAGAAACGAAAAAAAGGATGGCCGAAAGGAAAGCCTAGAAAGTAATTTTATTGGATCACAAGTTATAAGAAAAGTAAAATTTTGATCATTTTTTGACACATGAAAATGTGAAATTTTGAACCCTTTTTTTTATTTTTTTTTGAAGTGGGATGGGACTAATGACCAAAGTAGTCGATGCCCCTAAAAACCTCAAAAAAAAAAAAAAAAAAAAAAAAAATTACAAAACGCCGTGTTGTGACCGATTCATAATCAACGTCCAACAAAAACTACCGAAGAAGATTAATTTGAATACACCATTCTTCTTTCGCTATAAGTGCACATTAAGAAAAGACTTTTTGAAATTTTCAAAGTTTAAAGGTTTAAAATGGAGTAACGATGAAATAAGACTTTTTTTTTTTTTAATTTCTCGGTAACAGATGAAGATATCAACTTGATCTTTGGCGTGTGTATTCTTCATCTGAATGTCTACAAAACAATTTTTAGATTGTTTGAAATTCGACCTTAAAAGGAATGAAGAAAGGTAAAAATATTTTGAACAACGATTGCAAATTTTTCCAGTTTCAGATTACATACTACACATGATATCCATTAGATTTGGGCTTGCAAATACTCTTCAGATAAATAAATAAAAACCATTTTCGGATTTTTATTTGAGTTTCGATTTTTTAAAGGGTGCAACAACGGTGTACGACGCGGCGGTTTAACCAACACAGCCTCTGCTATGTATGTGAGACGTGACTGGGTGCACTTGCCTCCAGTTACCAACCTAAAAAACATAAAACGACTCATCTCTAAGTGGTGTTTGTCAGGTAACGCTAAGAACGGGGCGATATACATTTTTACCCGTCCTTCGTACGGGTAAGCAGTTATAACTATTTTTAAGATGGTGGTCGACTATATTCAAATTCTTTAGATCACTCAAAGTTTCGGGTCCTGTGCTGACCGAACTGTCGCTCTGAAGAAATTACAATACACCGATAGTTTTTATAAATTGAACAGGCTTTAAATTTCATCTATCAGTATTATTCTCGCAATCGTGAATTTAATGAATACTGGAGGGTCCAAGGGTTAGAGGCTCCAGACAAAACGGGAAGGTCGAGCGAAGCGAGCCCTGATCTGCTAAATATCCCCTGATCACGACGGGAAACGCAAGTAACCTTTTAACGCGGGCGAAGCCGTGACTGGGATACTAATAAATACAATGTAGATTTTAAGCGTAAATCATGTAATGGATTTTGATAATTTGACATTATAATAGCCTTTTATCAGAGATTGACAAAAGACGGGTACAATTACGCTGTCCATTTTAACAAACACCTCCTTCGTAGATATAGATGAATTGATAAACAAACTTTATTTGATAATTCACTCGATTTCGGCTAAATTGTTTAATTTATATTCATAATATTGATAAAAAAAAAATATTACTACTAAACTAGCATCATCTAAACTGCGAGTATTTTTTTTCTTAATTTTTTTAAATTACACGAATTAAGTACCCGTAGAATATTCGAAATCATACAAAATCGACGCGATTACTCGAACGAGCTTATTACATCGGATAAAAGTGACCTGCTAATAAGGATGAACGCATCCTTCATTAAGAATATACCAAATTCTATCGAGCAATTTCTTTTCTCTAAAAAATATTTATAAATATTAAAAAAATAATCTAAGTCACGTAAGACTGTAAATTAATAGACAAAGTATAATAAAATAAAAAAGCCTAAGTTATCCAGACAAAATTATCGTGTATGCAACACCGCCTTAAAATACGCAACTCACAAAATTTCACGCTAAAAAACTTCATAATTCAGTAATAATGGTAATATTTTTAAAAAAACTGCACCATCGAGTGCGCGCGAATAGGTTAATTACGTTTTAAATCAAAGTTAATAACATATACATTAATACAGCGTTTGAATAACCTTTCGTTATAGTGAAAGACAACTTTATAATTTCTTAAATATTTTTAATTATGACAAAAAATCATAAAAATGTAATAAAAAAAATGTTACAATAAATATTTTTCTAACGTAATGTCTATTTAGGAATCTAAGGTATATATAGGTCGGTTATTTCAGTTCAACAACCTATTTTTTTGTTATTAATTCTGTAAGATTCGATAATATATTATGAAGTAGGTAAGGTATGTTATTCATTTTGACTTTGTTGAAGGTCTCGCATCTCCCAAGACTTGGTTTAAACTGGATTCTGCTGAACAGCTTGCATCTGGTTTGAGCAAGATATTCCCGACATCAGTAATGCAACGTTAAAACTTTTTAATATATAAAAACTATGAAAGAAAACAATGCGATTAGAAATAAAAAAAAGAAGTAAATACTGTGTAAAAAAAATTTGTATACAAATCACAATAAATTAATTTTTTTCTTTCAAACCGTGATTTCATTTATATAATACATCTTATTTGTTCATAGTTAAAACTTGATAAAGTCAGTTCTTAAAAAAAAATGTTTTAAATAAAATTAGACGTAATAAATATAAATAATAACAGATATAAATAAGAAAAAATTCAACCGTCAATAATCACAGTTCATAGAAAATGAAAACAAGATGAAGTTTTAATTTTAATAGAATTAAACCTTATTTAAATTTTATTACTTAATTATAAATAAATTAATGAAGGATTACCACAAAGAAATTGGTTCAAAAAATTCTAACATAACGGTTTAATCAGGAATTAAACAGTCCGTTATACACTTACGATTTTTTTTATAATTAAAACAGCAGCACATTCAATAAAATTTGAATCCAACTTTGTTTGTTAAAATTCATGTAAAAAAAAATTTATAACATCAATAGAAAAATAAATTTCATAAAAATTTAATACATAAATGAATAATAAATACATCTAAAACCGTACGAAATACCACCTTAAAAAATTTACTTTTCAATTTTTCCACAAATATCGATCCTTAGAAATCAGCGCGTACTAAAAAGATTCTTTTAAATTTTAAGACGGCTACAAAATGTAAAAAAAAAATAAAATAAAAAAAAAAATACGTTTTCAGCATATTTTTAGTCAATTTTTTTATTTAAATAGTTTACTTTATTTTTATTTGCAATTCGCGTAAGCCTAAAAAAAAAACTTTGCCGATATTAAAAAACCCGTTAAAAAAAGAAGTAAAATCTAGAAGTCCATAAATTGTTAAAAATCAACAAAAGGATGAATAGAAACGACGTAAAAAGAATGTAAAGATTTTTTAGATCGCAGAAATGTGTTAAATATTTTTTTGAGCAAAAATACTTTGAATATCAAAATGAATATAAGATAATATTAATGTGTGCACATCTGAGAGGGATTTTGGGGCACAAAGAAACGGGGTTCTACACAGTTAAAAAATCTGCATTACGGTAGAGGTGTTTTAATTTGTCCGCCGTATTGAATCAAACTTAATTTTTTAAATCGGAAGGTGACGCGTAATTTTGATTTAAAATTTTACAAGAAAAACAATGTTGAAACCCGTTTTTCCGTTAACGTCTATGTTATCGAGTTGTATGTAACCATTCAAAATTGCGACGACGTAATAATCGTGTTAAACAATAAAAAGGTAAAACGCGCTACATGAACAGTTTTATTGCATTTTACATTCGTAATGCATACGAACTTTAAAGATTGCTATAATATTGATAATAATAAAAAAATAATAACATAACGAATTAATCGTCTATATCGACGGATATTATTTTCTAAATAAAAATTAACTTCTACTGTAAATATTAGCTGATATTTGTTACTTATCGTTAATGAAACAAATCAGCTGGAAATACCAAATTAAAAAATGTATTACAAATTTAGTCGAGTCATTATAAATAATTTAGTAATAATACGGTTACTATTTCGTTGAAACAATGCAACTTTATTAACTCCTCATTTCATCTTTTTACTTCAACGAAAATATTGGAAAAATATTGGTAAAATAGACGGAGCATACAGGAAAGTTAAGGAAAATTTTGGGGTACATAAATTAAAATCTAATAATGTGTTAAACAAAGATGGTACACCAATATATAATACGAAAGGTAAAGTCGATAGATGGGTGGAATATATTGAAGAGTTATACGGAGGAAATGAATTAGAAGATGGTGTTATAGAGGAAGAAGAGGAAGTTGAGGAGGATGAAATGGGAGAAACAATACTGAGATCTGAATTTAAGAGAGCATTAAAAGATTTAAATGGCAGAAAGGCTCCTGGAATAGACGGAATACCTGTAGAATTACTGCGCAGTGCAGGTGAGGAAGCGATTGATAGATTATACAAACTGGTGTGTAATATTTATGAAAAAGGGGAATTTCCGTCAGACTTCAAAAAAAGTGTTATAGTAATGATACCAAAGAAATCAGGGGCAGATAAATGTGAAGAATATAGAACAATTAGTTTAACTAGTCACGCATCAAAAATCTTAACTAGAATTTTATACAGAAGAATTGAGAGGAGAGTGGAAGAAGTGTTAGGAGAAGACCAATTTGGTTTCAGAAAAAGTATAGGGACAAGGGAAGCAATTTTAGGCCTCAGATTAATAGTAGAAGGAAGATTAAAGAAAAACAAACCGACATACTTGGCGTTTATAGACCTAGAAAAGGCTTTCGATAACGTAGATTGGAATATAATGTTCAGCGTTTTAAAAAAATTAGGGTTCAAATACAGAGATAGAAGAACAATTGCTAACATGTACAGGAACCAAACAGCAACAATAACAATTGAAGAACATAAGAAAGAAGCCCTAATAAGAAAGGGAGTCCGACAAGGATGTTCCCTATCTCCGTTACTTTTTAATCTTTACATGGAACTAGCAGTTAATGATGTGAAAGAACAATTTAGATTCGGAGTAACAGTACAAGGTGAAAAGATAAAGATGCTACGATTTGCTGATGATATAGTAATTCTAGCCGAGAGTAAAAAGGATTTAGAAGAAACAATGAACGGCATAGATGAAGTCCTACGCAAGAACTATCGCGTGAAAATAAACAAGAACAAAACAAAAGTAATTAAATGTAGTAGAAATAACAAAGATGGACCGCTGAATGCGAAAATAGGAGGAGAAAAGATTACGGAGGTAGAAGAATTTTGTTATTTGGGAAGTAAAATTACTAAAGATGGACGAAGCAGGAGCGATATAAAATGCCGAATAGCACAAGCTAAACGAGCCTTCAGTAAGAAATATAATTTGTTTACATCAAAAATTAATTTAAATGTCAGGAAAAGATTTTTGAAAGTGTATGTTTGGAGTGTCGCTTTATATGGAAGTGAAACTTGGACGATCGGAGTATCTGAGAAGAAAAGAATAGAAGCTTTTGAAATGCGGTGCTATAGGAGAATGTTAAAAATCAGATGGGTTGATAAAGTGACAAATGAAGAGGTATTGCGGCAAATAGATGAAGAAAGAAGCATTTGGAAAAATATAGTTAAAAGAAGAGACAGACTTATAGGCCACATACTAAGGCATCCTGGAATAGTCGCTTTAATATTGGAAGGACAGGTAGAAGGGAAAAATTATGTAGGCAGGCCACGTTTGGAGTATGTAAAACAAATTGTTGGGGATGTAGGATGTAGAGGGTATACTGAAATGAAACGACTAGCACTAGATAGGGAATCTTGGAGAGCTGCATCAAACCAGTCAAATGACTGAAGACAAAAAAAAAAAAAAAAAAAAAACTTCAACGAACTTGTAACGGTAAAATTTGATAGCGTTAATAAAAATCAAGTTGTAGGGCCTAACGGTTCAAATCTGTTTTTTGGTGAAAGTCTTATTATTCATTTTCTCGTTCGTTTATTTAATTTTATTAAATCTTCAAATAACAATGACTTCTTTAAGCGAAACCGAAAGAATAACTCTGTCGATGATGTATGTGTACGGTGACACAATTCGGCCATTAGAAGAGGTGTCTCGTTTATTTAATAATAGATTTTCAAACAGAGAATCGATAATTAAATCGACTGCGATCAAGACAATTCAGTGATTTGAAGACACCGGTTCTGTAAAGAATTGTTCTCGCACCGGTAGAACTGTCCCAACCGATACAAATTCATTATATGTATCGCAGACCTTTGTTGAAGACCTTCATTCATCTATTCGGAAAGCTGTTATATCGGACATGACAATAGTTATTTTTCAGTTCAAAAATTTTTTAAAACAAATAAATTTCACCCTTATAAGCTACAACCGGTGCAAGAACTTTCGGAAGCTGATTTTGACCGCCGACTTAAGTATTGTGATATTACAATGCAAAAATTAGACGTAGACGCAAATCTTTCTTAGTCAATAATATTTACTGATGAAGCGACTTTTATGTTAAACGGCCGTGTGAATAAGCAAAATTGTCGATACTGGAGGGATAATAATTTCACGTGGACGTTGAAAGCTCATAGACAGCACCATCAGAAAGTGAACGTTTGTGCGGCAATCGTCGGTTATTGTAATGTAGGGCTTTTATTTTAAATGACAATCTTACAGAAGATGCTTTACTGTAACTTATTAGTCGATAAGAGTTTACCAAATATCCGGAAAAATATTGCCCAAGAATTAAATAATAACGAATAGTTTCAGCAAGTTGTACGGTTTCAACACCTCATTACTATCTAAGGGTACGGTAATTTTAAACGAACAATTTTAAAATCGCTGGATAAATCGTACAGGAGCCGTAAAATGGCCTGCCAGGTCCTCTAAATTACTTTTGGGGGGGGGGACGTATCGAAAAGAAGAATAACTGACGAATCTGCTCGTGTACCGCCAAACACAATACAAGTTATAAACGGATATTACTTTAGGTCAGCGGATTGCCAAGCTGTAGAGGGAAAGCATTTGAAGCATTTATTGTAGAACGGTATGCTTTCAAAATTTATTTCGTTCCTAATTTACGATAAAATTTTAAGATAAATATTGTAATATTTAAAGTCAATAATATCAATAAGTCAATAATATAACGCTGTTTAAAGTTTTAATCTGTGCATTATGAATGCAAAATGCAATAATGTTCATGCAGTGGGTTTTACCTCGTTTTACTTAACACGATCTGAATGCCTATAACTCGAGAACGAAGGATAATAGAAAAACGGGTTTCACCACTGTTTTTCGGGTAATAAATCAAATCGTTTCATATAAACCTTCCTATTTAAAAAAATTAAGTTTGATTCAATATGGCCGGCAAAAATTAAAAACCCACCGTTATGTAATTTTTTTTTTAACTATGTAGAACCCAATTTATTTCTGCCTCAAAATATCTCTCAGGTATGCAGAATAAACCTATTTTCATAATTAAATATCACCCGGTACATCACAACAATAAAATATTAACAAAAAAAAAAAAACGCTGAAATACAAATTACGACTTATGTGAAAAATGCAACCACTAGAGGAACTTCCTCTACAAAATACAAAAGAATCATCGAAATTAGCAAATTAATGAAGAGCAAAATTTAAATTATAGTTAAACTTAAGTGTATTTACTAATCTAAGATTTGTTTAATAACAAAGAAGATTTAAAAATAATATACTGCGGAGGATTACTTATTAAATTTTTTATAATTAGGTTTCGAATTTCCTTAAAATGTGCTTTTACAGCGAAGTATCAAACATCTCCGACGCAAAATCATAATCCTTAAATGTAATTTACTACTTTCGAAAAAACAACAGCAGTAGACATTGGAAAAAGTAAATTTATACGAGGTCTGTTCAAAAAAGTAACCGAACATTTTTAATTACGCGCCAACGGAGTATTTAGTGACGTGCGGTTGGCAGCAATGTGTTTCGCATAACCTCCTCTGTAACCACATATACTTGGATTGTTTATATCTCGTTTACTTTTCATGTTATTGTTATTTGAGTGCAACGTGTTTGTGTAAGTAGCGATTTTCCGGAGCAATGATGTAACGTAAAATTTTGTGTGAAACTGGGGAAAACGTACACAGAAACGTTTCAAATTTTCAAAAAGGTTTACGGAGATGATGCTCTAGGTTGTACGCAATGTTCCGAATGTTTTTTACCATTTAAAAATGGTCGTCAGTCAACTGAAGATGACCCTAGGACCAGGAAGGTCTTCGACTTCAACTGATGACACCCGCGTTTAGAAAATCAACGACCTGCGTACAAATCGCCGATGAGAACTTGCAAAAGAGGTTACCATCTCGATCGATCGCACGTTTTTCGGCGACTTGTTGAACAAGCCGATGACGATGAAACATTCGCAAACGATCGTAACGTGAGACGAAAGTTGGGTTTACGGCTACGACATCGAGACAAAAGTTCAATCATCACAATGGATGGTCAAAGCTTCTCCACGGTCCAAGAAAGTGATGCTCTCTGTTTTTTGTCTTTTGATTTTAATGGAATAGTGCATTTTGGAATTCGCCTCGAGGAGAAACGGTGAACTGTGCGTACTATCAAGGCGTTTTACAACGATTAAGTGAAAAAGTTTGCAAAAAGAGACCAGAGTTAACTCACTCAGAGACAACTCACGGTTCCTTTATCACGTCGATGAAGAAGGACGCCCGCACACTCGGCTCTGTCAATTCGTCAGTTTTGTGCCAAACATCAGATGACCGTCCTCCGTTACCCTCCCTACTCGCCAGACCTGGCTCATTGCGATTTTTTCTTATTTCCGAAATTCAAATCCGCGATGAAAGGAGCCTGTTTTCAGACTACTGATTACGTTAAAGCAAATTTGTCACGGACCTAAAAAGGCCATCTCAAATGAAGCTATCCAGGACTGCTTCGAGAACTGGAAACACCGCTTGTAAAAGTGCCTGAATAGGGGACGGGAATACTTTTAAAGGGACGAAGACCAATAATCTTAAAATTAATAATAAAGATTAAAAAAAATAAACTTCGGTTATTATCTGAAGAGACCTCGTACATCAATTTAACAAGTTCTTCGTTTTATTTCCGATTCCAAAAAATCGAAGACAAAGATACTATTAAAATAAATACGAGTATTACAATTCATAAGGCAGCCTCTGGGTTTTTAAGTCTCCACCGTTGAACTGCCTTTAATAAATATTTTTAGCAAATCAGAAAAGTGAACGAACAATGAAAATCAACGAATACGTTTTATTTAAATGTACGAATAAACAATGATGGCCGGGCCAAAAACATCGACAATCAGTAAAATTTAATAATACAGTATACTACAATCAGAAATATTATTTAAAAATATATCGAGTATTGAACGTTAAAAAATAATGATTACCGACGTATAAAAATTAAATTCAATATCCACCTGAATTAAATAAGGTGTGTTTCAAAGTAAATAAAGTAACGTTTTATTTTTTTCTTTAATCTGAGGACATTTATTATAATTACAGCTAACAATTCTTTTACGAGTAAGCACAAATGTCTTAAAGAGAATCTCACTGAGAACAACGGATGATCTTGAGAGGTGGATATCTGTGATAAAACAAGTCCCATCGTTTTAAAGGATATGATAGAAAACAGCAAAAATGATCAATAATATATCATATATTTATTAATATTAGCCTAATTAAAATAATTTTTTTTCCTTGTTGCTTAATAAAAATCCAACAATGAGGAAAAAAAACAGTTCATCAAGTTAGAAATAACAGCCGGCTCCCTTATTAGAGGATAAAAGCTAGATCCTCTTTTTTGACATTGCTCGCTGTAATTTACTGTTTACGATACAAATATTTTTATTGTTATTTACGTAACAGTTATAAAAACTTGAAATCAAAATTGCTGCAGCATGAAAAATTAAGGCGATTTTGAACTTACCCGATACCAATTTGGATTCATAACGACCGACTGCTATTTATGGTACTGATGCGACGAACGAACATAACTTATGAAAACCGTGTGAAACTTTACATATCAGAACAGAAGAGAAAATGCGCGAGTAAAGACCGCTTTGGTTAACCGTTTGGTATTCGCATTCTGCAGAAACGTTTAGTAAGAAAATCTGGTTTGATTTTAAATCGCTCATCATACGGTCTGGCCTAGAAAAGGCATTCGATAACGTAGACTGGAATAAAATGTTCAGCATTTTAAAAAAATTAGGGTTCAAATACAGAGATAGAAGAACAATTGCTAACATGTACAGGAACCAAACAGCAACAGTAGCAATTGAAGAACATAAGAAAGAAGCCATAATAAGAAAGGGAGTCCGACAAGGATGTTCTCTATCTCCGTTACTTTTTAATCTTTACATGGAACTAGCAGTTAATGATGTTAAAGAACAATTTAGATTCGGAGTAACAGTACAAGCTGAAAAGATAAAGATGCTACGATTTGCTGATGATATAATAATTCTAGCCGAGAGTAAAAAGGATTTAGAAGAAACAATGAACGGCATAGATGAAGTCCTACGCAAGAACTATCGCATGAAAATAAACAAGAACAAAACGAAAGTAATGAAATGTAGTAGAAATATCAAAGATGGACCGCTGAATGTGAAAATAGGAGGAGAAAAGAATATGGAGGTAGAAGAATTTTGTTATTTGGGAAGTAGAATTACTAGAGATGGACGAAGCAAGTGCGATATAAAATGCCGAATAGCACAGGCGAAACGAGCCTTCAGTCAGAAATATAATTTGTTTACATCAAAAATTAATTTAAATCTCAGGAAAAGATTTTTGAAAGTATATGTTTGGAGTGTCGCTTTATATGGAAGTGAAACTTGGACGATCGGAGTATCTGAGAAGAAAAGGTTAGAAGCTTTTGAAATGTGGTGCTATAGGAGAATGTTAAAAATCAGACGGGTGGATAAAGTGACAAATGAGGAGGTATTGCGGCAAATAGATGAAGAAAGAAGCATTTGGAAAAATATAGTTAAAAGAAGAGACAGACTTATAGGCCACATACTAAGGCATCCTGGAATAGTCGCTTTAATATTGGAAGGACAGGTAGAAGGGAAAAATTGTGTAGGCAGGCCACGTTTGGAGTATGTAAAACAAATTGTTGGGGATGTAGGATGTAGAGGGTATACTGAAATGAAACGACTAGCACTAGATAGGGAATCTTGGAGAGCTGCATCAAACCAGTCAAATGACTGAAGACAAAAAAAAAATACATTAATATTGACAGCAGTTATATACACAAATAGGCTGATCGTATACAATTTAAATAAAAAAGATTTTTTTATATTAAAAAATGTTGCTTTCTATCGCTTTTCCTTTCAAGTTAACTGCACAATAAAACAATACATTTAATAAACAAAAAATTACTTAAAAACACTGAAAGTGTTTGTTAGAAATTTGTATTTCTCAATTTGAACCAAAAATAAAGGACCGATTTATAAATACAGTAAAGCGTAAAAGAGAAATTGATCGATTGCATATAACACTGAAAATTTCAAAACCTATTTATGAATTTTTAAATTTATTTTTTGTAAATAAAATTCTACCGACGGCAATCTGCTTTTAGGAACCCACCGAGTCGGTCTAGTGGTAAACGCGTCTTCCCAAATCAACCGATTTGGACGTCGAGAATTCCAGCGTTCAAGTTCTAGTAAAGTCAGAGTTATTTTTATACGGACTTGAATACTAGATCGTGGATACCGGTGCTCTTTAGCGGTTGGGTTTCAATTAACCACACCTCTCAGAATTGGTCGAACTGAGACTCTCGTGCATATCGTACTCTAAAGTAATACTTGAACGGTAATTCCCTGAGGCTAAACAGGGAAAAAAAAGGAAATGAACAGAAGACCTGCAACAGATCGGTCAACATAGACAAGCACTATAGATAGAACAAATTCGGTAAAATTCATTTTATTCCACAACAAATGAAGATAAAAACTTCTGTCCTTCTTTAAACTACCTTAAATTTTCACATAAATAAACAAAACATTAATTTAATAATGCTGCAAACATCACAAGACAGATTGATTTTAATCACAATTTTAAAATAAAAAAACCTTATGCGATAATAATATAAAACAACATAATGGACGTTTTATTAAAAAGACCTTGTCGCTTAATGACATTAATTGTAAACAGAAAAGTAAATTTATAACACCATATCCATCTTTCTCTACAAGAAGAGAGTTAACAAAATATTGATTCGATTTAATGTTATTTGAATTTAATTAAAATTAAATGATACTGAATCGGTTTGAAGTTCAAGGTTGTAACCGTTTCAATCGAATTAAAAAAAAATATATTATACAGGCCTGCTGACAGTTATTGAAATTTTACATTTAATTTCAGTTAATAAATCAACCTTCATTCATTAATACAGAGTAGGTAATAATTTCTCATTAATTTGTTCCAATTGATGTACTTTAATAATGACTTTCATCAATTAAAAAAAAATTTGCAGTAATACTTAATTCATTATCTGAAACAATAATCTATCTGTTAACATTAACGTAACTGTAATGTTCTGCAAGGAACTACATTGCAGCCGATAACTATATAAAGTATTTAAAAATTAATAAAACAGTCAAAATTGCATTAAATTGTAAAAGATTCACCGATTAGAATTGTCGATCTCCAAGGTAATGTCTTAGCCTTTCAACAAGGAGAGTTGAATCCTGATCAAATATTAAATTTTTAATTTGCTACAAAATTTTTGTTGCACATTCATAAAAAAATATAAAATAAAAACAAGCGTAAAACTAGTTAGTTTTGATAATTTATTAACATTTTTAGTTGTTCTTCAAATTAAACACTAGAGTACTGAATTTAGACTGATGTTTTAGTGCAGTTTGGAAGAGGATTTTTGTTTGTTCAAAGATAAAGAAAAAAAAACTACTCGACCAATCGTAACCAAACTTTTACTGGTGGTTCTTGGTATAACTGAGAAAGTTTTTAGATATACTTCACCTTGAAAAAAATAATATATGTAGTAGTGGGGATTTGCCGGTTGAAGCACAAACTTTAACAAATTAAATTAATGAACTACAAGTCATCACTGTAAGCTGGGTTTGAACCGAGCGATTCGAATCGATGGAATGAATAATATTATAAAAATAATATAATTAAATTTAAGTTAAATAAAATAATATTAAATAAATTTAAAACATTTCTGTTTAACAATAATGGACTTCCCGTAAGGACTGCGTGTGAGGCTAGAGTGGTGGCATGATGCGAGCACCTCGTGGAAAATTAGACCGATCATCACCATCGACCAGTAACAGAGTGTCGCTGGGACGCTGTTTTAGGAGGTGCAATGGGGTGCTCTTGTAACATATCTGTCAATAACTGTCCGATTTTCAAAATTCAAACCGGGTATTTGTTAGTAGATTGAAAAGTATATTTTGCACTCATTAGGTACACTCTCGATCTAACAGACACGGTTATTTAGAAACGTTGTCGATCTTCGCAACCGATTTTCAAAATTCAAACGAGGTAATTGCAACCAACACAGCCAGTGACACTGTTACTATACATGCGACTGGCTGCACCTGCCTTCAGTTACTTGATGAAAAAATGCAAAATAAAAAAATTGACCGAGACAGGAAACGCAAGTAACCATATAACGTGGTCAAAGCTACGACGGGGAGTTAGTTGTGTATATATAAAACATGTATAATTAATATTTGGGGAAGTGAAGAGTAACAGCACTCATTCTCTGAAGATAATCGGCGGGTTGAAAATATTATTGTTTTCATCCGTCTACAGTGAACAGCGGTTCATGTCAAGAAGCGATAGAGAGTAACTATGCGATCGATGATTTTGGTCACCTCATATGTATGAAAAAACTAGATTTTAAAAATAAGTTTTGAAAACAAAAAATAATGTACGCAGGCCTCGATAATAACAGATATTAATCAGGAGAAACAGTTTGTAGAAAAATCAATGATACTGCTGACGGGAGATCTCTTCGACTGACAGGAGGCTAAGATAATTGTGTCAACATCTGCAGGTAGATAAATGAGGATTTGAATAAGTAAGTACAAGTGTAACACAAATAGGGAAGCCTATAATCCAAAAATTCCACTGGTTAATAACAAATTTTTATTACTAAGTATTTCTTACAATGTCTTTACAGCTAATCCATGGACTGAGGGGTATGCTTCATGTGAGTAGTTCTTTTTTTTTTTGCATAAAATACATGTTTGAGTCTAATTAAACAAATAAAGTCAAATATAGTCTAATTAAACATATTACTACTGAATCAGAAATTCTGCAATAAGTTTAAGCTGCAAAACTTAAACAGCACCTTTTACATACAGTTGCCACCAAGCTTGGAGTGATGATGATTACTACCCGATGCAGTCACATCATGTTTATGCTAATAAGAGATACTAATCACAGTGTGCCAGTGTTTCAGATAACAACAGCAGTGATGTGCGGGCTGATCATCCAAGCTTGCCGTTACATGGCGGCTACGTACTACCAATACCCCTGATTTAGAGTGTTTATTTTCATCGATTGATTTGTTTAGATGAAGTCTTTCCATTGAAAAGGATACGCTTATTGCTTTATACTATCTGTCCAAGTCTTTTAAAGGTTGTCATCGTGTAAAACATCTGAGATACAAGCATCAAGAATTAGGAGTTACTTTCTCTGAGAATAATTATATTTATAACGGACATAAAGAAAAGTGTTGTATACGGTGTTGAATATTACGTACATATCAGCGAGTTGATATTAAACAGTACATTTGGTCACTAAAGAAGACAGCGGGAAACCATTTCAATAATTATTTCAAGTTATGAACATAATATAAGTATATTGTTATTTTTTGGAATGGTTAAACCATTCTCAGGAGTGATTGGTCAGTTTCGTATGTAGTTTTCAATAATGAATTAAAATATTTTTTCCTAAAAATAATTTATTTATTAAAAAATTAATTAAATTAATAATTCAATTTTTTTTTTTAATAAAATTAATTTGTGCAATATCTCTATCCCAACAACTTCTTTTATTACTGAGAAGTCTGAATTTATTGTAGAATTAGATAACGTTTTTTTCTTACATATTACATTTCTAAAAGTTGTGGCTTAATGCACATTTGATTGTGTTTTTTTTAAATTTTTCAAGATACTAAAGATATTTCAAAGATCTTTATGAGGAAAGATGAGGTCAGGAAGTGGCTTCAAAAAATTATCAATGATGACCTTATTTTACTTTATGAATGGAAATTAACACTACAATAATAATGAAATCAATTTTTTCGTTTATAATTGCTATTTACTTACTGAATCAAATAAATACTTTAATAAATGCATTTTTATATATGTATTTTACAGTATAAAAAAAAAACTGGAAAGATAATTTTTGTTTGTTTATATACGAGCAAGTAAATCTATCACTAACAATATTATCTAATTGCAACCGTCAACAACTGGTTTTATTTGGTTTTAACTATAATTAACTGAAATGATATAAAGAAACAGGGAAAAATCTAGTATAAGGCAGAAATATTCATAAATCATAACCAAATTATTTAGTTTAACCTCACTAATACATTTCTATTAATCCATCTTTCATTTAAAAAAACAAAACTGAAAAAAAAGAATTTTAAACAACAGCTAACTATAAAAAGAACTAAAACATCTAAACATATTCAAAGAAATAGCTAATCCCCTTATTTTTCTCTTAAAATAAAATAGAATTTAAAAATAATTAACTATAAAATGAAAATGATATTTTTTTTAAAATAAAGAAGAAAAATTTTAATAAATTAAAAAACAAATACAGCAGATAAGCGCACAAGAAAACTATAAACAAAGTAATAATAAATTAGGGTCCACGAACTAATGATACCACAACAAGAAGGAATATTTTAAACAGTATCATCCTGGAAAATAAAAGGAAAACAAAAGGAAAAATAACATTAAATATCAACACCTACATCAATATTTAATTCACTGTTTTGAATAAATACTGAAACTGAACATTAATTTGGATAAAATATTACTTGCACATTTCTAGGAAATTGAAATAATAAATTTCTATCTACCACAAAAAACCTCAGAGGGATTAACTTTAGGTACTAATGCTAGCAAGTATACACAAATTCACACGATCAAGTTGAAATTTACATTGAAAAGACATTGTCTGTGCGTTAAAGTGAACTGTAAATAAGAAATAAAAATAAACTATTGATAATAAAATAATAAATAAGCAACACAAATGACATCGGTTTAATAAGATGAAAATACAGATTTCTCCATATTTCTGTAAAAACACAAACTACGTTTTCATTATCAATGAAACGGGGCTACATTTTTCATTAATAAAACAATATACAGTACCACATACATAATTATTAAATAAAAAAATACAAAGTGAATTACATGCCAATAAGAGATGTATACATGTAGTTTCCTGGTTAAACAAAACAGTTCATCTCAATAGGAATCAGGTGATCTCAATAGAAATTTGGTAATGTTTTCATCTTTCATTGAAAGGTTCTGGGTTGAATTCTGATCAAGAATGGAATTTTTTACAAGCCTAATAACAAATAACTAGCAGAAATCTATTTTCTTCAAGAGGATCCTGTTGTAAAAGTAAAATCAAATCTCTTCTTCCTAATCAGAAAAAAAGGGGGAAAAATGGCTGTAAAAAAAAATAGTAACCAACTATTTTTATAAATGATATTGTTCAAGCTGGAAAGTGTTAGCCTTTTGAACAAGTAATTGGTTTTTTTTTTTTACAAAAAAACATGATAAGATTTTTTAAATTAATTTCAAACTGACATAGTAAAAGTAGTATACATACTCTGAATGTTTTTTCTGTTGCCTACTAAATACGTGTACTGGAAGCTTCTAATAACAATTAAGTTTTAATTAAAAATCTAAGAAAGTTTTATCTCCTGTTCATAAACATCATCATTAATATTTTCATTGTTCTTTTCATAGATTTACTTTTATTCTTACTTCACAGTATTCAATTTCCAAGATACTACTGGCTGAGACATTCTACAATGCGAAGTTCGAAAGTAAGGGCTGATTAGTTATAATTAATTTATATAAAAATAGAGTATCCACTTACCATCAATTGTGATTATTGATTATACAAGTGCTTTCGGATTATTCCTCCATCAATAGGGATTACTGATTAATTATGAATTTTATAATTGTGCATAGAAATTTTTATAAATATAAATTAAAATGAAAATAAAATTTAAAATTATGTTCATAACAGTTTGATTGTCAATAGTTAAAATAAGTCGACGCTGAAAGAAAAACGTATTGTCAGTAAGATGTACAACTGTTATGCCTATAATACCATAAATGTTAACATTTATGTTAAGATTATAACATACGTTATAACAGCATAAACTGTTATGCAAGGCATAACAATTTAAAGTTTTTAAATTAAACATTTTTTTTTCATTTTAATTCATATTTATAAAAATTTATGCACAACTATAAAATTCAATTAATCTGTAATCCTTGATGATGGAGGAATAATCTGAAAGCACTAGGATAATCAATTCTTACAATTGTTGATAAATGATATTTATTTAAACTGTATAATACCAACGGTGCCAAATGTTAAGAAAGTTATAATTAACATCGATTGGTTTGTGTACATGCAGTAGTTTTAAGGAGTCTGTTATTATGTAACCGCCACATTGTCATCGGTTCATTGTTGTTTGCCTTTCTGAAAGAGCATGTTAAAATGAGTGTAGTAATAACAAATCCTGCCAGTTGTATAGTTCAATTAACGATTAGATTTCTAAATGCAAGAGGACAAAATGCTGCTGAAATTCACTGTCAACTGTATGAAACTTAGGGGCCTACCGCAATGAGAAAAGGAAAGTGAGGCAATGGTGTCATAAGTTTAAGGAAAGCCATTCAAATGTCGATGAAGAGCATAGAAGTGATAGGCCTAGCGTCCAGACTGACAATGTGCAAATGCAAAAGTGAGAGAAATCATGGCTTTATGATTAGCAGTCTTTCTTTAGAAGCTTCAAAGACAACATTGTTGAGAATCATGACTGACATTCTAGGCTATTCGTAAACTGTGTGCCGAAAATGTTGACAAGTGCTTAAAAAAATCACAGAATGACATTCTGCAATGACATGCTTTGACCACTTTAACCTCAAGGGAGATGAATTTTTTCCCCATAACTTCACTGATGATGATCATGGATTTAGTACATTAATGCTGAAATGAAACAACAATACTTGCAGTGGGATCATTCTGGGTCAACCGAACTGAAAAAATTCAAACAAGCCCAGTCTCAAAGGAAGGAATGTAAACTATTCTGGGACCAAAAGGGCGTGTTATTGATTGATCTCAGAGAACATCCATCACATAACAAGTCTACTGTAAAACACTTTCTAAACTGTATCGTACATTCAAAACAGACGACTGTGAATACTGAGATCAGGAACTGTTCTTTTCACGTTAATGCACGTCTAGATACACAGCTGCATACACAACAGAAGCAATTCAAAAATTCCAGATGGGAGATTTTTTATCATTCCCTTTACAGTCCTGATCTCGCACCAAGTGACTATCATCTCTTCCTACCTCAAAAACTAGCTTGTTTTAAACTTTTACAATAAATTAACAATGAATAACATCAAAGCATTATAACATGAAATATTATGATATTTAAATTTACATTAGAAATAAAATCTTCACTGATAAATAAAAATCATATTAATCTGAAATGGAGATGGAAATATAACTGACTATTGTTAAATGATAGATTATGAAAAATTTTTGTAAATTATCAATAAATCTTCTAAACGTTTTGAAGATTAATTTACAGGCAGTGGTCAACTTGTCATATCACACATGAATAATGTTCTTTGTAATTACACTAAAGGTATGTACATGTGTTTATAAATTAAATTAAATAATCAGTTTTTATTAAAAGCTCACCTCAAATTAAAGAGACCTATATTACAATTTACTATATGAAACAAAAACATGTGTAAAGAAAGATTTAAAAAAAAATATGGTGTAGCAGTGGTCTTTCTAAACAATTAGTAACATAAATCTATATGTTTGATAAAAGAGGATAGGAGTCAAATGTGTTAAATCATTGAACTGACACTTAACATAGACTATTTAAAAGTACTATGATGATAATAATAATGATGATAATATGATGATAATAAACTGTATTTTAACTGATCAGTAATTTATCATTTATTTAATCATTTAATTTATTCTACTAATTTTGAAAAATTACATTTAATTATGATATCTTCACTGATAAATAAATGATAGTTTATTAGATAGTAATAATGACAGTACTGGTTTTCTCAATACATAAAGTTTTCCATGCCATCAAAGTTCAGGCAACTGCTTGAATCTATAATTTATATTGCTCGGTTTCATTTTATCATCTGTAATGGATTGAATCCCCTTGATGGCCCTCTGAGAAAAGTTAATAAGTAGAAAATAAAGCTGTGAAACTGGTGTTACATAATGAATACTTAAGTAAATCAAAATTCAGTTTCTAAGAGCATCTGACTAAACATTGTTATAGCAATATTATACTGCAACACTACTGGCACCAGTATCTGAACTTGACAAACATGTTTTTATAACTTCTTCAAGGTCAAAATATATTAAGTAAATTAATATAACATCCTGTTTCCAGATAGACAGGTTTTAAATCCACAAAAAAAGTTAAAAGGATCTTCACGAACAGAGGATGCATTTTGAATTCTTTTGGTAGAAGGCACGATTTGAAATTATAATTTCTCTTTAGGGTTATTGCGGTTTTATCCAACCAATATCATTCATCAAAATATTGGAAACCATATCATTTGCATTCTATATGATACAGATTCAAATGAATTTCACAGCACTCAATTTCTTTTTTCCAGTTATAACAGTCACTGTATTCGTTGAACATAAAAAAGTTTGATAAATCATATAATTAATAATGAGGCAACTCACACTTCTGATATTTTGATCTGATTTTATATGAATAGCGAATGGACTATCTGGTTTTAACAACACATCAATATGAAGTAGTTTTTAAAATTTCATGGAAAATGATCTTTCACTGTGAGGTTCTTACATTTTCTTGATGTGATCAGATTCATATTTGTTCAGGCAGTACTGCTGTCTGGCACCATGTGATGCTATATATTAGTGTTTCCTTCTTTTCAACATAATATGTTTGTATTTTATTAAAAACATGTGTCTTTATTCATTAATTGTTAGTGTGTAACATGCAACCACACGATAAAGCCTAGTCGCCAAGCTTGTTGAATTCAATCTTATTATATTATTGTAAGATGTGTTAAATTATGGCAGACAATATGTTGAGAAGCAGCTTCGTATGATTCACTCGGCTCTGTACTGCACACAGCTCCTGACGATTCACTCAGCTCCATCTACATTATATAAGCTGGCTCAGCACTTGAATCTGGCAGTCAGTCTCGTCTCGTGTAGTCTAGTCTCGATCTATCGTTTGAAGATTCATATTGTTCAGTCAAAATTTACACATCATACAGTAGACATGTACATATATAAAATTGTATATATTTTTCAACAATGTAATACAAATTAAATTTAATTATGAACATGTTAATAAACAATTCTTAATTTGAATCGGTATTTGCTTTATTTACATTACACTTCATAAATGGAACAATATTAATGAAATTTTATTATGTAATGAGTTGCTACATTTTAGTTAACAGTTTTCAACATTTAAAAATACAACAAGCAAATATTGTTTTAATTTTATTAACATAGAATTAGTACTCAAATTTATTTTGAAGTACGCTGATTGGGAAAACCTAAATTAAAAAAAACTGCCACAGCATGTTTGTAATAGGCAAATTTAGTTATATGAAGGTAAATTCAAGAAACAATTATTTCAAACTCTGTCTTCTGTAACTGATTAGTGCTTTATAAATAAATATTGAAGAGACAATATCATTAATCTTAAAATATCTCCCATTAGTTTCATAATTCCTTATACTTACTATATATCTAATGAATTTCTCTTGCAGCATAAAGATTTCTCATTCTAAATTTTGTTTTGATTATAATCCCCAAAACAGCATTGTATACTGTGTATGAGTGATTATCAATCCATGATTATAATTAATTATCAATTCATTATCACCAAAGTATGTCTCATCAAAATATATTTGTGCTTATTATTGTGTAAATGAATCTATGTGATCATTCCAAGAGAGATTATGAACAATCATTACATCTAACAATTTCAATAGTGACAATTGTTCTGTAGAATTATTATCGATAATATCATTAATACTATTTTCTTGCTTACTATATTTGCTTTAAATCTTATATAAATAATTACCAAAATTAACCAGTTACTGAAAACAAAAATGCTTAAGAACTACCTTTTAAAGATAAAAATCTGAAGCAAAAGATGGATTTTAATTAATAAACAATAATTTTTTAATTATTTTTACCAATCAACCTTAATCTACTCATATTAGATATTAATAACAAGTGCATGTAGTAGATTTCTACCACATACATTTGTTACTACATGCCACATAGACCTTTACTTCTACAATATTTTATAGTAACTATTAAGTTCCTTAATAATATTTCTTTAAGTGTATTTAGATTTTTATTTTCAGTAAACAGTTTTTCTTTTCTTTTTTTGCTACAGATAACATAATTTAGTTAATGTTAACTGCATGTGTTATTTATCCATAGATAGTTTTTGTTATTATTATTAAATTCTCATAGTGGATGTAAATATTGATAAACAATTTACGCATTTATTAAAAACAGTATAAGGATAATTTAAATAAAAATATAAGATTAAACAAAAAGTAAAAGAAGACACCTGATCTACCATTTTACAAATGCCTACTTTGTACAGACTGAACTGAAACAGAGTACGTATTCAGGAGACAATAATATATGAGTACCATTGAGTTAGTGGCTACAAATTGTACAATGTGTGACCTTGGTCATAAATTATTAAACTCTACATATTTTTTTCATTTCTTTCTCTAAATGACCTTTTGTATATTGAAAAAACCTTCTCTTTTTAAATATAAATACTGCACTCGGTCTTATCTTAATTCTGAATTGTCTGTAATATGTTGCAAGAACAGTTTCTAAAACCTGATGAGTCAAATGAACATCAATGAAAGACTGACTGTATTCGCTAACATAATACAACAAGATGGCTATTGATGTGAGAGAATAAATCAAAAATGAAAATAAATCAGAGTTATAGCGACATAAAAATGCCATCAGATACAAAGAATATTTTGTTTTAAAAGTAAATTTTGCTTTTAATCGGTTTAACTGATTAAAGAAATGTAAATATGTATGAATCATAATATAATATACATCATGTTTACATAAAATATTAAAAACATGCAGTTACTTCCTGCTCAGTGCAGAAAAAATTCTCATCCAAACACCTTTTTAATTGTGTTTTTTCTCTTATTACTTTTAGGTGTACACTATAACTATTAAAAAAATGTTCAACAACAATCCAACAATACAAATGAATTTTTAATAAATATCATCTATATATAATACAAATGCAATTTCTTAATATTTGCAGTGAGAATACTATTCATTTCATTCATATAATCAGAGATTATTATTGCATAAAAAAAGATCTTTATATTTTAAATCATACTTAGACAAATTGCTATACTAATAAATGTTAAATGACAAGTTTCTTTTAAAAATTATTGTAATGCAGATCCAATATTTTGATTCATAATCAAAATCGGTAACATTAAATTATAAATCAAGTAAGGTATATAGTAGTTTCTTACTCTGATCTCATTAAACAAAAGGCTTACAACATCCACAAAAATAACAAATTCTATACAATATTCTATTTTTCGTAAAAAAATAAATAAACTACCGTTTGATTCTGTATTAAATGAAGTTAGAGATGAATTTTTCTTTCATTAATTAACACACTTATTTCTATGACATAATAAAAATTTAATAAATATTATTTAATAAATCAAAACAGTCCAATTTGCAATAAAAATACTAAAATGTGGTATTATGATGTCATACGCTGCAGTGTTATGCAGTCAAAAAGGGTTATGTTCAATGTTTATGGTGATCTACTCGATAAAAAACAGAAAAATGTTGAAAAAAAATCAAAGGCACTTATTTCTAAAAAAACAAAGCAGTAATTTCTAATTAACTTTAGTATACACTACAGAATATCAATTTCTTAGGTTTTATCAATAACATGAGAGATACTAACAGAAAAAATTTCTAACATGTGACAGACAGAAAATATTACAAAAGTTTAATAAAATAAAAACTACATTGACTTCACACTATTATCACTTCCTTAGCAGCAGTCTTTCCCATGGCTAAAACACATTTATTTACTTTTTTAAAGGTAAACAACATGGAAAGATTCAAGTTGCTACTTTAAGCTCTGGATAAATTTTGACAAGGAGCAACAATTTTCTCACCGGCAAACTTACATGATAATTTTTTTAGAAAGCCTTTTTTAAAGTATTCTTTTCATGAAATGAATTAATTTAAAATAGTTGGAAAGATAACAATAGAATTATTCTTTTTACATATAAAACTGAAATTCAATAACTTCTTGTCTTGATAAGAAAAATTTCTTATCAGAAAACATGTATTTTCAGCAATTTTAAACAAAATAATTGCTTTTGGAACGACATAAAACCTTAGAAAAAGAGTAATACATTTCCATTTAAGTAGGAATTAGTGAGGTTCGGTGGGAAGAGGAAGGCGACTTTTGGTCAGGTGATTTTAGATTAACTCAGCGTCAAATAATGGGCAGGCAGGAGTAGGTTTCGTGATGAACAAGAAGATAGGGAGGAGAGTGGAGTATTTCAAGACGCATAGCGATAGAATCATTGTAATAAGGATAAAATCAAAACCTAAGCCGACAACGATTGTTAACGTCTATATGCCTACAAGCGCCCATGATGATGATGAGGTAGAGTGTGTAAACGAAGAGATTGATGAAGCAATTAAACACGTAAAAGGAGATGAAAATTTAATAATAGTTGGAGATTGGAATGCAAGCATTGGAAAAGGCAAGGAGGGAAATATAGTGGGTGAATACGGGCTGGGCAAAAGGAATGAAAGAGGGGACCGACTTATAGAGTTTTGCACGAAGTATAATTAAGTAATTGCCAAAACACAATTTAAAAATCATAATCGAAGAATATACACTTGGAAAAAGCCAGGCGATACTGCAAGGTATCAGATAGATTATATCATGGTTAAGCAAAGATTTAGAAATCAACTCGTTGACTGCAAAACTTACCCTGGAGCAGACATTGATAGCGACCATAATTTGGTGATAATGAAATGTAGATTGGGGTTTAAAAACCTGAAGAAAAGGTGTCAGATGAATCGGTGGAATTTAGAGAAGCTTGAGAAAGAGGAGGTAAAGAAGATTTTTGAGGAGGACATCGCAAGAGGTCTGAGTAAAAAAGATAAGGTAGAAAATGTAGAAGAAGAATGGGAGAATGTTAAAAAGGAAATTCTTAAATCAGCAGAAGCAAACTTAGGCGGAATAAAGAGAACTGGTAGAAAACCTTGGGTTTCAGACGATATACTGCAGCTGATGGATGAACGTAGAAAATATAAGAATGATAGTGATGAAGAAAGTAAAAAGAACTATCGGCAATTAAGAAATGCTATAAACAGGAAGTGCAAACTGGTGAAAGAAGAGTGGATTAAAGAAAAGTGTTCAGAAGTGGAAAGAGAAATGAACATTGGTAAAATAGACGGAGCATACAGGAAAGTTAAGGAAAATTTTGGGGTACATAAATTAAAATCTAATAATGTGTTAAACAAAGATGGTAGACCAATATATAATACGAAAGGTAAAGTCGATAGATGGGTGGAATATATTGAAGAGTTATACGGAAAAAATTAATTAGAAAATGGTGTTATAGAGGAAGAAGAGGAAGTTGAGGAGGATGAAATGGGAGAAACAATACTGAGATCTGAATTTAAGAGAGCATTAAAAGATTTAAATGGCAGAAAGGCTCCTGGAATAGACGGAATACCTGTAGAATTACTGTGCAGTGCAGGTGAGGAAGCGATTGATAGATTATACAAACTGGTGTGTAATATTTATGAAAAAGGGGAATTTCCGTCAGACTTCAAAAAAAGTGTTATAGTAATGATACCAAAGAAATCAGGGGCAGATAAATGTGAAGAATATAGAACAATTAGTTTAACTAGTCACGCATCAAAAATCTTAACTAGAATTTTATACAGAAGAATTGAGAGGAGAGTGGAAGAAGTGTTAGGAGAAGACCAATTTGGTTTCAGAAAAAGTATAGGGACAAGGGAAGCAATTTTAGGCCTCAGATTAATAGTAGAAGGAAGATTAAAGAAAAACAAACCGACATACTTGGCGTTTATAGACCTAGAAAAGGCATTCGATAACGTAGACCGGAATAAAATGTTCAGCATTTAAAAAAAAATTAGGGTTCAAATACAGAGATAGAAGAACAATTGCTAACATGTACAGGAACCAAACAGCAACAGTAACAATTGAAGAACATAAGAAAGAAGCCCTAATAAGAAAGGGAGTCCGACAAGGATGTTCCCTATCTCCGTTACTTTTTAATCTTTACATGGAACTAGCAGTTAATGATGTTAAAGAACAATTTAGATTCGGAGTAACAGTACAAGGTGAAAAGATAAAGATGCTACGATTTGCTGATGATATAGTAATTCTAGCCGAGAGTAAAAAGGATTTAGAAGAAACAATGAACCGCATAGATGAAGTCCTACGCAAGAAATATCGCATGAAAATAAACAAGAACAAAACAAAAGTAATGAAATGTAGTAGAAATAACAAAGATGGACTGCTGAATGTGAAAATAGGAGGAGAAAAGATTGTGGAGGTAGAAGAATTTTGTTATTTGGGAAATAGAATTACTAAAGATGGACGAAGCAGGAGCGATATAAAATGCCGAATAGCACAAGCTAAACGAGCCTTCAGTAAGAAATATAATTTGTTTACATCAAAAATTAATTTAAATCTCAGGAAAAGATTTTTGAAAGTATATGTTTGGAGTGTCGCTTTATATGGAAGTGAAACTTGGACGATAGGAGTATCTGAGAAGAAAAGATTAGAAGCTTTTGAAATGCGGTGCTATAGGAGAATGTTAAAAATCAGACGGGTGGATAAAGTGACAAATGAAGAGGTATTGCGGCAAATAGATGAAGAAAGAAGCATTTGGAAAAATATAGTTAAAAGAAGAGACAGACTTATAGGCCACATACTAAGGCATCCTGGAATAGTCGCTTTAATTTTGGAAGGACAGGTAGAAGGGAAAATTGTGTAGGCAGGCCACGTTTGGAATATGTAAAACAAATTGTTAGGGATGTAGGATGTAGAGGGTATACTGAAATGAAACTACTAGCACTAGATAGGGAATCTTGGAGAGCTGCATCAAACCAGTCAAATGACTGAAGACAAAAAAAAAAATTTCCATTTGTAAAAAAAAACTACACATCAATGAAATTATAATTCTATACTAACTGAATACAAAAAGATTATACCATGAATGTTATTTCTACAGTTACCCTTCATACAAGTTAGAAAGAGTTTTTAACTATTGAAAAAGGTGTCCAAAAATATGAATTTGATGAAAATATATTTATTCTATTTTAAGTCTGATTTATTTACAAATCAAAACATAAACTATCTTCTAACTAAAGTTTAATGAAGGATGAGATGTCACAATGAGGTTTGGAGTTAACAGCCTTCAGTCATCAATATGATTGAATTGTCAATAATAATGATGAAAAACTGTCTAATCCACTTTCTCACCATTCCATCACTCATTACATTTTCACTGTAAATTTCACTAATCTATAAATGAATTTCAGCAGGTATTACATTTCTTGCATAAAAAACTGTTGAACAAACTGTACTTCACAATCTTTCCCATTATCTTAAATATTTCTATTGCTTGTAAAATTCTAAACATGAACAGTGATGCCTACAATTGTGTCAGTGGAGAGCTGATAAACAATGAACAGTGCACAGAGTTATGTTTACAGCAGTTTGATGGCCATGTATGGAAACAGCACTTACTTTATGAACAGACTTTATATAAAGTTGGTTATTTAACATTCAAAATAGTTGTACACTGTTATGACTCCACGTATTTCACAGTCTGCAGCAAAATTGATTTTCCTATTCATTTTATAACGAATAACTCACAAGTAATTAGAGATACTACAACGCAACAACTTACAGACAACAATCCAGTGTGTACATTACTAGCAAGCCATGAACAACACAGGTTTGCCAACCTTAAGCAGCAAAATTTCCCAGCAGTCTTTACTTTAGAGATACCCCTCGTAATTAGGAATAGATAAAAAATTAGTGTTAAAATACATTAACATGTTTAATTTTAATGTTTTTTCTTTCGCCTAAATTTTCCATTGGTTATTTCTACATGGTATCATTAAAAAAAAGAAGAACAAGAACAAGAACCATAACAACACTATAACAATATGTACATTAACTCATAATTTTGATCAAAAACAGGAAAAAAGATGATTACAAAGAAGTGCTATTAAAACTGACAGAATCTTGGCTGTCCAGGAAATCAAGTTGGTCTGTAGTCCTGTAGACAAAAAGAATCAAAGCTAACCAAGAATTTGGTATTGCACTCTACGCTTTTATAAACTTCAGGAAATATCCACAATCTTTTTTCTAGCTTGTTAACTGAAATTACAAGTACATGTATAATAAAAAATGTAATTTGATAAAAAATGATTTCCTTCTTTTGATGCGAACCACAGTAATTTTAATTTTAGATAAGCTGCTGTGCATTATTAAAACTGGGTAAAAGAAAATCCTTTTAAATATTTAAACAGCAGATAAAAATATATTCTTAAATATAACTAAAATTAATATTATATATAATTTTTTAAAGATATAACTCTCCAAGGGCAAGTTTTTCTTTCGTGGTGCAATACTGCAATAACAGTAAATTTTACATAATCAATCAGTTTAACAGAAAAAGTACAAGAACTAGATTAAATAATATGTTTAATATTAAAAGATGTTTACTTGTTTACTTACCACAAAAAGCAGGATTAACTTGAAAACCAAAGTACTGGTACGAATATACAAGGTCTGTAAGTAAAGTAATGAGACTGGTTCAAAAAAGCTTTTTACTTACATTCCAATTATACATGGACTCTATAACCTTCAATAGTTCCCTTGGGAAGCCATGCAATACATCAAACAGTTTTCCCTGCCTTCATAGCAGTGTTGGAACTAAGAAACCGGAATATGGATGGTTGAGATGGTCAATTACATTTTTTAAAATGTTTTTTAGTGTTGAAAAATGGTATCCTTTGAGGTTTTTTTAAAGTTGGGAACAGGAAAAAGTGCAGGGACCAAGCCAGGTAAATAAGGTGGTTAAAGAACACAGGAATGTTTTTCTTTGTCAAAAATTCATTAATTGACAGTGTAGTGTGACAAGTTGCATTGCCTTGATGAAGAATTCAGTTGTCTTTGATGGCTGGTCTCACACAAGTAACTCTTTTCTGCAGTCTTTCAAGAATTTCTCGGTAAACATATTGATTTACAGTCTGTCCTGTAGGCAAAAACTCCTTATGGACAATGGTATTACTACCGAAGAAACAAATTAGCATGGTTATTTTTTTGATTTGCTCATTTTTGCTTTTTTGGGATGTGGTGAGTTTGAAGTGTGCAACTTCTTGCTCGGGTGTTTTGTTTCTGGGTTATACTCAAATATCCAAGATTCATCACCAGTAATAACATTTTTTTAGAAAATCAGGATCAGTTTCACTTCGCCCTAGAAGATTGCAGCACACTTCCACCCTCTTGTTTTTCTGTTCAACAATGAGATTTTTTTTGAGACCAATTTTGCACAACTTTTTTCATGTCCAATTTGTTTGTCAAAATTTGATGGACTGTGATATGATTCAAATTCAATTGTTCTGCAATCATTCTGACAGTTAATCATATCCAATCTCTGATTCACTCAACATTTGCGTCACTTTTCGATGTTAATGATCTTCCAGAACATGGATCGTTCACAACTAATATCCGGCCATCTGAAAATGCCATAAACCACTTAAAAACTTGGGCTCGTGACACAGCATCATCTCCTTATGCCCTTTTCAAATTTTAAAAGTTTCAGTAGCATTCTCACCAAGTGAGAATCAACACAAAACTTGATTGCACAATGTTGCTCATAATTAGTATCACTCGTTTTTGTAAAACACAACAAAACTTGTTTCATGATAAGTCTGTTTATGTCTAATAAATACCTAATACAAATCAGCTCATATAAGTTACTAGTAACCATATATTCATTAGTAACTTTACCGTGTTGCCACTTTGGCTGCCAAAGAAAACTAGTCTCATTACTTTATTTACAGACCTCATATTGTTTTCATTGAAAATTAAAAATACTGATGTAGTTTTTTAACACCTTGAAGCCTAAATCTGTGTTTATTATGTGCATAAGTTTTCACACCGATGACTAAAGCGTGGGTATACCATGGGCCAGTCATAATTAATTACACATTTTTAACAGCATAAATTCATTATAATAATTCACAAGATCAATCTTAATTCATTTGGAATGATTCAGAATTATTTTACTGGATTCTATTAGATATTTTTGAAATCATCAAACAAAAATGAAATGTGTCTGAATTTGGGTTGGGATTAAAGTTGTGTATGTTACATGTAAAAATCATTATTTTCTGTGTCCATGATACTCTGTTATTCATATTATTATTTTTTAAGTAAACATAACATTTTTCAAAAAGTCCAACAGGATCATAGTACTCTGTTATTCAAAATAACAGAATACCTCTCTATGATTATTGGTATAGTGGTAATGTGAGCAAATTATTCATAATAATTAAAAGAAAAAACTAAGTAAAAACACAAAATTCAGGAAATTAAAAAGAAATAAGAACCTTTTTCTGATTAACAGTAAAAGAAAATGTTCTAGAAACAGTGGAAAAGTTGATAACTAACTAAATGTAAATAAAGGAATTTTTTTACTCACATTTTATCAGACGATGGTGATAACTGCAATGATGAACTGACACTAGCCGGATATGTGGTATCATTAATTATAGGCATCTGCAAATTTAAACATAAAATATACTGAAAGTAATAAATACTTTATGATTTATATTTTCATGAAGAAATCTAGTGTTTGTTTTCTCCAACCAGTTTTCCAGCTATTGCTGGGTCAGGGTATATGAGAGTAGATTAGCAATTTTAATCACTACCACTGGCTTGCCAGGCCTGATGTAGCTGTAGACACAGTGCACTGTAAATGTATCTGTAAACATATAGCCTTGAACACTCAGGTTGACTGCTGCTGAGATGTGAAGTAAATTGAAATCCAACCAACAACGTACACAAAGATTCACAGTCTAGCGTTCAAATCCTTTACAAAGACTCAAATCTTAGAACTCTCGACTTTGAGAAACTTATGCTTAAGAAATCTAATGCAACATACATAATTTACAGAGAACACTTGTAACTAGAGAATGTATAAAAAATTAATAAATAGACATCCTGAAGTTTCATTCATTAACAGTCAACTCCCAGTTTATTTGGTTGGTGGCAAATTATGTGATTTTATTGTTTGAAAATCATTTTGAAATGAATATAAATAATCCCATCGGTGATAATAATTTACAGGTCGTGGATCAATTCAGTATTTTACCCATGACAGCTCAATTAACCTCCTCTATGAATCATGAGACCTTGCCGTTGGTGAGGGGGCTTGAGTGCTCAGGGATACAGAGTAGCTGGACCGAAGGTGCAACCATATCGGAGAGGTATCTGTTGAGAGCCAGACTAAGGAATGATTCCTGAAAGAGGGCAGCAGCTCTTTCAGTAGTTGTTAGGGGCGTGAGTCAGGACGACTTAAACGGCCGTATCAACATCACTCAGTCCTCTGAGTACTGCGCAGCTGAAAGCAATGGAAAACTACAGCTGCTTTTTTTTTTCCAAGAAAATGTGGCTCTGCATTTTCACATAACAATAATGGAGGCGCCTTCCTTGGTAAAATATTCCGGAGGTAAAATAGTCCCCCGTTCGGATCTCCGGGTGGGGACTACTAAGGAAGGGGTCACCAGAAAATTAAAAAATAACATTCTACGAGTCGGAGCGTGGAATGTTAGAAGCTTAAAAAAGGTTGGTAGGCTAGAAAATTTAAAAAGGGAAATGGATAGGGTGAATGTGGATGTAGTAGGAATTAGTGAGGTTCGGTGGGAAGAGGAAGGCGACTTTTGGTCAGGTGATTTTAGAGTAATTAACTCAGCGTCAAATAATGGGCAGGCAGGAGTAGGTTTCGTGATGAACAAGAAGATAGGGAGGAGAGTGGAGTATTTCAAAACGCATAGCGATAGAATCATTGTAATAAGGATAAAATCAAAACCTAAACCGACAACGATTGTTAACGTTTATATGCCTACAAGTGCCCATGATGATGATGAGGTAGAGTGTGTATACGAAGAGATTGATGAAGCAATTAAACACGTAAAAGGAGATGAAAATTTAATAATAGTTGGAGATTGGAATGCAAGCATTGGAAAAGGCAAGGAAGGAAATATAGTGGGTGAATACGGGCTGGGCAAAAGGAATGAAAGAGGGGACCGACTTATAGAGTTTTGCACGAAGTATAATTTAGTAATTGCCAACACCCAATTTAAAAATCATAATAGAAGAATATACACTTGGAAAAAGCCAGGCGATACTGCAAGGTATCAGATAGATTATATCATGGTTAAGCAAAGATTTAGAAATCAACTCGTTGACTGCAAAACTTACCCTGGAGCAGACATTGATAGCGACCATAATTTGGTGATAATGAAATGTAGATTGGGGTTTAAAAACCTGAAGAAAAGGTGTCAGATGAATCGGTGGAATTTAGAGAAGCTTGAGGAAGAGGATGTAAAGAAGATTTTTGAGGAGGACATCGCAAGAGGTCTGAGTAAAAAAGATAAGGTAGAAAATGTAGAAGAAGAATGGGGGAATGTTAAAAAGGAAATTCTTAAATCAGCAGAAGCAAACTTAGGCGGAATAAAGAGAACCGGTAGAAAACCTTGGGTTTCAGACGATATATTGCAGCTGATGGATGAACGTAGAAAATATAAGAATGCTAGTGATGAAGAAAGTAAAAGGAACTATCGGAAATTAAGAAATACTATAAACAGGAAGTGCAAACTGGTGAAAGAAGAGTGGATTAAAGAAAAGTGTTCAGAAGTGGAAAGAGAAATGAACATTGGTAAAATAGACGGAGCATACAGGAAAGTTAAGGAAAATTTTGGGGTACATAAATTAAAATGTAATAATGTGTTAAACAAAGATGGTACACCAATATATAATACGAAAGGTAAAGTCGATAGATGGGTGGAATATATTGAAGAATTATACGGAGGAAATGAATTAGAAAATGGTGTTATAGAGGAAGAAGAGGAAGTTGAGGAGGATGAAATGGGAGAAACAATACTGAGATCTGAATTTAAGAGAGCATTAAAAGATTTAAATGGCAGAAAGGCTCCTGGAATAGACGGAATACCTGTAGAATTACTGCGCAGTGCAGGTGAGGAAGCGATTGATAGATTATACAAACTGGTGTGTAATATTTATGAAAATGGGGAATTTCCATCAGACTTCAAAAAAAGTGTTATAGTTATGATACCAAAGAAAGCAGGGGCAGATAAATGTGAAGAATACAGAACAATTAGTTTAACTAGTCATGCATCAAAAATCTTAACTAGAATTTTATACAGAAGAATTGAGAGGAGAGTGGAAGAAGTGTTAGGAGATGACCAATTTGGTTTCAGGAAAAGTATAGGGACAAGGGAAGCAATTTTAGGCCTCAGATTAATAGTAGAAGGAAGATTAAAGAAAAACAAACCAACATACTTGGCGTTTATAGACCTAGAAAAGGCTTTCGATAACGTAGACTGGAATAAAATGTTCAGCATTTTAAAAAAATTAGGGTTCAAATACAGAGATAGAAGAACAATTGCTAACATGTACAGGAACCAAACAGCAACAATAACAATTGAAGAACATAAGAAAGAAGCCCTAATAAGAAAGGGAGTCCGACAAGGATGTTCCCTATCGCCGTTACTTTTTAATCTTTACATGGAACTAGCAGTTAATGATGTTAAAGAACAATTTAGATTCGGAGTAACAGTACAAGGTGAAAAGATAAAAATGCTACGATTTGCTGATGATATAGTAATTCTAGCCGAGAGTAAAAAGGATTTAGAAGAAACAATGAACGGCATAGATGAAGTCCTACGCAAAAACTATCGCATGAAAATAAACAAGAACAAAACAAAAGTAATGAAATGTAGTAGAAATAACAAAGATGGACCACTGAATGTGAAAATAGGAGGAGAAAAGATTATGGAGGTAGAAGAATTTTGTTATTTGGGAAGTAAAATTACTAAAGATGGACGAAGCAGGAGCGATATAAAATGCCGAATAGCACAAGCTAAACGAGCCTTCAGTAAGAAATATAATTTGTTTACATCAAAAATGAATTTAAATGTCAGGAAAAGATTTTTGAAAGTGTATGTTTGGAGTGTCGCTTTATATGGAAGTGAAACTTGGACAATCGGAGTATCTGAAAAGAAAAGATTAGAAGCTTTTGAAATGTGGTGCTATAGGAGAATGTTAAAAATCAGATGGGTGGATAAAGTGACAAATGAAGAGGTATTGCGGCAAATAGATGAAGAAAGTAGCATTTGGAAAAATATAGTTAAAAGAAGAAACAGACTTATAGGCCACATATTAAGGCATCCTGGAATAGTCGCTTTAATATTGGAAGGACAGGTAGAAGGGAAAAATTGTGTAGGCAGGCCACGTTTGGAGTATGTAAAACAAATTGTTGGGGATGTAGGATGTAGAGGGTATACTGAAATGAAACGACTAGCACTAGATAGGGAATCTTGGAGAGCTGCATCAAACCAGTCAAATGACTGAAGACAAAAAAAAAAAAGCTCAATTAAATGACTGCAAGGAGAAAGCTGTGCTAGTTGACTCTTTATTCGAAAGAGAGAACTACTGTAGTCTAAGAGGAACTTTTGCAGTGCTTTGAAATTGAAGGTGACTGCATGCTATGGAGATTTGTCACAATAAGTGATACCTGGACCTATTGCTACCAAAAAGCAAACAAGGAATAGTGTTACAGCTCCTCAACAAAAAACAAAAGTGAACAAAATTCACAATACAACCATTGCTAAGAAAGATTAAGCCGAATATCTTTTAGAATGAATTAAGAGTAATTCTGGAGTACATACCCATAAGAGCAATACTACTGCTGCAATATATGCAAATCTTTTTGAGAATCACCCGCATCCTGCAATCATGTCCAAACACAACAAGGCCTTTTGAGTAAAGTTTTTGTTGCAACATGACAATGCTCAACTCCATTCTCCCCTTTCAGCTGTTGCAACCATCCAAGATATGTCTTGCACATTTTTCATGCTCATCAGCATTCACTCTCATTGATTTTCATATCTTAGAACTACACAAAGAGGTTATAGAAGAAAAGACTTTCAAGTCTGAAAAAGAGGCAAAACAAGTAGTTTATGACTGGCTATGCACTCAGTCAAAAGACTTTTTTAGAGGTATCCATGAACTTTCAAAATGTCAGAACAGTTTTTTATTGCAAGCCATGGAGAATTATATAGGTATATAATGTTTTGCTTTCTGTAAATTAAAAAAAATATTTAATGTTTTCATTTGGGTCTTCCTTGTATATATGAGTAGAAAGTTATATATTTGTTCTTAAATTAAATAGTTACTCCATTCATTTTGCAGAGCTGTAAAAATTATATCTTACATTATCCTGTCACTAAATAATCCTGTTGGCAGTTTATTCTGACAGCCTCTGACATATCCATGCTTGAACCCTCAGTTTATCTAGCAAATGAATTTTTATTTCATAAAAAATTATGATGACACACACTGACGATTAAATACATTATTACAGGCTACATCCTCTGGTGATTTTTGGATCCTAAGAATTTCACTTAGTTTTTCACTTTCAACTTTCCTCCTATAAATATTATACTTTATGATGGTATTCCCTGTCATTCCAGGATAGTAATTTGTGTTTTGGCTCTGGTAACAGATTCAAAATATTTTGTGGTTATTTCTATTCAGGCACCCATCAAATGAGTACATAACTTTCAACCTTTTTGTTTCTACTGTTCCTAGAATATTAACTGCTGCTCTAACTCTCACAACCTTGTTCCTAATCCTTTGCCATTTTTTATCATGACAACTCCGTCTCTACTACCTCAGTGTTTTAAATTTCTCACTCATTATTTCCTATACTTATATGTAGGAAATAATATAGTTTTACAGAAATTGTCTTGTCATCTCTATAGTTGCACTTCCCTATCATATAACAAACTGAACGGTTTGTGCAGCAAGCCTAACTTTTGCAATCCAGACTGTAATTTCTTCTGAACTATTATCAGTCTAAGTTGAAACCTTGTTAACTATAACTCTGACATGGTTTCATGATAGAAACATTGCTAATTAAATCTATTACTTAATAGATTTAAGTAATAGATCACTCACGTAAAAGATTCATGGGGCATTACTGTGGTCCTATAAGACTCTACACAAAATGTTTTACAGCATTTAAACATTTATTTTAGCACACAATTTGTTCCAAATTACTTCTAAACAGCTTTAATGAACAAAATTCAATGTCATGGATGTGAATAGACATTTTTAATTTGAATTTGAAAGTATAATGTACTGCAAAGAGCTGAGCCTGCTGGGAAAAGCAACACAACTGCTTTGTGTATGTCAAATTTGACACATTTTTCAAATGTTATGAATGAAAGTGGCCTTAAAGATCAAAAAACTCAACAAATGTTGTTCCTAAACATGAAAAATCCATAAAAATAAATAGTATGGAAATCATAAAAATATTACGAAAGAAGGTGTTTTGTGTCAGAGGAGAGGAAACCTTTTATATGCACCATGCGGTACCATACCCCATAGTAGTGTGGACTCTCTCTTGCAGGCCTACTCACTAAAATCCCCCCCCCTCTTCAAACATGGGATGCTTGGTCCACCTTACGGTATTATCATAACAACCCATGTGTCTTGTCTTCATTGCTGGCCCCATACTTCAAACTTGTAGGGATCCTGCGTCTTTACAAAGAAGATTAAAAGGATAAGTAATATGGAACATGAAAGGATATGCATCATTAAAAGGATATATAAATCAAGGTAATGGACAAATAATAGAATTTAAAAAAATTATTAAATGAATTAATATGGAAACGATTTGAATTGAAAAATTATGCAGAATTGAATTCTTATTGCATGGGAAGGACTAACATGATAAGCAAAGCAGTAATTAATGGGAAATTAGATATACAAAGTTGAGAGTGAAATTCAAGATCAGAAACAGAAAAGAGATGCCTTTTTTGCAAAAGGCGATGGAACAAATTACTGAGGAAAGCGAATGTCCACGAAAAACTGTAACACAATTTAGTAAGTACAACCATTTTACTTACATCATTTAAAACAGTACATTCATAAGATGGCTGATATTTTTCTTGTTCACTTGGAGGCCTTTTCAGAATCTTCTCTCTATCTTGCTTATGCTTACGATCAGCACCTTTCAACTGAAATAATAAAGCAGAAAATAGTATAGGTACACATTACAAACGTCATTCACTTACATTTTTTTTTAATCTTTATCAAATATCAGTGAAGCAATAATGTTATTTAAATTTACTGTATTTTCTTTCAATATCTTCGTCTCATAAATCTTTAACTATTAGAAGACAAATCAACAGAATGTATATGTTAAAAATGTTTTATAAACAGTCAACTTACAGTTGTAACAACTAATAATTAAAATTAATTATTATAGGCCAATTATATAAAAAAATTATCTATAAATAAAACAAAATCAAACAGCATTGATAGATAATAAAAAATAGATAAATAAACAAAAAATTAACCAATAAAATACGATAACATAATCAAAGGTTTCAATAGTTTACATTTGTTTAAGCTAACTTTAAGTTTTTAAATGGGATTGCCTAAAATGAGAATGTTTGTTTGTATTCTTAATTGTCAGTTTATTGATGTTAATGAAAAAACTAGTTTTAAAATGTTTCATACATATTCCTTCGTTAATTAATATTTTTTTATTACTATTATTCTTTCTTTCACTCTACATATTACTCATGATAAATTTATCGTTGATGATGATTTAATAATCATAAAAGTCATACAATTAAAGATTTTTTGTAATTTTTTTTATAACTGGTTTTTGAGCATTTTCTTGCTTTCCAATTTATTTTATTAACTATTAGCATAGATCTTTCTTTTTATTGAATAAACTTACAAAAGAAGGATTATCTCAAAATCATTATTGAGTTATACACTGAGAATATGAATATTTCATAAAAATATATCAATAACCAGCTGGCCCGTCCTGGACCAGCCAGAACCTGGACCCTTGGGACCCATATGGCCAAGGTGAACTCCAGAACCAACTCAGGGGACTCCTTGGGGCGTACCCCAGGACCAAACCACGTGCTTCGTTAACTACTCCCATGTTGCCAGGGGGACTGGGAGCCTGGACTCTCGCATAGCTTGCTTCGGTTGCCATTACCATCTACTTCACCACTCTAGCCTTACATGCAGTCTCCAAGGGAAACCCATTATTATTAAACAGAAATATTTTTAATTTATTTAATACTATTTAACATAAATTTAATTCTATAATTTTTGTAATATTATTTATTTGATTGATTCGAATCATTCAGTTCAAACCTAGCTCACACAGTGATAAAGGTTCACAGTTCATTAATTCAATTCATTAAACTTTGTGTCAACATACTACGTATGCACCCACTGAATCATTATCTTTTTAACTTTGTTTTTTTTAAATGTTTTTTCGAGATGAAATACATCTAAAAACCTTCTCAGTTATGCCAAGAAATACAAGTAAAAATCTGGTTGCGTTTGGTAAAGTAGTTTTTTTGCTTATCCTGAACAAACTAAAACCTCTTCTACTTTATATAATAATATAGATAAATGTTTTTCATTGGATACATCATAGTATAATATCATTTAAATTCACATATAAAACAATAGGTGTTTTAATAAACCTACCTTAAATACTTTGACTTGACAAGATGCTGTATGAAGTTTACGATGATTACCATTTTGAGAATATAAATATGTCTCTACTTGAATACGAAAAGGTACACCCTTTTCACCGCCATGTTTATTAGGAGTAAATTCAGTACTAATGCAATTGACCTAAAAACAGAAAATCAGTACTGTAAAAAGATTGTAATTGGAACAAATCTATGTAATTTTTTAGTCACAAAAGTACCTAGAAACTTGTTTAACAAAGTGATAACTTTCAATAAACTGGTTTTCAAATTTTCTGCAAGGAACTGTATACTTTTGTTTATGATCTGTTATAGAATCATAAACTTTATATGTAACATTTTGCTTTGTTAAAAAAAAAAAAATATTAAGTAACATATATTAGTAGAAAATTACATATTTTTCTACAATCGAATAAAATATTAATGTACTAGTTTTAAAAAATTATATAAAGTATTATAACAATTACGTTCACAAACAAATCTTACAGTTGCCAATTTTTATACGCTACATTACATTTTATGTAGAACAAGGGTTTTGTAACCAACAGACTGTTGGCTTAACTGCACCACTATGCAGTTAAGTAGGCTTGACAGAATGCAATAATGACATATATGAGGGCTGTCTGTTTTTCAACCTCTGATGGGCTATAAAAAAAAGACACTTTGACATAACAAAATGATTTTATTAGTAAAAGTTGAGCAGTATCTAACTTATTTTTTTACAAAATCACCAAAACGATTGAGGCATTTGTCGTATCATGACACCAGCTTTCTGATGCCCTCTTCAAAGAAGTTTGCCGCCAGTGAGGTAAGGTACATCTTGACAGCCTCCTGAAGTTCTTTGTTGGGGCGAAGTGTTGGCCGCCCAGCCATGCATTCAATTCTCAAGAGGTGAAAATCACTAGACGCTAGATCTGGACTATATGGTGGATAGTCGAAAACTTCCCACTTGAATTGTTTGAGAAGGTCTTGCGTCATGTTGGCAAAGTGCAGTCATGCATTGTCATGGATCAAAAGCACGCCTCTTCATTTGTTCTGGATCACTCTGTGGAGGTGACGTAAAAATTCACAATAAACTTCCTTTATTGTTGTTGTTCTCTGCTCCATAAAAACCACCACAAGACACCTTTACGTGTCTTGTTGGTGGAAAAACTGTAGCCATTGTTTTCCTGTTGCTCAGTGTCTGTTTGAACTTTTTCAGCTTGTTTGGAGGTGTGTACATCCACTGCTTAGACTGTTCTTTAGTTTCTGGATTGCCGTACTGGATCCAAGTCTCATTGCCAGTAACGATAGACTTAAAAACTCTTTCCCTCATTATTGTAACGTGTGAGAAACATTAAGGCTGATGCCATTCGCCGTGTTTTGTGATTGTCACTCAACATTTTTAGGACCCAATATGCATACAGGTTCTGGTATCCTACGTCTTTGGCCACAATTGCGTACAGAAAAGACCTTGAAATTTTTGCAGAATGTTCACTTATTGTAAACTTTTGTCTGTCGTAGACAAAATCATCAACATGCTCAAGCAGGCGTATAGTAGCGACAGACTTGCATCCTTGCCCAACTTCGTCCTGAACGTCTGTTCACCTTTCTTTTAATTTCCTACACCATTCCCATACATTACCATCACTCATAAAGTTTTCACTCACAATACACTATTTTCACAATACGCCTCATTCTACAATGGATTTAAGCAGCGCTACATCCTTCTGCTTGCAGAAACATATCACACTCCACAACTCACGGGTGGTGGGAGGATTGATCGTAGCGGCCATGTTCAATTGCCCATAGTTTGGCTCAGACTGATGCAGTGGAGCCAGCAATGGCAGAGGTTGTGATAGGGTGATTGTGCAATTGCATGATGTGCAGAACTGGCTCCTGCCTATTTCCTGTTTATGTAGTTCTTGTACATGCACATCAGAGGTTGAAAAAAAAATAACCCCTGTATATCAAATAACAATCTATTAATTAAAAATATTTCAGTGAAGGACTTGACAACTTAACTTGTAGACTGTGGTTTGTTGAGCATTTGTTTTGTTTGTGCAGCAAATGAATTTCTTAATTTATGACGTTTATTAAAAAAATTCATGGGATTTTAAAATTTCCCAGGCTGTATAAGTGCAACAGTCACAATCTTTTTTTTTGTTAGTACACTAGTCCCTAAAGTATATATTTTCATTGGTAGTCAAATTGGATGCTTAGTTTATTGTTGTCTATCAAAAGGGTTACATGTGTTTTACTCTTTTTTTTCTGTTTAGCCTCCAGGAACCACCGTAAGGTATTACTTCAGAGGATGAATGAGGATGATGCGTATGAATGTAAATGAAGTGTAGTCTTGTACAGTCACAGGTCGACTGTTCCTGAGATGTGGTTAATTGAAATCCAACCACCAAAGAACACTGGTATCTATAATCTAGTATTCAAATTCATATAAAAGTAACTACCTTTACTAGGATTTGAACCTTAGAACTCTCGACTTCAAAATCAGCTGATTTGCGATGGCAAGTTAACCACTAGACCAGCCCGGTGGGCTTTACACGTGTTTTGGTACGGTCAGCTAATTTTAATTTGTGGAAAAAATGGAGCACAGAATTTACATTAAATTTTGCTTTAAAGCACAGCTTTATTTATTGAAAATATTGAATGTTGCTTTCAGCGATTCTTCTAAGAATAAAGCAAGCATTTACAGGTAGTACAAACATTTTGAAGAGGGCCATGAAGACAAGGAAGATTATGAGTGCCCTGGACGACCCTGCACATCAACAACCAACGACCGTCAAAAAAGTGAAGAAAGTGATTATGGACAATCACCGAATTACTATCAGAGGGTTACTGATGAATCTGACATATCATCTGGCTCACGCCAAGCAATTTTTTGGACATGAAACATGTGACAGAAAAATCTGTTTCAAAATTGTTGAATTTTGACCAAAAACAGTGCAGAATGAACACTGCTCAAGAGTTGCTGAGTGAAGTGAAAAATGATTCAGAACTGCTCAAATGAGTCATAACTGTTAATGAAATATGAGTGTATGGGTATGATTTTGAAACTAAGGCCCAATCATCTCAATGGAAGCTTCCTGAAGAGCTAAGACCAAAAAAACATTCATCAAGTTCAATTGAATGTAAAGGTTCTAATGATCGCTGTGATAATCTTTGATTGATTTTGATTTCAATGGCTTAGTGTATCATGAGTTCTTGCAATCAGGTTGCACAGTCAATAAGGAATATTACCTGGAAGTTCTGCACAGTTTGCATGAAATAATCGGGGGAAAAAAGCCTGGAATTGTGGCGAACCAATTCATGGCAATTGCAACACAATAATGTACTTGTTCACACTTCATTGTTTGTTCATGAATTTTTAGCCAAAAACAAAACACTGTTACGATGCCTCAGCCTCTTATTTGCTGGATTAGGCCCCCCGTGACTTCTTCCTATTCACCAAGCTGAAAAGGACGAAATTTTGCTAACATTGGAGAGATAAGGACAGAATAGCTGAAAGAGCTAAAAACTGTATAGGATATTGCATTCCAGAGGTGCTTTGAAAATTGAAGAGAGTGCTGGCACACATATATTATATCCGAAAGGGAATACTTTGAAGGAGACAAAATCAATATTAATGAATAAAGAATTTCTTCGCATGCCCTACTATGTAAATACCACCTATATTGTGTATACAATTAAATTTTTTTTTTAAAGTTCAAAAATACAAGGGAATGATTGCCTCAATATTCATTTGTCAGTGTCCCTGAAACATTGTCACTGATGCTGTTATACTGTGAGAGTATTTTTGATCCTGAGGTATATTATATTGAACTAATCATACAGAAATAATTAAAAACTAATAAAAAATTTTAAGATGGAGAAAAGTGTAAAGGAGAAAGTGATTTTTCCCAAAGAAAAACATAATTTTAATACATTACAGAAGCAAAAAGTACAGAATTTCAGAAAATAAATAATGTTTTTGAATTTCAAAGTTAATATAAACTAAAAAAAAATTTAAAAAGTCTGATGTGGACATCACATGATTTCCTTGTACATCTATTAAATTACATATACACATTCTTTTAAAATGAAAAGTAAATAAAATTTTATTTCATTAATAACTTCTAATTTTTTTTATTGTTATTATTGAATTATTATTTATTGCAACATTTTTTTTATAATCAGAGGTTAATAATTATTAACAAATCAATAAATTTAAATTTAAAAAAAGAGATGAAGTTTGATTCGAACCAACTTGCCTTCCCCTTTTAAGATCCAAATATTTCATTAGGGGCTATAAACTCTGGAATCAATGAAAATAAGTACCACTTATGGTTTATCGTTAAAAAGCTCTCAATGAGGGCTTATTACTGCATTTAAGAAAAAGTCCAAAATCCATTTTTTTTTTATTTTGGACACTTTTGGTCCAGTTGATTGCAATCAAAAGAGAAGGTGCACGACTAGATGTTATAATAGTCCTAAATCCAAAATTTCAACATCCAACGGCTAATCATTTTTGAGTTATGCGAGATACATAAGTACGTATATACGTCATGCTGAAACTAGTCAAAATGGATTCAGGAATGGTCAAAAAGGATATTTCCATTGAAATCTGAAATCCAACATTTTTTGCAATCATAATACTTCCTTTACTTTGTACAAGGAAGTAAAAAATGATGTGAAATCTTTGAAAATACAAATTTCTCTAGAAAAACTGACTATACAGAAATTAAAAATTTATTTTTTAAAATATATTGTACAAATCTAGTTAGAATCTAGATCAATAAACATGAACCACAAACATATAACTCATCTCTCGTTTAAACCAAAAGCGATACCTGGTGATTATAGGATCTGTAGAGATGTGATAGTCTCTAAGATTTAAATATTATATTATTATTAACAAAAAGAAAAGTGTGTTCAAGAATATTTCATTAAAATACACATTGACCAGTGTTTTATTATAGTTTAATGAAATGTGAATTTTACATTAAAGAATTTTACACCAATACATTAATGAAAAGGCATATCTTCAGACACACAAACAAGTAGTCTTAAATATTATTATCAGGTATCAACCAGACAACATGATAAAGAAAATTATGGGTAAAACATATTAATACTATATTTATGATATAAAATAAAAGGAATCACATAAAAAAATTTATTAATATAAAAAAGCAGTAAAAAATATTTTAAAAAAATCATTCACTCTAAATATGTGAAGCTGTACTCCAGAAAATGTTTTCAGTTATTTATCAATTGTTATTGTATTCACTGTCCCATTCAGTTTTAATTTACCGAATATGGGACTTAAAAATAGCTTTTTGAAATATTTGTAAGGGCTAACATTGTTTTATGGAACCGTGGATTATAAACTGTAAATATCAAAGATAAGCAAAGTTTATTGAATTGACAATAGAAAAATTTATTTTTTAATTAAAATAAGTTTTAATTTTTATGCAAATTATTAACATGGAGAACAGGAAAGAGGTGTCTTGTTACATTTTTTGTTGCAAATAACTCACACTAATGAAGAATTAGTTGTTATTGATTAAAAATGCCCTTGTAACAATTATTTCCGCAAATTGTTTTCTTATTTTAAAATATCTTTTTAAATAATAACATTTTACGTGAAAAAAGTAATGATTATCTGTTTACGTAAGTAAAATGAGGTTACAATAAAAAAAACTTATTTACTTTACTTAGTGTTAAATAAACTTAGTCTTACTAAGAAAAAAGAAATACCAGCCTTGATCACTATTATATAAATTTTATGTACTGTACACAAAAACAATAAAGCAAAGGGAATTTATGCAGTTGGAATCAATGTAAATACAGCCGAAATGATATCATGGATTATGATATTATTTATTTACAGACACAACATGCAACACTAAATGCTATATGTCATTTATATTAATATTTCTAAATGAAGTACATTTTCAGATCTATATGGACAGGTCTATTCCGGACAGGTATTTCGGACGGAATACCTGTAGAATTACTGCGCAGTGCAGGTGAGGAAGCGATTGATAGATTATACAAACTGGTGTGTAATATTTATGAAAATGGGGAATTCCCATCAGACTTCAAAAAAAGTGTTATAGTTATGATACCAAAGAAAGCAGGGGCAGATAAATGTGAAGAATACAGAACAATTAGTTTAACTAGTCATGCATCAAAAATCTTAACTAGAATTTTATACAGAAGAATTGAGAGGAGAGTGGAAGAAGTATTAGGAGAAGACCAATTTGGTTTCAGGAAAAGTATAGGGACAAGGGAAGCAATTTTAGGCCTCAGATTAATAGTAGAAGGAAGATTAAAGAAAAACAAACCAACATACTTGGCGTTTATAGACCTAGAAAAGGCTTTCGATAACGTAGACTGGAATAAAATGTTCAGCATTTTAAAAAAATTAGGGTTCAAATACAGGGATAGAAGAACAATTGCTAGCTTGTACAGGAACCAAACAGCAACAATAACAATTGAAGAACATAAGAAAGAAGCCCTAATAAGAAAGGGAGTCCGACAAGGATGTTCCCTATCTCCGTTACTTTTTAATCTTTACATGGAACTAGCAGTTAATGATGTTAAAGAACAATTTAGATTCGGAGTAACAGTACAAGGTGAAAAGATAAAGATGCTACGATTTGCTGATGATATAGTAATTCTAGCCGAGAGTAAAAAGGATTTAGAAGAAACAATGAACGACATAGATGAAGTCCTACGCAAGAACTATCGCATGAAAATAAACAAGAACAAAACAAAAGTAATGAAATGTAGTAGAAATAACAAAGATGGACCGCTGAATGTGAAAATAGGAGGAGAAAAGATTATGGAGGTAGAAGAATTTTGTTATTTGGGAAGTAAAATTACTAAAGATGGACGAAGCAGGAGCGATATAAAATGCCGAATAGCACAAGCTAAACGAGCCTTCAGTAAGAAATATAATTTGTTTACATCAAAAATTAATTTAAATGTCAGGAAAAGAATTTTGAAAGTGTATGTTTGGAGTGTCGCTTTATATGGAAGTGAAACTTGGACGATCGGAGTATCTCAGAAGAAAAGATTAGAAGCTTTTGAAATGTGGTGCTATAGGAGAATGTTAAAAATCAGATGGGTGGATAAAGTGACAAATGAAGAGGTATTGCGGCAAATAGATGAAGAAAGAAGGTTTTGGAAAAATATAGTTAAAAGAAGAGACAGACTTATAGGCCACATATTAAGGCATCCTGGAATAGTCGCTTTAATATTGGAAGGACAGGTAGAAGGGAAAAATTTTGTAGGCAGGCCACGTTTGGAGTATGTAAAACAAATTGTTGGGGATGTAGGATGTAGAGGGTATACTGAAATGAAACGACTAGCACTAGATAGGGAATCTTGGAGAGCTGCATCAAACCAGTCAAATGACTGAAGACAAAAAAAAAAAATGGACAGGTGCAAATAAGCTTAAAATTTTTGGTCTAAATTTCCAGCCTGGCTTATTCAACTGATGATGCAGAAAATCTAAAACATTACTGAATTCTAGTGTGTTCTGGTTTGTGTGTTTTTCTTTTTTTTCGTACTGCACCAAAGTTATTTCTTTTAATACATAAAAAATATTTATTATTTTATAGAGGGAAATTATTCTATTTCTTCAAGATAGAAATCAATATGTAATGATAGGAAATACAGAATTTTACACAGTAGACATTAACTTTGCATGGATAGAATTCCCATTAATGATAATGCTAGAATTCGACCATTGGTCATAACAGATACATATGATTTAAACAGATCATATGATTTGAATGAAAAAAACTGGCGCTTCACTGTGTCACAATTGTCTTTGATGTATCCTGATGTTTAACAATCTTTTGATTTATAAATGTTAATTGACAAGGAAAAACATCTTGCTGCAGCTGCATGAATTTTTTCAGTGATATGAAAATGAAGGTGATGAATTATTTGATCACATTGTTTCTGGAGATGAAACCTGGATTTATTATTTGAATAGGAAGACAAAAAGTCAATGCAACAGTGGCATTCAACATCCCCTAGACCAAAGAAATTCAAACAAGAGTGTTCTGTAAAGAAGTTTATGGCTACTATTTGTTGGGACAAATGGATGACTTGATTGTCAAATTCAGTTTTGATTGTGGAAATACTATTAAGCAATTTGTACTGCAAAATGTTAAAAAATCATAGAAAAACTGTAAAAAAACAAATGATGTCGTCTGATGCTATTACGCAGGATTTTTTTTTTCTTGATAATGTCCAGCCACACAAGGCAAATAAGACATGAGGTGACTGTAAAATTCAATCATCCACTCAATATCCCTGACTTAACTCAAAGCGATTATTTCCTTTTTCCTACCTCAAACAGTGACTTGCATCACAAAGTTTTGACAATAGTGACAAATTGAAAAATGGCATCACTGCATGATTTAAGTCACTGTCTATAGAATTTCAAAAAGAAGCTAATGAAATCCTATGAAAAATGTGTTGAAGCTGAAGGTAGCTGTATAGAAAAGTAGTAAATAAATGTTGTATTTATATGTTAGTAATAAAGTTGTTCATATTTTTCAGTTTTGTTTTTATTTAAAATTGGCCTTACTTTAAAAAAAAATACTTGATTTTCTTCCAAAAAAAAGGTGAAAGTTACCTTAATGTAAACCCCAACTTCTTTGGTCGGATCCCATAGAAATTCAACTGTGTTAAGTGAACGATCTTGTAGAACATCAACTATTCCATATGATAAAGGTAAATCCACTTCAAGTATTTTAAGTGATGGGTGTGCTACCACCCATGCAGCCATCTGCTCCCCCTCCATATATTGCAATCTGCGTTCATGAAAACTAAGACGGACCACACTCTAGAAGTACAAATACAAATATTAATTGTTATGTGATACTAACATAATATTTCAAGTAAACATTAAAATAATTTTAAAGAAGTTAAATGGTTTTTTATTTGCTTGACAGCCCATTCATGCTTGAATGGGCTGTCAAGCAAGACGCACTGTTGAACAATGTTTAGTTTTCAGATGAGGCACATTTTCACCTAGACACAGTTATTAAAAAAAAGAAAGGGGTCTTTTTGGTCTTCCAAAAAGCCACATGTGCTTCATGAAAAGCTGCATCACACTCCAAGAAATACAGTACAGGCTGTTATCTCCTCAAGTCATGGAGTATAAGGGCCGTTCGTTTTTGAACAGATAGTGAATGTTATCTAAACATGCTGTATAATAATTTTGTTCCTCAGCTTCTTGCAAAAAGGTTTCAATTAGAAAAGGAGTAGTTCATGCAAGATGGAGCCAGACCACATGCAGCTAATGTTGTTTTAGACTTTTTACTGAAACTTTTAATGCAAAGGTCATTTCAAACCGATTTCCTAATTGTTTTGTGTGTGAACCGAACTGAACCCAAATATACCTTATTTAAATCCATGTGACTATTTTCTTTGGGAATTTCAAAAGGAAAAAATTTTCCCTAAACATTCTCATAACGTGATTGAACTGCAAGTGCTGATCATTGAGGCAAGCAACAAGATAACTGAGGATATGTGTCGTTGAGTTATTAACAACGTAGGAGTTCATGTTGAAGAAGTTGCTAAACATGATGGTGGTCATATTGAGAATGTGATAAGCAAAACATAATCTCCAGGTATATAGTAAACACGCTGTATTTTACTTTTCTGTTTGTGTCAAATAAATATTTTTTAACAAAACCATATGTCGGATCATTTCATGTGCCATCCTGTACACACACACACACACATATATATATATATATATATATATATATAACAATTACACTCCTTTTTGGGCAGTCATATAAAAACACTAGTTACATAAATAAAATTGATCATTTGATCTATCAAATGCCCACTTTTAAGAAGATGTCTATCAAATGAATAGGTTGTTTTTGAATAACTTGCATCTCAAGCTTCATTCTGAACGATTCCGAAACCTCACATCTCATATATGAAATGCAAGCTATTCAATAACGAATTGTTCATCTCATAAGTTCTTTCAATTTTTTAAAATTTATTTAAGCATACATATTTATTTATACAGCATATCGCACTCCAGGTAACGTAAGGATTCCAACATGGGGAGGATACATCCAAATCAGTTCAGCCATTGAGCTGTTACAGTAGAACAAACACACATACACCCTAGATACATTACACTCGTTTTTGGACAGTCATGTAAATGAAAGAAAGGGATTATTAGTTAATATTTAGCAAAAAAAATTTGGCACAAAGTGGACCAATGGTGGTGCACCAGGCAGCTCCTTTTATAATTATTTATTAATAAAAGAAAGAGAATATTGATTAATATTTAGCAGTAAAAAGAACATGCTTACATGATTGAATATACTGCTTGTCAAAAAATCATTTGATTTTTTCTTAAATGTTTATAAACAATAAACAACAAAAGTAACAATAACTGTAAAAAAAATTACTGAATTTTACTACCATAATTCATTCATTCAATATCATAGCAGATCTTAAAACACAACTACTTTCAATACAAATAAATCGATACTGAAAATACTATCGATTTAGAATCGTACATATGATTTTTGTGGCTTTTTAGTTACAATTAAACATACATATATAAAATTTGTATAGTCTATGACAATCCCCATAAGGGAAGGATTTTGACGTAGGGTCATTCATCTAAATTGGTTTGACACCATTGAGCTGCTTCTGTGGAACATACATTCTGTGAAGTGTTCAAAAAGTAACGAGAATTTTTGTTTTTTGGAAAGAATTTTATTTATTCGTCTACATTAACATTATACCCTTCAAAATAGTCCCTATAAGATAATTATTATACACTTATGCCAGCACTTTTTCCAATCCCCAAAACACTTCTGGAACTCGATCTTTGGAATAGTTTTTAGCTCTTTCAGCGATTCGCTTTTAATCTCATCTATGCTTGTAAAATGATGGCACTTTAAGGTTCTCTTTATTTTTGGAATAGAAATAAGTCATACGGGGCCATGTCTGATGAATATGGCGACTGGGGTATCATTACAGTGTTGTTTTTGGCTAAAAATTGACGAAGTAGGCCCATTATCGTGGTGCAAAAGCCATGAATTCAGGCGTTTTTTTCTGATTGCCTCACACAAATGGTGTTGAATTTGTAGGTAATACTGATTACTGATAGGTTTGATTACTGATAGATTTGTAGGTAATACTGATTTGTAGGTAATATTGATTGTCTGACCTTGTGACAAGAACTCATGATGCACTATGCCATTAAAATCGAAGAACATGGTGAGCATAACCTTCACATTCAACCATACTTGTCGAGCTTTTTTTGGTTTTGGCGATCCAGAAAATGCCTTCACTGGGACAACTGAGCCTTAGTTTTGACATTATATCCGTAAACCCAAGTTTCATCATGTGTTATGACACGTTTCAGTAGTTTAGCATCATTGTTGGTTTCATATAGCGACTCCTGAGCAACTTCCTTTCGCCGCTGTTTTTGTTCAAAATTCAAGAATTTTGTAACAAATCTTGCTATCATGTTTCATACCCAAAACATCCGAAAAAATTTCATGGCAAGAGCCAATTGATATCCCAACATCATCAGCGAGTTCTCTGATTGTGATTGAACTATCATTCATAATAACTTCTTTCACGTTTTCACTGGTTGGTGATGTGCTGGGGTGTCTGGTCATCTTGTCATCTTCAACGTCTTTACGACTTACTTGGAAATGTTTATACCACTTGTAAATCCTTGTTTTACTCATAGCAGACTTACCAAAAGCTATATTTAACATTTTAAAAACATTGCTACACTTTATTCCATTCTTACAGCAAAATTTAATACAAATTCTCTGATCCATTATTTATATAAATAAAAAATCGCCGAATGTACCAAAACACTTGTTATCCTTTTGACAGCTGACAACAGACTAAACATCCAATATGGCTAAAAATGTACAGATACTTTTCATACATGTTTACCAATACAACAATGAAAAAATCCCGAGAATCGTACTAACTAATACAACCCGCAAAATTTCAAAATTCTAGTTACTTTTTGAACACACCACATACATTAAAACATCCTAAAAACATTACACTCCTTTTTGAGCAGTTGTGTAAAAAAGGAATCATTTCTATAGTGTAACATGAAAAAAAAAAATTGTTTTGATATCTTATAAACCATTTGATGAAAAAAATAGTGTTGTAACTCATTTTCCTTAAGTGTTATTGCATAAGTAGTATTTGATGAAAGAATGTAAGAATTACTGTCTTTGTAGTGCAATTTCAACAATCAATAACTACATCAGAAGTATGTATAAAAATAGTATTTAAATATATTACAAAAATCAGTTTTTTTCATTTGAGAAAAAAACAGTTTCAAAAAGTAGTAAAGAATTGTAAAAATAATGAAGGAAGAATATGTTAAAAAAAAATTTACAAAGAAATAAGTATTATGTCATATAAATCGTGTATATGCACCAAATATATTTTAAAACATTTACCTTCAATATTTTCCCCCTATAATGTGACAGATCACCAAGTTTTTTTAATTTAATTTCATACGACTGCCCTTGATTTAGGTATGTCTGTGTTTCTTCATTGACTTTAGTCGCAATTGATGTGGCTGCTGCTAAAACATATTGAAATCTGAAATAAAAAGGATAACTATTAAACTTACGACTACAAAAAGTCAATTAGAATAAACTTCTATAAGCAAATTCCTACAGTATTATAAACCTTTGTGACTATTGAATCACTATATTAATTTTTTAATCAACATTGAAAAATTCATATTATAAAATAAAATGACAAATAAAAAAAAATAATGCACAGTTATTATAAATTACTCTGGTGTGCATAACAATTATGAATACTGTGTAATTTATCTATAAATTAAATTTCTCAAAACAGCAAATCCTTTCTATATTCAGAAAAACAGAATAATTTGTGACAGTTAAAAAGAATACAGTTGTTATAAAGAACATATAGCAGGGTATTTTAGATAAATTAGCAAATTTTACACCTCTTACAACCAGACAGTTACCCTTTGGTGGTCCAAAGGACCAATGTCCTTGGTGGTCCAAAGGGACCACCAAAGACATTTGGTGGACCACCAAATGTCTTTGGTGGTCCTTTGGAACCTGTCTTTGGTGGACCACCAAATGTCTTTGGTGGTCCTTTGGAACCTGTCTTTGGTGGTCCCTTTGGAAATGAAACTGTAAATACAATAAACCAACCCTCAAAGCCACATTTCCTTAACTACTTCTGGTAGATCAATTCAGTTAAACAATGTATCAAGTTTCACTTTATGCTCTTGGAGTTAATTAGTACCTAATGGCCAAAGCAACAGATACAAAAAAAAAGATGTTCTAAGTGGAAAAAGTTTTTAAAAATATTTATATCATACATATTTATTTGAAAGCTATGTAAATTATTGACGTTAAAATTTTTTTATTCGTAATTTTATAATGGAAAATTCTGGTGATAGAAAATACAAGTGATAAAACAGAAGCAAGTTCCCTACACGACAAATGTGATCAACTGCATCTATGGGAACCATTGCACATCAAGACAACAGGCTGTGAAATCAACAACTAAGAACTTAAAAGATGTTAATAATAATTAATGAGCCAGAATTCCTAGTAATGCATAACAAAATAGAAAATTATTAAGATGCCTAAGTTGAAGTAAGTTTCTTTGAATTTTTACATTTTTCCAATAAATTATAACAGGAGCAGACATTATAACTCTTTATGATACGATTTGCTATTAATTATATTCTGTAGCAAATTATCGAGCTAATGATTAATTGGAAACACCTCTTCTTGGTGACTAACCTGGTGAACATCCTTCACTGTTCTGGATTATGGTACCTTCCTTTATTTCACTTTTTCTTTAAAATTTTCTCCGTCTTTATTCCTGCAATCATCCTATCCTTTTCCACTACCTCTTCTACTTCTACGTTTCCCACTATGATCGATCACTAAAGACCATTTCTATGAAGATCATGTTTATTTCTATTAAGACCATGTCTAGTAGTCAAAATCAATCAATTGTGTCCACATCACGTTTATCGTGGCAAGGTGTTCCTTCTTCAGTATTGTTGTCTACTGCCCTAGTATCTGTTCTCGATCATCATGGGGCTCCTCATCTTTGTCAAGCTCTATTAGATTCAGCGTCACAGTCAAATTTTGTGACTGAAAGCGGGGGTCAGAAAACTAGGCTTGCCATTTGCAAATGTGTCTGTAGAAGTGAATGGAATTGGAACATCCACTACCAAAACTTCTAAAGTTGTTCAATGTGTCATTAACTCAAGATTTAATACATTTTCCTTCACTATTGGTTGTGTAGTCCTAACATCTATTAACAAACATTTACCCACTGTGCCAATCGAGAAATCAGACATGAAAATTCTACCTAATGTTCAATTAGCAGATCTTCATTTCAATCAACCAAGTGATATTGACTTGCTCATTGGAACAGAGTTATTTTTCGACTTGCTATGTGATGGAAGAGTAAAACTTTATGATTAATCTGCAACCCTTCAAAATACAGTTTTGTTGGCTCTACGTCCCACATAACTACAGTTTGCCATCTACCTACACTGGATGACATAAATAAAACCATACAGATGTTTTGGGACATTGAAGTCGGTTGCTCTGAAAGGTAGTACACTGGAAACGACAAACTGTGCGAAGATTTATATATGAATACAACCTTCAGGGATGATCTTGGAAGGTCTGTGTGCAAATTCCCTTAAAAGGTGATATTTGTGAGCTCGGTGAATCAAAGGATTCTGCATTCAGAAGATTTTTATCATTAGAGAAGTGTTTATCCATTAACCCAGAGATACATTCACAATACATCCAATTCATGAAGGAATATGAGAACCTAGGACATATGAAGGAAATTACAACAACTGAAGCTAATTCATTAAAGGTTTATTACATTCTGTACCATGCTGTCTTAAGGGAAGATTCCACAACCACCAAATTATGGGTAGTTTTCAATGCATCCTCAAAAACAAGCTCCGGTGTTTCATTGAATGACATCTCAGTTGTTGGTCCAACAGTACAATCAAATCTTGTCAGTATTGTATCAAGATTCAGAACACAACCATATGTTGTAACAGCAGATATTGAAAAAAATATTGTCAGATTAGCATCCAATCAGCTCAACAAAATTTAACATCAACTAATCTTTTGGAGAGACCAGCCAGAAGATCCTATTAAAACATTTAAATTGCTGACAATTTCTTATGGCACTGCTAATTCTCCTCAACTAGCAACGAGAACTCTAAACCAGTTAACACTAGATGAAGAAATCTCCTTTCCAGTCGCATCCAAGGTAGTCACAGAGGATTTTTATGTGGACAATGTTATGACTGGAGCCAAGATGATAAAAAAGCAAAACAACTACGGCGTGATTTAAGTGATCTGCTTCAATGAGTCAGTTTTCATCTTAGAAAGTGGAGCGCTAACAATCCAGACATTCTATCTGACATTCCATTAAAGAATGTGGTTAAGGGCTGTGATGAGATTGATCAAGACACTACGATTAAGAAACTGGGTCTTACGTGGAATCCAAGAAAAGATGTATTCCAATTTTCTTTTGGTGAAAAGAACACAGCTGTACAAACAACTAAATGCACTATTTTGTCAGCAATCAGAAGGATTTTTGATCCTCTTGTAATCATAAGTCCAGTAATTTTAACCGGGAAATTAATCATGCAAAAATTGTGATCTTATTCACTAGGATGAGATAAAAAAGGTACCCGATGGATTACTTAAAGAGTGGACTCAGTTTCAAGAATCATTGCACATGCTATCAAACATTCAAGTCCAAAGGGCCATAATCCCTAAACAAAAAGGTGTTCTGAAGTTAGAGATTTGGATTTGTAGATGTTTCAGAATCTACCTATGGTGCCTGTATATATCTAAATGTATTGACCTTGATGGAATCATCACTGTTAATTTAGTCACATCAAAATCTCGTGTTGCAACATTAAAGAAAATTTTTTTACCCACACTAGAGTGGTGTGGCGCATTGTTGTTATCTGAACTATGCAAATCAACTGTTAATGCATTACATCCTAAAAATGATTAATTTCATATTACACTGATTTGACTATAACATTAGCATGAATCTTCTCATTGAACAACATTTGTTGCTAACAATGTATCTAAGATACAAACTAACACCGACATCAGTTCGTGGAAGTGTTTGAAGAGTTAAAACTATCCTGCTGACTATCTGTTGAGAGGCTTACTGACAGATAAGATTACAAGGCCGGACTTGTAATGGAAAGGGCCTTCATTTTTGTATTAAAGGGAGGAATCTCGAGAAGATCCAGTTACTCTACCAATTGGCAATCAAATTCCAGAGCTTTGTCAGTGTTATGTGTTACAGCTGAAAACCAAATGATCAATTTAAATAATTTTTTTAGTTTTACAAGGGTTCAACGTGTAATGAGTTACTGTTTACACTTTATAAATAACTATCAAGCACAAAATTCGCGCCTTCACAGTCCATGTTCAGCTTCTGAACTTTGATTAGCAGAGTGTGTTTTGGTGAAGATTGTGCAAAGGGAATAGTTTCCAAGTGAGCTTATCAATTTGAAGCTAGGAAAATCACTAATCAAAACCAGCAAACTCATTTCTCTAAGTCTATTCTTAGACAAAAACAATGTAATATGAGTTGGTGGAAGATTACAGCCCATTGTCTTACCAAAGAGTCATATATTTTTTTAATTTGATTACCAGACATTTGCACATTAAAATGCTTCATGCAGAGCCACAGTAATTGTTAAACATTATTCGTCAAAAATACTGGCCAATCAATGGCAGGAGTTTAGCTACTAAAATTTTCCGTTAATGCATCACATGCTTCAAGGTAAATCCAAAACTTCAGCCACAAATTATGGGTGGGTGTGTGTGTGTGTGTGTGTGTGTGTGTGTATGTGTGCATGACAGAGAGAGGGGTACTTAAAATATATACAAAATAGCCCCAAAAATTAAAGTACTCTTTTGAAAATTAAAAAGAAATTGTATGATTACAGATTATAATATGTTTATAAATACACAGCAACCTTTTCATGTGATCAGTGATCAAACACGTAGGCTAAAAGCAACGAAACATAGAAAACAATGATTAACTTGAAAAGTGTGGCCATGCGCAATGGTTCTTGTCCTTTCAAAATTCCAAATTTTTTATTTCCAGTTTCCAAATTCTTTATTTCATAAGTAGTGAACCATTTTAAAATCAACTAAAATGTATTTTTATCAGAAAACCAGGTTTTGTTCGTTTATTTTGTTTTTATGTGTTGATTATCAGCAACAAATAAATCAAATGTCTACATAACAAAAATTTTTTCAAAAAATAAAAATATCAATAAAATAAATAAAAAGAGCCTTTTGTATTCAGCAAAGATCTTCAAAACTTACCTGCAATCCTCACTGTTATGCTCAGACTGCTGCTGCTGTTGTACCACTGATGGCTGAACTACAACAGAAATAGGTGGCGGTGGTGTAGTTGCTGTTGTAGTTGTTGCTGATGATAAGACAACCAATGATTTATTATTTTGCGTATCATTTATAACGTTGCTATTATTAGACCTGTTATTGCTACTGGCATTTAACTCATGCGAAGTACATTCTAATCTATTATTGTTATTACTGCTTCTTACATCTACAGCACTATTGCCACTGTTATTACAATTAGTATTGTTTTCACTGTTATTATTATTATTACTGTTATTACTAGAATTATTAACACCGGCCAATCTGGGCGGATGATTTTCTGGTATAACTAAACAAACTGGAATTGGACCCTTCTCTTTCTGTTCTCCTGAAAGATAAAAAAATTGAAATCATGAACTAATATAAAAATTAACATATTATTAAAAGAATAAAACAAAATACAAAGATCAAAATGAAAGGAAAGACATCTAAAATTAAATATACATTTAAACTACGATTAAAAAGAGAGTATAATTTTCTACAAGCTGTCATTTAAATGCACTTCATTCCTTGCGCACCAATTTCTTAGCTTCATATGTCGATGTATTTTATCTGTATCATCTAATTTTCTTTTGTTTTGTTTTTACTTATGCTGCTTCTTTCTACAACCAAAACTGCTAACATAGATGATTTAGCACAAATACCTTTTAAACAAGATTCTGCTATAAACTGCTTTCAAATTTGTTGACAATGTTTTCATTTTATGGTCTATCAACCCACCTATATTTTTTTATAATCTTCAATAAAACATTAACAAAGCATCTATAATTGTTTCTCTTTTTCTATTTCTACAATGTCCTTTAAAACGTAAAAGTTATTGATTTATACACAGACAGATAATCACGGCATGATTAATTACTTATCATAAATTCTTTCTTAAAATAAAATTTTATCGTCATATGACATCATGCTTACAAATAAATAAATTTTTCCACAGAAAGCATTACGTTTGTGTGAGTACACTACTCACACAATAATTCGGGACCAGAAGCTTACAAATTTTATCACCTAAATCACAAAATTCTGAGTTTTGGTATGCTTTATTCATGTAATTTAATATTTAACTCTCTACTTACCTTCTTTCTTTACTACCATTTACTTTCAAATCAAATTTCTCTCTAGGTAATGAGCCCATAATATTTCTTTACTTTTATGGCACTTCTATCAGCCAAAATAACAATATTATCTGTGAATTTTAACATTTAAAATTTTTCGTTCCTTGACCATTAGTTTCACCTGTTTACAGTTTGTCTGCTTTTTCCAGGTAAAAGTTAAAAACTGATGATTAAAAACCATCCTTTCTATAGACATATTTATCTTTAGTAATTCCTTTAAAGATAGCATTCCAGTTCAGATTAAAGGCAAAAAATTTTCAATTTTATATTTAGTAAAAATTTGTTTCAGAATTCTGTAATATGACAAAAATCAAACAAATCACACAGCACTGTTATGAAATTTTGTTGAGAAGTGCTGAAAAAAAATTAGTCCGTACTATTATAATATACATTTCCTTCAACCATTTTAACTTCTATAGTTTCATTTCTATATTTTAATGGTAAATATAAAATTTAAAGTGTTAAGTGTTCAAGATTTAGAATTCCTTTTTCATTTTTAGGCAAGGCTACTTTAGAAGGGTTTTAACCAAAATAAAAAATAAAACACACACGCACATATACAGAAAAAAGTGAGAGAGAGCATGAATGCCAACACTCAAGACTTTCAAAACTTTGTACTGAAAAATATAGTATTACTAACCAGTAGATTCATAACATGATGATTTAACCATCTGAAGAAGGTGTGGTGGTGAATTTGATGCAGAACTGCTCCCATTAACATGTCCACGCGGAGAACAATTCTGAGAAGAATTACCAACACCTCCACTACTACCTGAACCTGGAGACATATGGCTGCTTCCAAACAAGCTGCTGGAACAGTAACATTGAAAAACAATTTTTATGTTTTTTAAATTCGCAATCTGTAAGATTTTTATTATCATGTGAATACAAACAAAAAATGTTGCACTAGCCTTTATCATCATCATTTTGTAGAGAATCAGCTCTACTTGATTCTCTAAAAAAAAAAAAGTTGTTGAATGTAGTGGCATTCAATGGCAAAAAATAATAATACCCGGAGTTGTAGAAAAGGACCATATAAAAAAAATGAAAAGAAAAAACTAGTTTTTTTATTAAAATCATAAAGCATACAGATAAAAATTTATAATATACATGTTGTGGTTAGTTTACCACACAAACTTGAGGCATATGGGTAGAAACAGATGAATATTTGCACCACAAGAAAAATGCCAAGGCTGACCAGATATTAGTGATGATAGGTGTAAAATACCCTTTTCAAAAAATAATGTTTTACTAAGTAGAAGTAAGTACGACAAACGGACAACTCACCAGACTGGAGTGTGAATGAACTGCAACTTAAGAATTATTATAAAATGTTTTAAAATTGCCGAACAACTAAATCGATAGTTTGAGGTTTTAAAAACAGTTGATAACTGCACTGTTTAAAAAGAGCAATTAATTTATTTTTTAAAAAGTGCCTGTTTTTTTACATTAATGGATTAAAATAAAAACTATAAAACAAATTAACAATTTATTAAGCAAAGAGTGAAAGAACATTAATAAGTAAAAATAATTTGTTCGTTAATGTCTCTGACTTTTCTGGTACTTAGTAGTACATCTTTACTAATTCTTGATTATTATTACAAGTTATTTATATATGGTACTGGATATTACGAGGGTCGGCTGATAACTAGCATGCTACATGGAGACAAAATGTACTATTGAGTTGGGCGTGGCAACACATGATAACTAAAATCCCCCTCTACAAACCGGCAATAATACATTGTAATCCGTTTACCGGTTTTTTCAGTAGCAGTTAAAATGGAATTGAATACAGTCAATATGTCAAACCAGTTAAAACAGTGCGCAGTGATCAAATTTTTAACATCAGAAAATGTGAATCTTATGAATATTTTTCATTATTTAAAAGTATTTAACGTTACTAGAACTGTTGACAGGAGTACCGTGATTAGATGGGTGTTGAAATTTCAATGCCTTCTATTCATCATTACTGTTGTAACTGAATAAAACGAAAGAAGCCTGTCCAAAATGGAAAAAAATTTGATCCTGTTGGTTTCTGTTTTGAATAGGTTTCACTGCGTAATAAATCTGTTGCTTAGTTTGTTTCCATGTACCCATATTTTAACATAGTTCTCTAACAAAGTTTCATAATCTTTGTGTGATCCCATAGCATACTTTAAGGAAGAGATTTACTGTTTGGGCGTTTCAAAATGTATTACTTTTAACTAAAATTAAGAATCATATTACTTAAATTTTTATAACACTGTTAAAAATATTAGGCACAACTATAAAAGTAAAATATACTATTAAACAGAAACATAAAAAGAACCATTTTTAGATCCAAGCATCTATCACATCCCAATTTCGACTTTTTTCTTTGTAAAGTGCTATCATCTGTTTGATTGCTGATCTGTAACATTTAAAATTTGTGTTATTATTGAATGTTACAGGTCACACAAAATTTAACCATTCTGATTTATAATGTTGTAACCAAGTTAGTTGGTTAATTAATTAATTAAATTATTAGTTATATCGCTTAATCTATTTATTTTTAATCTTAGTACTTTTAACAGTAATTTTGAAGTGGTTTGGCACTGAAAGGGTTGAAATTGCATTAACAGCATATTTCGGCAAAGCTTAATACAAATGATGATTTTCACATTCTGAGGAATGTCTGTAGTAGTAAGTTGATAGTAAAATCATCATGATAAAAATTTCAACTCTACATAAAATAAAAGGCAGATCTCTCTGTAATCCTCTAAAATGCTTACCTAATTACATTTACACGCAGAATTGAATTATACACTATGATTTATGGTATATAAATTTACATTCAAATGTGACTGTTTGGCTAGGAAAAATGTTTTTCTATAATTACTCTTTCAAAAAATCTGTCTAACATTTATTACATGTACTTCCAAAAGAAACAATAAATTAAAACAATAAAAAGAACACAAGTAATTAACATCTTTTTATAAATATAAAATATCAGATTAATAGCTAATTTAATCAACATTGTCACAAAAAAATAAATAGAATTAAGGCAAGTATAACAACCACCAATTACAGGGAAATTAACTAGTACAATTTTAGTGTTAACTCACCCATTTTCTTGACTGTTCCCAGGTGAAGGTAATTCTTGCTTAAAATTCAATGGCAATGCCAAAAGTGCTTCACTAAAAATAAAAGGGCAATAATTAGTTTTAAAAAACAGAAAACAAATGCAATTTTACATTATAACCTTCTCAAAAAATCATAATTACTTAAGACCGATTACAAATTTCTATTTTTAATAATATTATGAAATACTGTTTGACTGCTTGTGCTTAAAAAATAAGACATACATTTGTAAATGAAATGTTGTAGAAATAACTGAAAGGAAATAGAACACAGTTGGTGGGAATTCCTGAGATTCTTAGCCCAGTAAAGGATGACTGGAAGTCTAATGCTGTTATGGATGTATAGATATAATAGCTCAAGTGGCTAGGCTTCCACCTGGGTGCTTACTTCAATACAAACTACAATTCATTACAACAATCAGACCCAAGAGCTATGACTGGCTGAAAACAAATACGGTTAACAGTAGGGCTAGTGTCACTGAGATGAAAACTAAAAACTTCTACTGAAATTTGCTTTGATTTCTTATTAAGGTAAACGATTTTGTAACATTTTATCAATAATTATCATACAAAACTACACGGCTGAAAAAAAACCAATTATATGAATGTAATTTTAATTTTAAAATTATCAAAGATTCAACCTTGGTAACCAATAAATAAATTATTACAGTACTTTTAACAGGGATATTGTCACTGAAGTTAAAAAAAAAAAATTAAAAAATATATAAAAACATGTTCATGGTCTAACAAATAATATAAAATGAAACAAAATATTTTTAAAATAATATCATACATCAGGCAAAATTAATTTTCAATTAAAAGTGAAGATGATAATTTTGTATTTTGGAATAATTCTTGGATATCTATGACAAGTAGATCTAAGTTTTGAGTTTAAATCTGCTCAGGCTTGGCAAATATATTACATCAAGTTGAGTTATTTATACCTACAAAGAGCAGACTCTTTGTTAATCTAGACTAGTAATGGACTTTCAACCCATGAAAACCCAAGTTTTAATGATTTTTATTGTCTACATTTTTGTAATAATGTTTTTAATAAATCACACATAAAAGATGTATTAGTCTGAAAAATTACTCTAACTAAAACAAATGACGAAGTTATGAGTTAGAAAAATTACAGAATGACACATTTAATGTAATAATCTATATAATAACATGACATTTAAACTATTTAACTTATATAAAAGACATATAATTTCTAATAAGGTTAATAATGTATCTTTTCATAATTGAAAAGATGCTGTAAAATTTATAATTTATAAATTAATAAATTATATAATTTATTTCTAAACTGAAATTGGTTATCTACATATATTAAAAAAATAAATAAATAAAATAAAAATAAAGGATTTTTAAAAAAGTAATCAGTTTTAAAAGTAATAAAAAACAATCAGTTCCTGTGTGTTAAGAAGAACCAATAACAAACAATCTGCAATGCAGCTCTAAACTTTATTTCAATAAAAATATAAAAATAAAAGACATCTAATAACATCATTTTTCAACATGGTTTCCTTGCATTACAATACACTCATCATTGCACAAGCATCTTTATACGCTCAGAAAAAATGTTTCTGGTCGAGTAACAAGTCATGCATACACCACCCTTCAGTTCTTCTTTTGAGGTGAATCAACAGCTCTTAATATCTTTGAGTGGACCAAATAGATGAAGGAGCGAGATCAAGACATTTGTATATGATGAGCAAATATCTCTAACTTGATTTTTCACAGGATTTCAACTGTATAATCAGCAGTGTGCAGACAGGCATTACCGTTCAATAAAACAATCCTTTTTGGAGTTTTTCTTGGTAACTGCTTCAAATTCCAGGCTTCGGGTTCTCGATAAGTATTTCGCTGTAACATGCATTATTTATTGTTGACTTTCTTTCCTGATTATCTTACAGTATTAGGCCTTGTGAATTCCAAAAAACTATTAACAACTTAACTATTAACAAACTATTCATTTTCCTGCTGATGGTTGATTTTTTAACTTTTTCCTGGTAGGTTGTGTATGTTTCCATTCTTTACTTTGCTGTTAACTACCTGGCTCAAAACTGTAGACCAATGCTTTGTCATAAGTGATGATTATGTCTGAGAAAGTTTCACTTTTGTTATCTTAGCAGGCCGAATTTTGTTGAAATATTCTGTCCAAGCACTGTAAGTACAACCCCTGATGCGATATTGTGAATTGATTTGGGACTTGTCTTGCACAAACTTTATTAAAGTTAAATCTATTAACTTTAGAACTATGAGTAATTTGAAGACAGTTTACCTGTTCATCAATAGTCACCCATTTGCGCTTCAGAACTGTGGTATGTACTGCTCAATATTGTTACATGAAACCATATTAAATATTATATTTCTTGTTTTTCTATAACGGCATGTTTAAAATTATTGTTAATACTAAAAATAGGATAATTTATTTATATTGGTTAGTGATGTTGAATCTTTCATTATTCTTATTTAATATTATCTGACATGCCGATTGTCATATTGGATAAATTAAAAAAAAAGATTCTATAACCAAAAGAAAAGATGTAATTAATGACATCAAAATTACAAAATAGAATAAAAACTGCTAGCAAGATTATATATATAAAATGTAAATATAAAAAGTTTTACAAATCTTTAAAAATAAAAATAAAAGCTACTTAATTACCTTAGCGACTGCATTTTAACATGAACAGTATATCCTCCTCAAAGAAAGAAATTGAAATAACTAGTTTCATTCATTATAAAATGGTATAGATTTATAAAATGCCATAAACTACATTAAATAAACTTACTACCTGGATTAATTAAATTAAACTGATACAATTACTTGATATTAAATAAATATCAGAATCAATAAAATAAAAAATTATAAATTTCAAAACTAGCAAATCCAAATACAATAAAGTCTGTATCTGTAATAATAAATCCAAGCAATAACCTATTAACATACTAAAACAAAAAATAGAACAGATAAATAAAAAAAACTAAATAATAACGGCAACAAAATAATACAGCTATAATCACTAAAATTAAGTAATTTTAATGATAACATACATTCAGCTTAAAATACCAATGAGATCTGATAGATGTGATAAGAGCCATGACAAATACATTTTATAAAAAATTAATAATACAGAGTAAAAATCATAGATATAAGGAAGAAACAGACCAATGCGGTGCAGTTAATAAAATAGTTTTATTACTATATAATATCAAATAAATCTAGATAATTAAAAAATAAAAATTACTTAAAATCATTAAAATTAATTTTTAAAAAAGAAAAATAATTCTTTTGAGTCAGTTGATCATAAATTAGATTTAATAAAGCTTTTAGTAACAAAAGAAAACAAAATTGCATATAATATAACTAGACATTGACACTCAACTATAACAAATATTAAAATGTAATTATTTATCTATAAATACATAAAATAATCAATTTAATTTAAAATAATCATTAAAATTATTTTAATGAATTAATGTTTTTGTTTGTAACTAACAAATAACAGGCATGAACAGAGAAATAGAAAAAGAGATAGAAATTTCTTCACATAATTCATTTAATAATTCAGCCAATATTAAAACAATATATACAAAACAGCATTAGAAATTCACCAACACCAATTATATTTTTTAGACAATAAATTACAGACATTTCTCAACTACAATATAGTAATTACAAAAAGTTGTTTATACGAATGACAACAAAATAACTGCATTACAACTACGTTTTATTAACTAAAGTATGAATTCACTATCAGACTACATCACTACATCAGTAATCCATCCATCACACACCTGAAGGCTGCTAAATATCTTAAACAAAAGCGAAGTCAATTATAGCTATAGCAACAATAACTGTTAACTCAGCTATTGCAGTATATACAAATAAAATCTTCTTCTATATAATACTATAAACAATAACAAAGTGAGCAAAATGATGTGAGGTAAGAAAAACTAAATGAAAAAAGAAAACAGATCCAGAAGATTTAAAAGGTGCAAGACAAAAGAACGTATGAACATAAATGATAAAAGGTGAATACTATAATAGGTGAATTTTTAATGAAATAGAACTATAACAGAATACATCAATCATTAGGAAGGGCATCATAAAGTTGGACATTATAAACTTAAGAAGAATTTTGATATACAAATGTACAAACAAAAAGGGACTGAGGCGTAAATAAATAAAAACTACATGATACATCACAAAAGAAAGATCATATTTTTGAAGATGATGTTCTTCAGTATCAACAGGGTTTCCATTATCTGACAGATTATCTGGGCTGAGATAACAGCGACTAGAAAATGCTCATGTATAACTACCAGGAGATAAGACTTGTCTTCTACATGCATTTGCACAGGTGAATGGCATTACAGCCATTCCTTTTCTTCTAGTTACTTGACAGCAGCTATTATTGTTGCAGCCTCACACCACAGTGATGATGCTTTTTGACATTTATTTTATGAATTGTTTGGTGAAAAATGGAGTTTTATACCGCAATAAAACTTCTTGTCTCCTGCATTTTGCTATTAAATGCGATTTGTTTGATGAAAGTTTAAAATAATTGTAGAAAATTTACAGAAAAAGTAGTACCTTATTTTTCTTCAGTGCAATTTTAATGACCCATAACTTGGTGTTTTTTTAAGTATATTTAAAGACAGAGTTATACCTATTTTTAAAATCTGTTAAAATACTTAAACAGATTTTTAAAAATCAGTTTCAATATAGCACTCATTTTTTTAACATGGAACTATGTGTTTTAACAACAATATTGTATCAGAATACATTTCCATTAAATTGCTATCTCAGTCATCTATTAGAAAAGAGTTCTGTTGCTTCAAAGTTATACACAGCAAAAGAGATGTATAGACAAGTACAAAATTATGTACTGTATTTCTACACTCACATTAATTGATCATACTTCCAATTGATGGCCTAGACTGCTTGCAGTTCTAATGTAAATTCTTCTTTTTCGATAAACATTTTCCATCTGCTTGAGATTATTAAATTACAAATGTACTAAAATAGTACTATTAAAATACAATTCAGAAAATAAAATAATTCCTATCTTTACTCAGCCAAAATAACACTTCAGTTTTGAAAGATCACATATTGAGACTAACGATCAGATAATTAAAAAAAATATTCAAACAACACTTAAATATAATAAACTTAATATATATATTAATACGTATATTAAACATTAATGTATATGTGTGTATTATACATATATTAAACAAATATATTTTAATGCTTATCTTCCACATCATCTCTTACCAAAGTTATACTATCTGAAATTGAACTGCTGGGAAAACTGGTGACAAATGGTGTACATGTGTGCATAAATAATTTTCCTTCGCTGCTTCAGAATTTCTAGAAATAAATTGTAATTCACAATAATAACCAGTTTCAATATAGAAACTAAATTTTTCCATACTCTGTCATAAGACGTAACTTTTAGAGGCAAGTTTTTTCTTTCATGATGTGCAGTTAAGATAATACTACATTTTTTTTTTACAAAAGATGACTTCTGATAAGCAATTTTAGTACAATTTAATTCATCATAAGAGTATACTTATAACAGTTACTTATAATAGTTTAAACACACATATGTAGATACTGCTTGAAAACTCTAAAACTGAAGTATACCAGAATAAGCATCTGACATATAAGCAAGTCAAATTACTTTCTATGAGGATAATGATACTCATTATACAGAGTCAATCTCTGCGATGAATAGAGTAAAGACATCATTTTACTATTTAATATAATCTAAACTTCATCAGACTTAACATACTGATATCCAACAATGTATTTCTGTCTGGCACAGGATGTCTTGAGATTGGCTGTCAATTTGAAATGTATTTGTGATTTACACTGGGCTGCCTGTGACCATTGCTGTTATGGAACATAATAAAAATAAAATGTGCAGTTTCTAACAAAGAATTCTACTATAGTGTTTTAGAATGATTTCGTGCAAGCATATTATATATATATTACTTTTTGTAAAGATTCTTTTGTTTTAAAAATATTATTTGAAAATCTTTCTACTGGATCTGTTTTATTATTTTTCTGTTCTTTTTTTACCTAAATCCAGGAAACTACCAAGCACAAAAAATAAATTGTATACTGAAAACTGCAATTTGTTTATTAGACATTAATGTAATTTTTATATTTTATTAATCAGGTGATAATATATTTGAGTAAAGAAAAAATAGTAGTACAAAGAATATTTTAAATGAAAATAATTACCACAAAATAAATGAACATTAAGAAATTAAAACAATAATGCAGTAAATGAGATAAATAACAGTAGTTACATCATAAACAACATGATAAACTTACTTTATATTATATGAAGATGAATTTAAATCAACTCCAAGACTAGTCAGACTACAAGTACCATCTAAATCATCAGTTAAATTGTTTGCCAACTCCTCAACCGGCTGCCAACCACCACTGTCACCGCCATTGTTGGCTGTCATACGTTCCTGGCTGCATGTCACTGTTAACAGGAAAAAAGATAATCATTTATAATAATTACTTTTTAACAGAACTATGTTATGAGAAAAGAGGTCGAACCTGAAAATTCAAAACATTCATGACATTAAAAAGGAGTTAGTCATCATAGCAGATAATTTTTCCATTGAATCTTTTCCAATTTACTTCTTGTTAAAATCTTTGTGGTGTGCGGCCTGGCATCATGGAGAAGGATGCCCTCTCTCCTGAGCATATCCCGTCTTTTGTTTCGGTAGGTGGCTTTTTGTTGACTGTAGCAGCTGGCTATAGTAAGCCGCATTCACTGTTCATTGATTGTGGAGAAAATCTATTAGTAATACTACCCTTAGTCAAAAAAAAAATCGATGCAATAACTTTTCCGGCTGACAGATGGGTTTTGGCCTTCACTGGGCAGCCCTCATCCTTCCTTCGCCATTTTTTACTCTGAAGTATAATGATGGATCCATGTATGGATCCATCATTAAATCGATCACATTGTCACATTACATGTGACAATGTGATCGATTCAGAAGTCTCTCACAGATTTCCAATCCGACCTTTTTTTTATTTTGGTCAACAACCTCGGAACCATTGAGCACTAATTTTTCTAAAGCCAAGATGATCAGTGATAATGGATTGAGCATTTTGTAGCTGACACCCACTTGTGATGCGATTTCTTCAACAGCGAACTGGCGATCACCTTCGCTAAGCTCTCCAACGGCACGGATGTTGCCAGCTATGAAACTTGACCTTGAGCGTTGATCATGACTTTCGTTTTGTATACTTTCTCGCCCGCCCTTAAATTGTCTGGCCCCGTATACACTCGGTTCTGGGTTCAGTGTAGCGTCCCCAAACTGTACCTTCAAATGAATTAAAATTTCCGTGGGTTAACACCTTTCTTAGTTAAAAATTTTACAATTATATGTTGTGCAACAGATGATGGAACTAGATATTACAACAGTCCTAAATCCAAAATTTCAACAACCTATGGCTAATCATTTCTGAATTATGCGAGATACATACATACGTACAGACATCATGCCGAAACTAGTCAAAATGGATTCAAGGATGGCCAAAATGGATATTTCCATTGAAAACCGAAATTTTTCGCGATCACATTACTGAAGTACAAGGAAGTAAAAAGTAGAAAAATCAAGATAATAAAATGCAAATAATTGAAAGGAAATGAAATGGAGGCGTTGGAAGAATAAAAAGATAAACCAGGAATACCATTACAAACAGTGTGCTGGGAAAATTTTGTTTAATAAGATTCAAAATCCAAACCTGTTTTGTTTTTAAAACAAAACAGAATGAAATCAACAATTAATCAAGAAATACTCGTGTATATATATATAAGATGCCTATACTTGAGAAGATGTCTGAGAAAAACAATTCATTATAGTTCTTATTAATTTTCACATTAATAGACCTTGATCTGTATCACCTTAAATGCAATGATAATTACACCACTCCAGAATGGAAATAAATGAAAATAAGTTGCTAACATGTGAGGCAGTAAACGGATCTAAAATTTATGCATACTGTTACATATAACACGGTTCAGTTAACACAGCTCAGAGGAAATACATGATAATAACTGTACTTCACATGTTCAACCTGTTATTAAACAAAATTAAAATTAAAAAAAAAAAAAAAATTAATTATATTCGTGATTTTATTGACTCTTCAAACTGAAAAAAATGTAATTTCTTTCTGCTACTTTTCTAAATGAATTAAACATTCAGTCATGACAATATCAGATTCATCTTCCTTTGATTCCAGTAACACTTTTACAGCTGACATGTATCACTTCAGTATAATGCAATCTTTGGTGAATCTCTATTTTTGTCTGCAAATGCTTCACTTACTATTTATGCTGTTTTTATTTTTTAAAAATAACGACAAAACAATTTTTTCCTGCAGAAATTTTGATTTCTGAATAAATTTAACAATTTTGATTTCTGATTATGTTTAACAAAATTATATTTGTGTCTCCTTCTATACTGTATATTAGGTTTTCACTTAATAGTAGACTATCAACTACTATGTTCATAACTATCTAAATCACTCACCAAGATTCCCTGGTACGTATAGCAAAAATCACATTTTCTTTATGAATGAAAATCACATTTTCTTAACTTTAAATGAGTGTAAAATGGTTTGATTTCTACATAAAATCAGTATTAATGAGTATGCAAATGGTTGAATAAACAAACATGATATAAATAATGAAATAAATGATGATAAAATAATGTAATAATGTGATTTTTCGTATGATATTTTAAAAAATATCATACGAATTATGGTACCTTATCCAATTAAGGTAAGGCTTTAGTATAATGATTTATGCAATAATCTCTGTCGCTCTCAATCTTCTACAGATAAAGAACGTATCTGCAAACATAAGAATGTGAGAAGTAAGAACATAGCACATGAATGAGAAGTATAATCAATTTCAATTTTTATATACTGCTACATGTTTGCTGCTCGATCAGGATACTGAGAAACTAGCAATTAAAAATGTCCATATAATTACAATTTATTAGTTTCAGCATTATTAATTTATTAGTAATCAATAATAAAAATCATGACAATAATAATAATCAACAATAACAATATTAATAGTAATCACAACCACAACAATAACAATAAATGTCAATAATGATAATAAACAATGATTACATGCAAGGTAGAATTTAAAGTAAGGTAAGGATTTATTTACAGGTAGTTAAATCATAAAAACCAGAATTCAGTTCAATTGACAAAAGACATTATAAAAACCGCTAATATTTATACCATTAACAACTGGTATTGTATTACTACGAAGATAAGATTAGACTAAAGTTCTTTTACTGCAAATACCTTTCCTCTTCACGAATAAAACTACCCTATAGTTTATGAATAAATGGAATACTTTATCCCTTTCACTAAATGTCTATCAGTAACTCACCAAACAAGTTCCTGCATTCACCCACTGTCCACACTGGAATGCTTGTGACATCACTTCACCTCTTGTACAAACTGCAGTACTACATGCACAATCTTGCTTAATATTCGCTTCTTAAAAACTGATCTTAACTCGACTATCCTGAGTATTTATATCCCTATCCTCTTGGTTTACAGAACCAGACCCAAGTTGAAGCTTGAGGTTGTGAGAATGATCGTCAACTGTCCTTACATTTCTCATAAATTCCTATCCTGTCTGGTAATCCTTCTCATTGAACAACCCTTCTCTATTAAGGTGAGCTGTGAGCAGTATTACAAAGAATGACAGTTAAATGAACCTTTAGCCTTAGCAAAAGGATTCCTTTTAGTCTCTTCTGGATTCCGTTCATTTGTTATTTTCTACTAATTTCCCCTTCTTAATTGGCAAGAATCTGTTACTCAGCTCCATTACACCGGTCTTTTTACAACACCATATATTACTAATATTTATGATACTACTAGGTCACTGAAGTTTAACTGTCAAAACAGAACACCTAAATTAATTTTACCAACATTTTTTCTAACCCACCGTTTTGATCTCCAATATTTTTATTATTTTATTAAAAAATCCTAGTTCAAACGACTGGGAATTATAAAATATCCCATTGTTAAAAGCAAATGATTTCTCCAATCATTTTAGTTCTTTGGAACTAATGTCATCCGCATTTTAATGGGCGTAGCATGATGATATGCAATGATATATTTGGTTCAGTGAAGAATGTAACTGGAAACCATCTCTTTCCTCACCGTTCTAAGCAAGCTCGGCATATAATGATAGTTATTCTTGGCAATGGATATGAAATTTTTAGGGATGACTTTTGTGTCAGGTTACCTTCAACCATTGTGATTGTGGCACCTAATACACAAACAGTTAAAAATAGAAAAACTACAAAGATATATGTTTACTATTTTAGTTATTGAAATTCAAATATTTTTTTTTATTTCAGTGAAGTTGTTAAGATTGTAATCACACACAGAACATCTCGAGAGTAGCACATCCTCCTTAATGACTTCATAATTTTTAACTGATCTACTTACTATAAATGGTAGAGGAGAGCAAAGAAAAATGATTAGATTCCTGGAAAAATAGAAATATCAGGCTTCAGAAATACATACAAAACTTCTGGTGAAGTACAGAGATGCCACAATCAACCTCAAAGGTGAAGAGGTTTTGAGAGGAGAAAAGTTCAGTCCCAGACAAATAATGGGCTGGGAGACCCACAACTGCAGTGAGGCAATGACTGAACAACCTCAAAAACCTGAACTGAACATCATATGACAACCATAAGTTAAGTGATTCAACTCATCAAACACAGCAGTAAAACATTAATTACTCATCTAGAATACAAAAACATCTGCTTTAAAGTGTATCCAAAGGGTAGCTAGTACATCAAACAACATGGTAGCAAATAATGTGAGCACAGAGTGAAGTACAACAGAACCTTTAGTAATATTATTTGAGGGAGGATGAGTGTTTTCTCTAATATTATGATAAAGGATAAAATATTGATGCTCCTTCATATCATAGGAACAAAATGTAGATAAACTGAATAATGTTATTTTTCCTGTTAATTTTTATCTCTATAGAAAAGAGTGAAACACCTTTTGCGTCCACCATAAAAATAATAGTGACAATCTTTTGGGAAGTACAAAGTATCACATCAATTGATTTTCTTCAAAGGGATGCAACAATAAACAGTGGTCAATATTTTGAAGAAGCTTAAGGAAGTTATCAGAAAATAAATATTTGATAATCTATTTAATGTTCACATTCCCTTGACACAAGTTTTCAAACCTCAATAGAAACTTAACGACTATTGCCAAAATATGATGTTTATATTCCTTTGCATACTTGATTTAACTTATTTAAACTCTATTATTTGCACCTTTGAAAAAACATTTTTTGTGGGAGACATTTCAGTGATGTGAAAGACATTAAACTACTGTAAAGTCATGTAAATAAATGGCACGGGAATTTCTCCAAAGTGGATTTCACCAATGGTTTCAAAGATAATAAAAATATTTACAAAGTGATGGACAATGCTTTGAATAGCCTTGGATTATTCACTTGTATATGATCATTGCAAATTATTTATTTATTGTTGTAATAATATGGCTGAGACTCAATTACAGTTACTGCTTAAGAATTATTTAAAAATTGCACTTTAAATTACTTCCACTGTACTAGTTTAACATAAAAGAATATTTATTCTATCGGAATTACTTTTATAAATTTCTTTTATCACTACAATAACAAATAATTAAACTGACACATACACAATAGGTCTGAAAAGTTCCCGAACTAAATTTCCGTAATCGATACAAGTAGCGCCATCTCTTGGACAACCAAGGAACTATGCAGTATGATGTCTATCGAGTGTGTGTACAAAATTTCATCTTGTTTCGTACTCCAGTTTTGAGTTATATTTGGTTGTGTACGTCATGTTCATGTGACCTTGTGTGAGCTCATGATATGAAACAGAGAAACGCGATAAATTTTGTGTTCAACTTCAAAAAAATCATTCACTGAAACTTATTCTATGATACAGTAAGCATTCGGTGATGAAGCCGTGTTTTGTACTACAACATACAAATGGTGGAAGCAGTTTAAAGGTGGTACAGAATTGTTGGATGATGACGAACACAGCAGTAGACCATCAACGGCTGTTCACGACGAAATGTTGCAAACATTTATGCGCTCCTGCTCAAACAACCTCATCTTACCCTTCGGGCCGTAGCAGAAAAGCTAAACATCAGTAAAGACGCGATTAAAAATGTCAAATATTCAGTAATCTGAAATAAGAGTATAGCAATTCTATCAATCCCATGAGTGACACTGTAAGATGTAATTTAAATAAATGTATTATTGATAATTTTAAACTTACAATAATTATAATTTAAAATTTTATTATTAAAAAAGTAAAAGAATGTATAACAACAAAATATCTTATTTTACTTCTTTCACGAGTAGCTTTTTGTTTATGAGTAGTTTTTCTAATTGTATTATATCATTTTTTTTACAAACACAAACTGAGAATACTCTACTACATGCGAAGCTGATTAAATTGACTGATAATGTAATAAAATGGAATTAACAAATAATCTTTTTGAATTAAAATCTTCAAGTTTGCTCTGATTCTAATACAAATGTTATTCTTATAAATATTATTAAATACTTTTCATTAAAAAGATATTTAATCTTTCCAATTTCTGTGTTGCTTCAGAAAGGTGATACAAAGTTTCCAAAAATATATTAATCCAAAACAAACTCATCACCATTTATTTTGGGTTAAAAGGTTGTAAGAGAGGTGGATCAAAAAATAAGTTACATCCTTGCTGTGTTCTTGAACTGAAAGGGATATATATTAATGACTTATGGTGGCAGCACTGGTTGTGTTGTTGCCTTCACGCTCCCTCAGAAGCAATTCTATATGACATTCAGTACATGTGTAGTGTCGTTGTCAATATGGCATGTCCTCTAAGGTTTCGTCCAGCATAAAAGTGGTCCGATATTTGTGGACAAAGAATTACAATTGTTGTGAAATTAATTGCCAAATTGTTGAGGTATACGGTGAGAATGCAATGTCACGCCCATGATCACAAAATGGTGCCAAATGTTCAGAAACGGAAGAACAAATATGAGTGACGAACTGTGTGCTGGGTGTCCAACTGCATGGATCGTCTGAATGAAATGATCTTGAGTAACCGGCTCATTAAAATTACAGAGATTGCAAGTGAACTTAACATCAGTTATAGTTGTGTGTTTGTGATTATTTACAATCACCTTGGTTACCGTAAGATGGATGCCACATCTGTTGACCGACAACCACAAACATCAATGTTTTGCGTCTGTTCTTTCTTTTCTTCAACGTTATTGCAAGACTGGTCCACAGTTTTTGAAACAAATCATCACAGGGGATGAGAGCTGGGTGTTTCATTACACTGCTGCAACTAAACGAATGAGCATCACATGAATGGAGACACAAAAATTCTCCGCAGCCAAAAAAACTGAAAACATCCCCACATGTTCGAAAGGTTATGCTGACAGTCTTTTTTGATTCTGAGGGAGTTGTTTACAGTAAATTTGTGCCCCATGGGACAACAATCAATGCCGAATCTTACTGTGAGACTTTAAAAAATTGCATAAAGCTATTAAAGACCAAAGACCCAGAAGACTGAGTGATGGGGTCGTTTTTCTTCAGGACAATGCTACTCCTCATTCAGCATGACAAAGGAGTAACTGCAAAAATCGAAGTAGGAAGTGTGGTCTCATCCACCTTATAGCCCTGATCTAGCACCCTGCGACTACCACCTGCTTGGTCCTCTCATCCAAGACTTGGGAGGGAAATATTCGATAAATAATGATAAACTGAAGGAAGCAGTCCTTAAATGGTTAAAGGAAATTGGAAAAAATTTTTTGGAGCATGAAATTCAAAAACTTGTCACAAGGTATGAAAAATTTGGTGATTATGTCGAAAAATAGATAAAAATATGTAGCTTTTTGTTTAATAGAAAAATAAAAATTGTCTTATAAATATGTGTTTGTGTTTGTTGAGGGGGTGTAACTTACTTTCTGATTGTCCCTCGTACATAAAGAAAGTAATTTTATAGATAAGTAGAGATACATTTAAATTATTATGTACAGATGTAAAGAGAAAGTCAAAAAGAAATATAAACTATTCAATTTACATTTCCCTTCAAACACGTTTTACAACACTGAATCTTCCGCTTATCTATTTGTCAGAAGTATTGTTTCATTATTAATTTATCAACTGTTTGTGACTGTGTTTAAAAGTCAATATAAATATAGAATGGGAGCTCCTTCATCCAATTATACCAAGAAAAAAGCACGAGCAATAATCTGATTTTTTAATTTAGAAAGGATGGAACCAGCAGAGATTATTTTAAGAAAAAGGCACCAACATGGAGAAAGTTATCTGGGTGGAAGCAAGATCTACAAATTGATTGATCAGTTTAAAATAAGTAACATGTTTTTCTACGTGGTGAAAAACAAAAGGGTAAGCTACCCACTTTAAAGAATAATGACAGTAAAAAATAGTTAAAAAATTATTCAGTGGTGAAAATGTAAATAGTGAAAACTACTGTAATCACTGAAAAGAAAAATCAAGACCAAAAGGCACAGTAATCTTTCAAAAGATGTGATTTTTCTTCAGGAGAAAGCTCAACCTCATACAGCCAACAAAACAATCCATTTGCCTTCAAGACCTCAACTTTGTGTTGCTGGATTATTCACTAAGTAATCTTAATCCGGCTCAAAGAGATTTTCATCTTTTTTGCTGGCTCAAAGAGCTTTAAGGGAATCATTTTTGTTCTGATGAAAAAGTCATGGAAGATATACAAAACTGGCTAGGTATCAAGACTGAAAAGCTTCTTCTGGAAAGGAATTCAAGAACAATAAAAGCTGTATTACATACGATATAAAAGTAGAAGGGAGTTATATTGAAATGAAAAATAAACATATTCAAATTGAGACTGCAAATAAAATAATGATTTCTTTTTTGTAATTTAAGCCATTTAATTTTTTAAATTTTAATTTACTTTCTGACTTACTCTTATATTCTGTATATTTTGCAAAGGGAGAATGAACATCCATTAGCACTTTCAAATAAAAGATCAAATATCTGCATATAATAAAATTAACTACAGGTTCTATGGGAACTGTGTAACAATCCAAGTGTATCTACACAAGACCTCTTACTCATTTGGCTTATTGGTTTTAAGCTAAACTAATAAAATCTACAGAAAATTTAGTTCATCTTCAAACACCACTGAGTTACTAATGAGATAGTGATAGGCAAAAAATTTCATGATAGTTGAATGATTGTTCAGGACTTATTGATGGATAGATTTGCTTCTAGATTTTACAATGTATTTATTTTTTGAAATAAAAAAATAAAACCATGCTTTAATAAAAAATATTCACATCATTTACAAAAGATCATTAAGCAAAAAAGCAAACTGAACTAAAAAATGCTACAGTATGGCACGTGCTGAAAGAATATCATAACCTAAAAACCAATTTATCATAGGGAGATAATTTGCTAAATCCAAGAAAAAAAAACATATCTAAAATAATAGATTTTAAAAATTTAAACCTGAATTTTTGAAAGAAGTAAAATTTAAAAATGCTTTCATTACGTGACAAAGTAGTAATATAAAACAAGAAATTTTACAAACAGCAAGATACACTTTTAAATAAAAATAATTAACAAAATTATAATTCAAAATAATGACATACTATAACAATGCACATTATAGCAGGTTGTTTATAATTTTATAATTGTATCAATAAAAGCGTGTTATCATATGCACTTTGACCTCAGATTTCAATTTCTTTGCACATCATGACAAGATATGCTTACATATTCAATAATACATATCGCAGTTTTATTAACTATCAGGTTATGTTTTTTTTAATACTAAACAGAAATTATGGATGAATAAAATCAGAGCCGTTAATTCCCTGTGACTGTCTGTACATGAATGAACAAAATATACATATCATTTCATTTTTTAGCTATATTATTTTATTTACATAAGCACATGGTATAATTATAACCTCATTAGTATTTAATTTTGTAGAAATTGAATTTAAGTTGGGTTGATAAGTATTTCATTTTAATCATATTTGATAAGCTGTTGGGCAAATTCAAACAAAATGACAGGTTAAATAAAAATTCTTCAACATCCTCCATATCATCTGCTTCATTTTCATATCATTCTTCTAACAATGTCAGATTAGATGGTGTACAGGTACAGGTTAACTCCTATCCGTGTGGTACTGGCTTTAGAACTGCTGATACATCTGTGTAAATTTTGAACTTTCTATTTTTGAATGAAAATCCAAATATATTTGTCATACAAATGTAGCAGTCGATGAAGCGGTCCTTAGGTTCACAGCAAACCATTGGTACAGCAAACAGCACAGCTCGTTGTTTTGCCTTCAACCATTCGGTTAGAGTTACAGAGTACGATATGAAAATAACATGAGGCGCCCAGATTTTTTGATTCCCGAAATGCACAATGAAAATAAAATTTATAAGCTGTTTTTATCAATTCAGAAATAGTTTTTCTTTGAGATTTAGGTGTAAATTTACCACAGACATAACAAAAATTGTCTGGATGATTTGAACATCCATAAGCTTTTGCAGAAGTCATGTTGTAGCAAATAAAAATGAGAAAAATTATTTTCATATTATAAAGAATTTGTGAAAATATAACAAAACACTAATGATTATGTGAAACAGAGAATAGACAAGTGAAGCTAGACTGAATAAGATTTTAAGCTCTGTAATAGGTAACAACAGATGTCTGTATGATGTCTTAATACAGACATGTTTGTACGTGTCTACGTCTCATGATGTAGTGTTTATATTTATTATTTTTTCTTTATTAAGCATGTGTGAATATTGTTTAAAAGTAAAGATATAGAAATTATTCTTACTTGTAACTAGTTGATCAAAATTAGTTTATTATAAAAATATTTACAAATTTACGATTTACATAAAATCTTATGTGGTAACACAAATTCAATAGCATATTTGAAATCAGCACCCACATTACAGTGAGAAATTTGTGTAACATGTTAGATACAAATTTTGTGTTGACTAGTGCTATTCATCACATAACCTCAAAGCTTGTGCATGGAATATTTTGTAGGGTATGAAAAATACCATGCTGATAGGAATTCAAACACAAGACTTTCTGGATGAACAGCTGAGATGCTATCACTTCATCATAAGTGTTAGCACTTATCTTCATAATTATAAAGAAAAATCTGATGTGGACACCACGCGACTTCCTTCTACACCTACTAAATTATATATAAACATTTTTTTAAAATGAGAATTACCTAAAATTTTATTTCATTAATAACTTCTGATATTTTTTTCATATTTTTTTTTACTGTTATTATTTATTATAAACATTTTTTTTTACAATCAGAGGTTAATAATAATTATTAATAAATCAATATATTTAAATTAAAAAAAAAAGTTATAAAAAAGGAGATTAAGTCTGATTTGAACCGATTTGACTTCCCCTGATAAGATCCAAATATTTCATTAATTAAAATTTTATTTGGTTATAACTCTGGAACCAATGAAAATAAGTACCACTTATGATTTATTGTTGAAAAGCTCTCAAAAGAAAAAGCTTTTTTTGGAAAATTTTGGTTGTCGATTTCAATCAAAAGAGATGAAAAACTAAATGTTACAACAGTCCTAAATTCAATATTTTAGGTAATTGTATTTGAATTTTGCGAGATACATATGTATATACATAAAGACGTCATGCCGAAACTACTCAAAATGGATATTTTCATTGAAATCTGAAAACCGAAATTTTTCACGATCATAATAGTTCCTTTACTTTGGACAAGGAAGTAAAAAAACTAAGATAAAAAGAAAGAGAAACTGTCACAAACATATACAAATATTCCAATTTATTTATTATGCTTAAAAAAAATATATAAAACTTAGGATATTTTTGTAACGAATTCAATTATTTTTCATTTTCAAACAAATCAATTTAATTAAAAAAATTAATGAAAAACATGGTTTTGAAAAAAAAAGGTTACTAACAGGATTCAACCAACATTTTCTAATACAGCAGCCTAATAAGATTTTCTCTCATAAAAAATTAATTTCAGCTACAGTTCAAAAAAGAAAAGTATTTATCTTACATTTATTCTGAAAATCAGTATCTATCAAATATTAGTGGCCCAAATATACATAGTAATACCATATGATTTCAACCACCCTATTAGAAACTTTGTGGATAAAAGAATTTTAATAACCGATATGAAATACAAGTATAATTGTACCAATTATAAAAAGCTATGGTAATGAAAAACAATTTACCAATATTCTTATACAAAAAAGTATTACAATATTAAGACCAACATTATTTAGAAATTAAACTGAAAAATTTACAATTACAAATTTCATATTAAAATCACACTAACCTGCATTTTTCTCTCTAGGCTGTTTAACTGGACCAGTCCCATTCATTTTGTAATTGCAGTTTTTGGATAAACTTTCGTCAGCAATTTCAGTAGCCTTCCTTTTTCTGTTAACAACCTGACTATTACCACTTGCTTCTTCAGAAGGCCAAGTATTCCACTCTAATTCAGTATCACCAGCTGAGTCCAAGAAAGATGAAGGATCCATCATATCCTCTGTCATGTAAAGAAATTCCATTCCAGTTCGAGGTGGAAAAATTGGAAAATTTGATTGATTTTAATAATGCAATGGAGAGGGGGTTATACGGAAGTAGTGTTACGCACGACACGTTAACTGTATTATACAGAAATTCACTTTTTGAAGTTTTTTGTTTGAATTTCACATTTAATATTCTTTGTGTTTGCGGGTAAATATTATACGAAAAGAAATAATGATTAGTGAGAGAACAAATTTGATTAGAGACATCATCTAATAAAAACACTGTTATTATACTTTTTGCTAATAAATGTCTAATAGTAATGTTTGTACCCCGAGATAACAGAAGAAATATATACTGGGGGATCCTTACTATTTTTCTCAGGTAAAGCAGAATGTGGTATCTGAAGGAAAGCCATAGTATAATACTGATTTGGAGTCATCAAACGTCGCAACATAAAATGAAAAGTTCGGTAACAAATATTTAAGCCGTCTTCCTCGTTTCGCATTCCTCAAAAATGGTCACTGTTAAATGTTTTCAATACAACCCATTTTTAAAAATAATGATGTTATTCAAAACAAAAATTAAAAGGCAATAACCACCTTTTAAGTAAACGAATATGTAATAAATGAAAATAATAATGCACTAAACAGAGTACATTCTTAAAAAGAAATAATATTAAAATGGCACTTGCTACTGCTGTTCAAAAATACTATCTATATATATATATAATATATATGTACACGTACTCTTATAAGTTGCAGTTCACCACAACAATAAAACTGCTTGTTGCAAAAGTTTTGTAAATTATTTAATAATATAAATTGATAAATATATTTTATACTTTGGTACAAAATTAAAATTATCAAAACTTATCGAACAACACTTCTAGGTGAAAAAATACACTACATATCACAAATAATAAAGCACACTCAGTAAGCAATATTGTTGTAGAATTACATCAATGCAACTATAATATAAATAATAATGAAATTTTGATCTTTAACGCCCTGATGCTAAATTTCTTATAAAACTCAATAGTATGTTAATGATTAATACAATAAAAATTTCTCTTTAACGTCTAATACATTAACGACACGAGAAAGCAGCTAGATCAAGGGACCAAGCGTTCACTCCTGAATCTATATTCCTCTTTTTTTCACGTTTTGGAATCCAGAAACAACGTTTTAATGATGACAATGCATCAGGCGACGCAGATGAAGGTTTCAAACAGTTCTGCATTCAGTGTACCTACAACAAAAAAGAGAGAAAAAAACAATTAATAAACAAAATATCTGTAAATCAGTTTTTCAATAATTGTTTATATATATATTACCCGTTTTTACTCCAACAAAAATACTAATGTTTTATTTTCATTAAATAATTTAATTTTTTTAAAATAAAACATTGATAACCATATTATAATGATGTTACATATTTACAAAAACAAACATACTATTTTTCCTTCATATTTATGATCCATGTAACAGTTTTTACTGCTCTGAACCCAAACTAGCTTTGCTATTTAGCTATGTACACCCATGATGAAACTCTTCGACTCAGCACATTTGCTCTACTCTATAATATCAGACCTAATACTTCCATATTTCATTTAATTTTTTATTATTTATGGCTAAGTATTATGTTATAACTGAATGTGTTTTACAGAATGACAAACAGTTTCATCGGATATTTTTTATTCACAAAGAATGTAATCATGGAGATGTACAAATAATAAGCTAGATCACTATGTTTAAAAGATAATGTACAATTTATGTAATCAAATTACTTTGGTGAAATTATTTAAAATCATATTACGCTTGTAGATTAAAAACCATAATTCAAAATTTTCTTAGTAAAGGATTAAACTGAAGATAAACTTTAAAAAAAACAGCCTTTAAATTTTCTATATTACATTCCTATATCTTGTTTTTATCATTATTAAATTTAAAAAATGTAACTATATATATATATTAAAATAAATAAATATATTAAAAAATGTAACTATATTTATACTGTCTATACATAGACAAACAAAAAATAATGCAGTTGACCTTGATAAATAAATGAAACTAAATAGTAACCACAACATAGTCTGCAGCCATCTTTAAGATGACAATAAATGGTTGTAAAATAATATATTCATTGTAACCAATCAAAAACAATTAAAATAAACAACACTCCTAATAATAATAATAAATCCAAATGTGGCCAATACTGTAAAGAAATGATGCAAAAAAATAACAATGTAAAATATATGTTTAGAACGTAGGAGTACACACCAAGTGTGCGTACACATGCAAACACACACACACACACACACACAAAATATATAAAAACACAGTAATAAATGATATTAATAGAATGATTAATTCATATTTGTTGAATATGTTTTTAAGAATATAGCAAAACTAGTAGGGATAGATGGCATCAAAATATCAGGAATGAAGATTATATTATTATGGTGATCTTGCAGAATCATAAATGAACTTCTAATTAATAAAAGAGACCGCATGCATTCTTAAAACTCCTCCTATCACTAATATAAACACAAGGACATGCTAATTAAACTATAATATTTTACTCTAAATATCACTTAATAGAATGATTTAAATTATACTACAGTTATATTGTAGTTAATAAAAAAATCAGCAACAAATATAAAAATTCTAAAAGAAAACCAGGCATTATATACAAATCCTATTAAAAGATCACTATTTTTTATTATTACTCAAAGTTATAAGTAAAAAAAAATAATAGAAATAAAAGTTTATACTACAATAAATTCTAATGAAGACTGACTATAAATAGCAATGTATTATTATAAAAATTATGACCTTTCACCTTGCAGCTTAGTATTACTGTCTTCCACACTAAGTGATATTCCTGAATTTAACAATTGAATTTGATTTAGAAATATTTAAAAACAGTTTGTGAAAAATTAAAAAATTAGAAACAATACCGTTATAATTTCAAGTGTCTGCCATTGTATATTCTACAAATAAAAAGGGTGGTATTGTATCACAACTTTTATTCAGAAAGGCTCAGGCTAGCTTATAAAGCCTTCTATAAAGGTCAGCAGAGTAATATATTTAACATATGAAGAAAATTAGAGCGAGTTGTAATTTTCACATTAGTCACTAGGTTCCTCTATGAAGACATAGAGCATATACTGAAAATAAAAGTTTGTTTGCACGAGGCAGGACTGTCACTGTGCAGGATGTTATATTACTTTTTTCTGATAACATTAGGCTCATTCTGAAACCAAGTATTCTGCAATACATTGTGTTTAACTATTTTCATACAGAGCAAAAATTCCTTCCAAATTAAAAAAATTAAAATTTATTTAATTTCAGAAAATAATTTCTTTAAAATTTTTTAGCGACATACTTATAAATATTTCTTACCACATACAGTAAAAAAACCAATAATTTATACGTGTATTAATAGATTATTATTACATTCCCTCATCAAGCGAGTCATAAAATGAATGCATCACTTTATACGAATAAAGATTATCCAAATGTTTCATATGCCCTTGTTTTAATGGGATAGGGTATTAGTGTTGTAGATGATGTTTATAATAATAAAATCATCATTAAATAATAGGCTTATATCCTACAAATTATAATAATTTATCAATAGATTAGTCATTTTATACATAACCATAGAATGGCAAGTAATTGTTTTTCCTCATTGTTGACTAATATTCAATACTAATGTTTACTTTTCATTTTCAATAAACTGATTTACTTCAAATCTTGGCAGGTCCCAGATGAATGGTGGAGTTGTATGCTTCTGTAATGTGTGGCATGTTAGTTAATATTTTGTGTGTATTAATGAATTCGTTAATTTTTGTTAGCAAATTTTTTTTCAATGACAGAATTTATATCCATAGTTAAGAATAAAAATCTCTGTAGTCAAGCATTTGAAATAGTTAATAATGTATACAGTTTTACAAAGAAAGGATCTATAAAATTAAGAAGTTTGGTAGCAATGCATTCTAGACCTTCTCCAACACAAGCTTTTATTTTCATTGTATGCTCTGTACCTTCCTGAATCAATCATATGAAATACAGTATGTAGTAAGATATATTAAAATAATAAAAGAATTATATAAGTAAGTAAATGCAATATACTCCCAAGAGAAACATCAATAAAGTACAGTGATTGATTGTCACCTCTGAAATGAATGATTATAAGGCAGTTTATAATAAGACCTCAGGAGCTTAATAACAAATTAAAACAACAAAAATGATGTTTAGTAAGTGAAATTTTTTTTTAAACAAAAATCAATTCCATGTTAACAAGCATTCATCTACAGAACTAAAAATATTTTTTCTCAAAAAAAAAGTAGTACGAGTCATTTTAGCAACAGCAGAATTTAATGTTGATTTTCATACATCAATATTTTCAAACTCTGCATGATATGAACTTTTATTAGTTATATTCTTGTTTTTCCAATACTTTATAAAATTTGTATTTACATCTTACAATCTCTTAACAAAAAAAAAATTAAAGTACTGAAAACCTTTTCATAATCTACAAACAGAATTACTGTACACTAGAGAGATGAGTTTTCATAAAGAGGAGAAAAGTATTTGTTTTGCTAGAACAAATCTATATATAAGAGTTGACAGAAAGTTCTTAAAAAAATTAAATGGATTATAATGCTTTATGGTGTAAAAGATAGGCAATAGATGGTACAGAAAGGAAAGAAATAGAGACCTTAAAAAACTGTGTTATAGGAGGATCTCAAAGATTAAGTGGGTTGAATAAGTATAAAATGAAGAGGTCATAAAAAAAATAGTAGTCGAGAGAAGTTTATAGTAGAATCTTGTAAAGTAAAACTAGGTTAGTGGGACATACATCAAGACATCTTTGATCTAATTAAGTGGTAACAGAGGATGATAGTTGATTTACTGTTAAAGGATGAAATTGGATCGTATAAAATAGACAATTGAGAATGTAGTAAAGATTAGTATGGAACAGAATATAAAGAATTACATCAAACCAGTCAAATTATTTTGATAAAAAATAATAAAAACATAGTGATGATTAAATGCTACAAAATTTTCAACGAACAAACAGTTCGTTATTGGATCAATATGTATGTATAAACACTTTTGGTCTCAAATTTGATTTTGGATTCACATTACATTTCTATTAGAAGATTACAAAAATACACGAAAGGCTGCAATCAGTCATCGAATTCACCCCAAAAAGGCTGCCAAGACTAAAATTTTGTAATAACCATTATGCAATAGTGGTGAAAAAAACAGCTATCAAGTTGGTTGAAATGCACTAATGTAAGGTTAATGCATAAAATATACAAATGTCAATTTTTTTAAATCAATTGTTACACCCATAAATGGCAGAAAACTAACTTTTTAATAACTGAAAAAAAATATACACCGTAAAACCACCAAAACATAAGACAAATAAATTATATTAACTTAGCGTATGTAGAATTTCAATAAAGATTTATTGAAACCATAACATTTGTACTACCTGTAATTTTTTTAAAAAATTTTAAATTAGAATAACGTGTAATTTTTTAACTGAACGATACTGAAAAGGAACCAGTAATATAAGATTATAAATTATGATTAACATAATATGTGGGTACTGACTTGATTGACCATCAAATAATGGTCACATGATCTATAGGAACTTTAAAACATAAAACTTGTTTTGAAATTATTATATCTATTTTGGTAAATAGTAAATTGCAATATGGGATAAGCATGTGGGGTGATACCTATTGTTCAACAATAAAACAATAAAACTAATTGTTACTGCTCAAAAAAATAATAATTAGGCATATCTGTAGAGTGAGGAGATCTGAACATATGTTTCTGCTGTTTAAAGATCTGGGTATACTTCCAATTAGGCATCTTTTCATTTCCCGCACTATGCGTATTCTCTTCATTAGGGGAGGGCAGACGATTGCAAATTCCATGATATGATCAAGAAATATGGTAGTTGTGTCACAAGCAAATTTTGAGGCTCATAAAAGGTTTTTATTACATTTGCCGCTTTGAGCATTTTCAATGAACTGCTCCTGTATATTATAAGTTTAACTAATTTGAAAGAATTCTTGAAGGATCTTTAAGTTTGGCTTTTTCTCCATAATTTATTACAAAGTAATAATAATACTCACTTTATTCTTTTTGCATTTTTCCACCTGCCATCTACCTGTTCCTTGAATTGTTGTGAAGGGGCTTCCACACAATTTTCTTAATTCATAAAGTACCTAGCCACTGTTTTTCACTAATGTGCATGACCAAAAATTGCTTAAAATTTAAACTGTAAATTTTTAGTACTGTATATTTTTATTTATGAATACTAGTTGCTACAGAACACTGTATAATAACTTTACATGTGAACTTTAGTGGAAATAGAGAATTTGAAATAAAAATAATCCCTTAGACTTAAGTAACCTTAATAAACAATAATAAGAATGTTCATTCAGGAAAGTCTTACTAAGACTTTTCATTGATAATTAGTTTTCTTTGGTTTCTTATTGTTTTACAATAAAAAAGGTAAAATAGTTGACAAAAAAAAGAAAATGAATCACTCCTGATCACCAAAGTATTTACAATACAAAATTTGTAACTGACATCATTAATATCAGTAATTTATCCTTACTAACATTAAAAACTAAATGTTTCCATAAATTAAAAAAAAAATTATAATCAGATTTTACACTATCCAAAAATATAAATATTAGTTAGAATCTTTTAATGACCACTACCGACCGCATCCATTATTCTACATGTCACAGTCACTCTTCACATGGGTAAGGGTAATGTGACTCATTAGGAGCTTTCTACTACTAGCATTAGTGATCAAAGTATTAAGTCAAATATTATGGCTGTTGAACTAATAATCATTAAAAAATGGAAACTCAAGACTGAAAATCTTAAACATCATTTATTTGGTTTTACTTATCCGCTTCCAAAAAAAAAAACATGTCCTTGCCATCATTCAACAAATAACTTTTTGACACATATTTACTTTATACGTCCAGGATTATCTTTTAATGTTGATTCTAAATATTTATCAATTTCATTTTTTATTTGCATAACACACCAAATATGTATGCTTATGCGTAACCCTTAAAAAATTCTTTTTCAATATATATTTAATAACTACACTCAGTGTTATTATGTAGTGTGATACTTGGCTTTAATATTTAAGTTACATCATTAAGAATGTAACAAGCAAATCTATAAATGTACTTACTGCAGATTAGACTAAGAATAAAAGCTCTAAATTAATTACAAAAAAAGGCTTAAATAAAGAATGTTATCGCAATTTAAATTCGAACTAAATTCGGGGGTTATATATATAAGTACATACAATTACATACTTCAGTAAGATTATTTGAAATTAATTATAAAGTTAGATGGTAAAATAAGTATTTATTACAACAAAGCAGAATGGATATGAATGTTGCTTTCATGATTACACAATGCAATAAAAATAATCATAAAAACAGAACACTTAATCTCTAAGTAATACTTTAAAATATTCTATTTTTTCTTGTAATGTATTTTAGACACCTACTAACATATTATTATAATATGTTCTATGATTTACAAAATAGTAAATGCAATTGTTTCTAAATATCATAAAAGCAAATTGGATTGTTTGTAACTGTAAATTGATCAATAAATAAATGAAAAGTTATCTTAGTTTCTATAATAAAATAATATTTTACATATATAACAAATCAATTACAGGTGCTTCATGCTATTTGGATATAAGTATTAACAGGATACGAAGGTTCATAGCCCTATCATGTAAATATGTCATGCTTTAAATCTTAAAACTATTCACATTCTAAATGGCACTGTAGGGTTTCATACTTATGCGAACAGTTATATAAGAAAAGATGTTTTTTCTACTTTGTAATAAAAAATAATTTAAAAAAAAGACCTACTAAATTTCCCACTAACAGATAAAATTAAGGAGAGTTAATATTCAAGAATTTAGTATGATTTTATATTTATTGTACACATTTTAATCCTTATTGGTCTAACAAATGAAAAATTTTCAATTGGTATGAGAATAAAGTGTACATAAAAATGTTGAGAATAATAATATTTGAGTATTACCAGGGCAAATGGAATTACAAAAATATTGTAACTTAATCTATTGTAACTTAATGTATTTAAGGTGCCATAACCAGAAAGACTAGGTGACCTGACACAATATATAAATCTATCGGTCTTGAAATAGATATAACCGTTCACACAAAAATAAGCATCTAATATCAGATTTACTGATGAGGAATGGAATAATTTCCTACTGCCTTCTTCACTGAGTAAAGCGACTGAAAATAGAAATGCCAAGTCCACCAAGATATAGTTGTTCAGCTTTAAAGGACAGACCAGTATACTGGACAGCATTACTCTCAAAGAAAGCAATGTGTATCAAGCATACTTTATATATATGATACAATTTTAATATATATTGCAACAGATAGCGTAAAGCAATGCAATAAAATTCTATTGATTGAATGTAATGTTGAAAATTCCATGTGAATAATTTTGTACAAGATGATTAATAATGGTCTGTTAGGAGAATACATATCACTAAGACAATATATAATAATACAAAAAATTGTCAAATACTAAAAAAAAGAATTGTTTTTTCTAAATTTATATATATATATTTAAAAGATATATAAATATATATATATATTCTAGAAACAAGTGACTGATGCCCAGTTATAGTAACCTAATAATAGAGGAAATTTATATAATATGAAAATTATTATGCCTAACTAAGATTTGAAAATAGAATCTGCCAGATTAAAGGAAGGACCACTATCATCATATTCAAATCCATGAATCCACAATGCAATAAATCCAAAAAGGATATTCCTACATCTGAATCATTGTTTTTTCAATACTAATAAGTTTTCAGAGATACTTCAATCATCGTTTCTTTTAAACAATTTTTTTTTAAATTACATGAGTATCTGTAAATTGATATAGTATATGTAATAACATTTTATTTTTTTCTTTATTATGAATTTTATTCATTTTGCATATTGTTCTTTAAAACTCATTCTTTTAGAAAAAGAATATATTTAAAAACTTTTTATTGTTTTCCTCTATTTTTATTATTTTTTGTTACCAAATTACAAATGAACTCATGTAGTAATAGCAATTTTTGGTTGTATAATTTCGCCAGTATTGCATTAAAATTGTTAGTTCCAGGTTTTAATTTCTTGCATGGGTTACATTTTATGCAGTTATATTTAAATCTTTTTTTATTCAAACATATTGAAAAATTACTGCTTTTTCATAGATTCTTTTATTTTCAATCATGTAGTTCATGATCATTAGAGTAGGCAGATTTTTTTTTTATTAAGGATTTTTTAAATATTTTTATAATTATTAAAAAAAACATTATTGTTTTAAATTAAATTTATTTTCTAAGATTTAATGGATTATTGAGTAACTTGATACTGTTTAAGTTAAGCATAATTAAAATGTTCTCACAATCTTGTTGCTAAGTTCTAACTTTTTATTTTATTCAGTATGGTGTTATATGCACTTTAAAGATAAAGAATAATCTTAATTTTAATTCCATGATCCTAAGAAAAAGTTATAACTTAACAATAAGAATGAAAAAAATATATCACACACCCACCCTGAAAATTGAATAAAACAGTTCCCAGAACTGTATCTGCAGTAGGTTTTGAGGAATCTGGGGTGAAAACCAATAAATTGCGATAAACCCCTGTTTTTTATGTTTGACATACAATAATTTTGGTAAATGGAAAACAAACACATAAAACAAACAAAACTTGCAGAGAATTTAATTCTGAACAAAGAAAAGTTAGAAAAATTCAAATTTTATTTAGAAACAGTAGATTAGATCAAAGTGCATGATACATATCAGTTTATAATAAATGTTCAAAATTGAGCCTGCCGTTTTAAACAAACTTCGCATGCTTCTATACTCCTTTTTTGCTATTTTTAGTTCTTCAGGGATTTTCTTAAGTTACTCAGCCTCATCCACAACGCAGACAATTAATTCCTCAGGAGAATGTATTTTTGTTTTGTATACAATATTTTTCCTCCATCTCCAGATGCAAAAATCTAAAGGTGTTAGATTAGACAATGTTGGTGGCCAGAAATGTGGATATCCAAACCGATCCATTTCTTGGGGAAATGATGATTTAACTGAATGGAAATGGCAAGAGAAGTAGGGAGGTGCGCCATTGTGCTGGAAGTATAATTTACATCTCAGCAGAAGATGAAGCAGAAGATCTTCAAGCAGCTGCCAAAATTTTTCTTTATGAGTGCAAGTAGACCTCAACATTTAAGCAACCAGGTAATATGAACGGTCCAAATAGCTGATTGTGAAGAAAACTGCACCATACATTGACGCTAAATCTGTGTTGAAAATTGCCTTCTACCATTTCATGAGGATTTCCTTCTGCTCATTGCGTAAGTTATTGACGCCACCTCAATTGAAATTTGCCTCATTGGTAAACAAAACATCTTCTAGAGTTGTTTATTTGTATTGCAGAACTCCAAGCAAAGCGGACTGTCTCATGGGTGTAGATGTTGAACTGGCTGTTTATGATAAGGATAAAGCTTACTTTAAGTATCCTCCAAACCACCAAATGCAAAACTTCAATCCGCTTGGAAAGACATCGTATAATGACGCCTGGACTGCATGGATAATAATTTCATTAATAACAGGATCGTGTTGGGTAGATCATTCATAGTTGGTACGATTACTATATAGTGAACCTGTTTCCCAAAGATTGCAAGGTCATGTCAATTGTTTAGGAATCTGTAATTCTGCTATTCAGAAATCATATTTCATATACTACTGCAACAGCGCTGTAGCATTACCATTACACACACTCAGAAAAAATACTATATCAGCTTATTCCTTTCTTGTAAATAGGTATGGCATTACTTCAATGGAAAACCGATCACGTTCAAACTAAAATTCACAGAATAATTTTGCTAACAATAGCACAGTTCACAGTACCTGATATAATTAATTTACCTTACAGAATAACTTAAAAACTAATAGAGTATTGCACATTGTTGATCAGCTGTTGTTATTTAATTGCAAACTTTTAAATAATAATTTTTCAAATAATTTCTATTCTCTTCATTAATAAAAAATTTATCTTAAGTAATTTTTATTTTACTGTTTACTGTTTACAACAGTAAATTATGTTTTTTCCAACTTTCTCATCCACCAAAAACAGATCTGGTTTTTGCTTACAATAGATAAATACTTTTGTGACAAATGTAATAATGAACTGCTTCTAAATAAAATTAGAGTTTTTCTAACTTTTCTTTGTTTTATTCAACTTATCTTAACACCACTTTGTTCAGAATTTAATTTTTTTACAAATTTTGTTTAAAAGTTTTATGTATTTATTGCCCATTTAACAAAGTTATTGTATGTCAAACATAAAAAACAGGGGTTTTTACCCCTGGTAAAAACCCCTGGGTTTCTCAAAGAGTATGGTTCTGGAATCTATTTTATTCGATTTTTGAGGTCAAAAACCATAAGTCACCATTAATTCAGGTCCTTCATTAACATCCTAAAAATAATCAGTACGACCTCATTTTACCTGGGTAGCTGAAATCTAAGGGAAATGTTTCACTAACCTAACTTACAATTGAAGCAATTTAGAACACATGTTTATACGAGCCTTTTCCATTATTTTCATGAGCAGAATAGTTTATGAAATTCCTTTATGATATGATGTTTTGAGAACTTTATGATTCACTTGTGTGTGCGTGTGTATATATATATATATATATATATATATATATATATATATATATATATATAACAATATATTATCACATTACACATACACCCATTTTTAAAATTTTTTATCATACAAAAAATATCAACTTATAAAATTTTTAAGAAATTAATGTATACCAGAGTATGTTGAGTATTTTTAATAAATGACATGTTTATTTGTGAAAAAATATTTTTGTTTTTATAACAATAGAAAAGCGAACAAATTATAAATAACTTTACCAACAATAATAGTATTATTAATTAATTGTACAAACTACGTATGTATTAGGCAATGTAAAGTTTCAACAGGAAACAAAATTAGACAGGGCAGCACACAAGAATATAATAGTTCAGTTTCATAATTGTTACATCATGGATAATTTTTGTCATGGATAAACATATAACAAATCTGGAAGAAATAGAAGGTACATAAGCATATGATGGGCATTTCAAATGCTGTCATTCTGTTTAAATGATCTATCTTCAACCACTATTTGAGTTATACTCACCTACATTAGAAAATGTGATAAACAATTCTAAGCAATTACACTTTCTCCATAAATAGTAAAGTGCAATGGATTTAAAACACATTGAAAATGATAATACAATTTTTTATTTTTCCCGCCACATGTATGATCTATTAGTTCCATCACGATATTATAAAATTTTTCTTTTGATTTTGACTGTTGGCAGCTAAATTGTATACTTATTTTCTGGCAAATATCTATTGATATAATCATGCAGATTATATAGTTTCACATTTTATAAATTGTTCTTCTGTGTTTCTCACAACTACTTTTATTGTTCACTGTTTAAATTTCAAGATCTAAACAGATTCAGAATATTAAAAATTAAAATTATATAAAATCTTGTTGTTATTAAGATAATAATAATTGTTATATTTTCTTCTAAGAACACTATGATTTCTACATCAGTACTGTTTCTCTTTCTTAGTTTCATTCTTTTATTATATGTTGATGCATTTCGGAACCACTTCATTGTCAAAACTTATTGTACTGGTACTCAAGTACTTTGTACTGAGTGAAGCTAAGAAAGGTAAATAGTAGTCAATATAGAGATTATAGAAAATCTACCTATATAATTCAGTTCTTAAAGGTTACAAAAATATGATATTAAAAATAAAATCATGAAGCTGAGTTAATAATAATTATTTTATTACACTAAAAACAGAATACAAATATTTAACCATAGGAGATAATATGTTATCTGTTATAAACCTTTTTTAACTTTAATCTTAGAACAATAATACTAGTTGTCACTGGAATACCAAATAGAAATAGAAACAATCAAACTGAATTTAATTCCAGTTCATTTAATTCCTTGAAACCTTCATTATTAAAAATAAAGCAATACATGACACATTTATGATATTGTTAACAAGCACACAGGTAATGAAACATGAGTTGGATAAATAAGATACTTCCTTTAGTGCATTAACCAAATCATTGCATATAAAAAATGGTAGTTAGTGAAAATAAAATTAGAAACATATATATCACAAAAAAATAGAGAGTCTAAAAAGTACTGAGCAATTTGTGCACAAGATAATGTTAGCATATTCTGGCAAAAGTCAGGGAAGATCAGCTTGTAAGCAGTCATGACATCACCAATGACCTAAACATCTATCACCAAATAGTGTTAAACCATTTGGAAAAATCTGGCTACAAAAAGAAGCTCAATGTTTGGATACCATATGATAGACTCAGCAAAATTTACTCTACTGAATTTCTATCTGCTAATCTTTACTGAAACATAACAAAATTGAGACATTTCTGAAGCAGTTGATCACAAGTGATGAAAAGTGGATAACCTACGACAACAATGGGTGAAAAAGATCGTGGTTGAAGCAAAGAGAAGCTTCACAGTCTGTGGCAAAGCCCACACTGATGTCCAGGAAGGTTATGCTGTGCATTTGGTGGGATTGAAAGGGCATCGTGCATCACGAGTTGCTGCCACCAGGCAGAACAATATTCAGACCTTGTGCTGTTGACAATTAGTGTGATTGCACCTAGCAATTCAAAAGAAATGGCTAGTCAACATAAAGGGTGTCGTACACCACACTAGTAACCCCAGACTCCATACATCTTTAATGACCTGTCAGAAATTGAGATAACTTTACTTATAATGTATCTACTATACAGCTCGGACCTGGCACCATCAGACTATCATTTGCTTCAATCTGCAAAACTTCCTGAATGGTATTAAGTTAGTTTCAAAAGAGGCCATGAAAACCACGTGTCACAATTTTTTGACCAGAAACCACAGAAGTTCTATAGCAACAGGATTATGGTATTGTCAAAAAAATAGCAAAAGGTCATCGAAAAAAATGTTGTTTATGTGGTCTCATGTTGTTATTTTCCAATAAAAATAAGTTTATTCTCGATTTTGGCTTTCAAAGCCTAAATACTTTTTAGACAATCTGCTTGGTGATAAGTATAATCATTTCATTATACAAGCCAATTGTTCAGGTTAATTATTTATTGAACACATGATTCTTTGATCTTCCAGTTGACCATCAGTTGTAACATTAATCCCAGTACACCTACTCCGTAATCCAATAACCTCATTACTCGGGATAAAAGATTATCTGATGAAGCCATTTTTCAAAAGAACAGGGGAAAAGCAAATTTCTGAACTAGGTTATGTATCAGGTAAACAATTATACATCACTGTTTTTCAGTAAAGGTAGCATATATATTCGGTTAGATACTTTACTGTCGCCTTCAACCCTCTACCAGAAGCAGTTATCTTTTCCATATATTTGAGCCATAGAAAAATCTGACTGAACTAATTTCAGAAAATTTAGTTTCTTTCTACATCCTCATGTAGCAGCAACTAGAAAAAATAATTTCTGCTAAATAAATGTAAAGATTTTAATTTTTTTTTAATAAATCAATTACTGTTGTGATATGCTCTATGGTTTTTTTTTTGATATAATTAAGATTACATTACATTCAGTTATAATTTTAATTACTCTCCAACTTTCATATCTATGAGGAGTATAAAATCAAACTGTATCTTTAAGTACATTTTAATAATCATATGTAACTATGAACAGTTATAAACACATTTATACTTTGCAGTAGAAAAATCATGATTTTACTATACCAACCATCCAAGCAAATTTATATTAAATAATGTTCATTTAATTACAGTTTTAAATAAATATACCATATGTAAATAAATGGTTAGCAATTCTCAATGCTAAAGTTGTACAGAAATAAAATGAATAAAAAAAACAAATGAACAGAATTTTATCAATAAAACCTTACTACGTCATTCTACTGTAGAACTGACCGAGATATAGTGTTTTCTGATTCAGTAAGTACTTTGTTAAACTTGTAATAGATACCTTCCTTTATTATCTTACTCCTGCAATATAAGTAAAGTATGTTATTAAAACTGATAACATAACTGAATATCCATGTAAAGAATTTGTTATGCTAAAACTATTATTGAAATAAAGAAAATGTTCAGAAAATTATTTAAAAAAAATAAAAATCTAAAACTAAACTTTTATTTTTAAATCACCATCAATACATACAAATAAATTAATAAGTACAAAAATTAAACTTATATAATACAATAAAAAATTAATAACAATAAAAAAATATCTAATTCATGAAAACAACTTGAAAAAGTATTTCTACGTATACTCACAGTAAAAAAATACACCATGAAACAGTGCAATTTAAAGTGAAAGTATAATTTCAATATAAATACTAAGTTCACTTTAACAGCTATCCTGTCGTAAACAAATAGCTTGGCATTCTAATAGATTGTCTCAAGAGTTACCATACAAATTACATGTTTTATGTTTGATTTTATGTGTGATTTATGTTTTCATTTGGCAGTTAATGAATAGAATTACTAATGAATTAATTACATGGCAATTATATTTATGTTTGCAAAAATAAGACAATGATAAAGTGTTATATAAATATTGGTGAGGGCTAAGAATTGAGTCACCCATACATTACTGCACTAACACGCTGTTATAAAATCTGACTACTACAAACAACAGCTAGAATAGCTCTTACGTGAACACAGTAGTATTTAAAACCCATCTAGGAAGTACAGGACCTTAATGTGGAGGAGCAGCTTGTGTTTCTAAGATCGTGAGCGGTAAACAAGCAGTAGTTAACTACTAGTAGGGTCTCCCAAATCAAAAAAGTCAAAAGATAGGAGCCAGAATAATAAGGAGTACTCCAAAACATCAACTCAAAATATATGTCAGGCCCAGCAAGCCAGTTTTGTAATAAACTTGTTTTCAAATATCTAGACAAGCCTCAGAACTGTTCAGGAGAAACGGATAAATCGCTCAGGAAAATCAAAAGTTTAGAATTTGAGCACTGAATACTTTAACTTAAACTGGGAAAATAGCTGACATAATGAAAGAAAGGAAAGTAGAAATCTTGGGTGTGAGGAAAAAAAGTGGGAATAAAGGATAGCAAGGAATGGAATGGAATGGAAATTGTTATTAACAAGAGCGTAAGACATATTTAAATAAATAACTAGTATAAGTGACATTCAAAGACAAACAGGGCAAAACAACATTAATCCAGGTGTATGTACCACAAACAGGAAGATTAAATGAAGAAAAGTAATTCTTCAAATAGAAATAGAAAACGAAATAGAGGGGGTAAATATAATTATGCAAGATTTTAATGCTCAGGTTGGGATAGAAATGAGAAGACAGTACTGGGAGCATTTGAATATGGAAGCAGGAATGAGGAGGGAAGTAGATTGTTAGAAATGTGTGTGGGCAACTACCCAACAATTCAAATAGTAGTTTCATGAAAAGGGAAAGTCACAAAGTTAAAAGATACAGTTAGGATAGATTACAAAAGTCAGTAATAGATTACATTACAGTAGATAGTTTTTAGAGATTAGTGGATGAGACATTATTCCTTGTGTATACCCAGATGGTAACCATTGGCCATTGACTGGTGATTTTAAAATAAACGTTGAAAAAGACAAAACAAATGAAGGAATTAAGAGGATAAGTGATAGGAAATTACAGGACTGTAAAGTGAGGGAAATAATAATGCAGAAGCTACCCACAACTGAGACACAATGAATATTTTAAAACTTCCTTTGTGGAGGCCGCAGGGAAAATTATGTAGAATAATAAAAATGAGGAAGTAAGGGCAAACCAGCTGATGGAATGAAAGAGGTATGGAAGTAGTGAGGGAGAAAAATCAGATTTTGAGAAGCTGGTCTAAGAGTGAGAATGAGGAGGATAAGAAAAAAGGAGGGAGTACAACGAAACAGTGGCAGTGGAAAAGATGAAATCATGGAAGAAGTTTACCCAGAAGTTAGAAGTGGATGTGTATGAAAATAAAAAGATGTTTCATAGTATAATGAACACAAAGAAAAGATTAATCCAGAGAACAACTCTAGAGAGCTAGATGATGGAAGAATTAAAGAAAATTCAGAAAGAATAAAACAAGTTTGACGAGGCTATTTTGAGATTATGTTAAACAAGGATTTCATGAATGAGACAAGGAAGAAGGAGGTCACATCAACAGCAAAGATGAAAACCCTATGTAAATTGGAAGAAGTAATAATGAATATGAAGACTTGATAAGAACCCTGGACCAGTGGAGACTGTGGAAATGACAAAAGCAGCAGTCATGATGTGTAATGGCAGTATACAGAACCTTCAAAAGCTTTTGGGAGTATGAAAGGAAACCAGAAGAATGGGGAAATTATTATATTATACCACTGATTAAAAAAGGAAATAGGAAGCAATGCAAAAATAATTATAGGGTGTTAACTTTTATGGTCCAGATGGCCGAATGTTTTGAACAAATTATTTTATATAGAATTAAGATACTATAGGTGGAGCTTTGAGAGAGGGCCAACAACATTTCAGGCCGCAATGGTTTTCAGTCGACCTTATCTATGCTGCAAATTTAACAAACTAATTTTAGTGTTTATTGACGTTGAAAAGGTATATAATTCAGTGAAAAGGAGGGACGAATAGAAATAGGTAAGGAAGAAGAAGTAGTAGTATTCAATTCATACGAATTGAATACAGATGTACTACACAAATGTAGAGTAAAAACTACAATACGGAATACTGACTAGTTTGATGTTAAAAATGGATTAAAACAAGGAATCGTGCTGTCTCCCATACTATTAAATACAATAATGAAAATAATCATACGAAAAGTTACACAAAGATTCCATGAAAGTATTAAAATAATGATTTTTGCGGGTGAAATTATGATAGGGGAACCAATCAGGAAGAATTGCAGAAATTTTTGGAGGAAGAGAAGAGTTAAAAATTAGTAAAGAAATTCTATAACTGGCAAGGAAAGGAGAATTTGAGAGAACTATTATTGTTGGAGGAAAACCACTGGCTGAATATCACTAATAAATTTAAATATTTGGGTTCTGACAGCAGATGGGAGTATAGAAAAGGTTATAATCAATCGATTATAGAGAGAAGGAATTTCTACTAAACTATTAAACATTTGTTTTGGGAATAGAAATGTACCATGGAAAACAAAATTAATTATATATAAATTATATTACGTCCTTATAATTACATATGCAGTTAAACGTGGGCAATAAGAAAAGTATCAGTCATCTGAAGGTAAGAGAAATTATAATTTTAGAGGCATAATGAGAACAACAACAAGAGAAAGAATTGGAAGAAGTCAAGTATGGAGGTTTGGGCACTTCAGGAGAATGGCTGCAAACAGAATCTTGAGACAAATGTAAGAGATGATCTTTATAGAAAATGTCAAAGCAGAAGATGGAGAGATGGTAACTGGGAAGAAATAAGAAGGAGAAATTGTGGATGAACAGAGTACTGGCGAGGCTTAGTCAACACTCAGCACCAGTAAATTGGAATGGGAAATCAGATGACGATGATGAGTATCTAAACCGCTAATACCAGTTCATTAACTTCCTTATACATTATAATAACATGTTACCTTACAGAAATAAAAGTAAGATAAATATTTTTTAAATTACTGTAATAATTCATATGTTCAATAAAATGTTGAAAAATAAATGTTTAACGTTCTTCATACAAAAACACTGACATAAATTTTTAATAAATTCAAAATTCAAAAGGCTTTTAGATATTGATCCCCTATTGTTAATCAACAATGAAACTACCTCACGGCCTTTCAAAGATTGGTTGTGATTGTTTCTCTGTTTATTATTAGTAAATTAACTTTTCCAATTAATTCCTGATTAATATATTTTAACTTTTTTTTTAAGTGTTCATAAACATCTGCCTAATTCTCTTTATTAAAACAGATACTTTTGACAATCATTTATCTGTTTTTCTTGAGAAAAGTTATATTACTAAACTGTATATAGAGTATAGGCATGTGAGCGTAGTGTTCAAAAAGTTATTCAGACTATTTAAGTTAAACTTTTGCTTTCAACTTGGACAACCAAAGTGACATTATACCATTTCTTAGTTAAAGAATTGTTTTTATTTATTTTTTAAATAAATAAAAGGAAAATATTTTTTGCAGTGTTTTGTAAATACAGGTCTCTTGTTTTCTACACCCTGTATAACTGCTGAAAATGATATTTGTTTAACACCATTTTTATGTTTGTTTAATATATTTTTCTGTTAACGGTTGAGCAATTCTATTTAGGATTTCAAATTTAGCATGTAAATAATAAACTCTGTCATCTTTTTCACAATTTCCATTGTTCAAATTTTTAAAAACTATAAAATAGTTTCTCACTACAGCAATATTAAAATTTTTTCAATGAGACAAGGACAGATCGAGTAGGAAACAAGGATGTACATCTACCAAAGAGTTTGCATTTTTCTATGATCATTTAATTCCAAAATAACAAATTTCTCCCAAGCATTTTGACTAACTCAGAAGCATTGATTCAAAATAAAATTAAACATTAGGACTAAAACATGTGATACACAGGTCTATTCCACCAAAAATTACATAAATTAGTGTTGGCAATGTAACCCTATAACAATTTTTAAACTAAATACTACATAGTTGCTAAAAAAATCTCTTTTAATAGAAAGACAAATTAATTTTTTTTAAATTCTACAAACAATTAAATTGTGGCTTAGTAATTTGTTCATTGGTCAGTAGCAACATGACAAATAACCGTACCAACATAAACTAAGAGTGAAATTTTAATTATAAACTTCTGAAAATGTTTTATTGTAAAAACAGAGCAATGTTAATAATTTAAATACTGCACTGTACACAAAGTTATCATTTCTGTTTAAAAAAATTAATGCAATTTAAATAAATGAACAAGATATTGCATCCAGCTCAGAATTAAACAATTATCAAAAGTTATGATTCAATTCAAGGAAGAAGTCAAATTTTTATTATCAAGATTAATACTATTGAGTCGGTGGCAATTCTTTTCTCTTATATTATACAACCAACACACATAACACTACTTTATATTTAATTTCTCACATACCATTAATTTCTAACTTATCCTATTTCTTTGCTATTTTCTGTATCTTATTAAAATATAAAATAATGTTTTTATCATTTTTAATTTTAATTCTTTTTAGTGATAAACTGAATTTCTTTTAGTAAACAATCGACAGGTTATTGATTTACTAAACAGATAAAAATTAAAAATATATAAAATTCTAGAAACTATTTTTAAACATTGTATAGAATTAATTTTAAGACTTAGGAATCATTTCATCGGTCACAAAGGTAACTAAAGCAATCCACTTTCTCAGAGATCGATTACGAATCTAAAAACTTGTTAAATTGTATGAATTAACAACTAAAAGTGTATTTTTACAAGTCATTTAGTATAACCTGACATAAAAGTTAACCAATGCTCTAAAACTTCTTGCATTTATTTCCTTATTTAAAATTTATACACCCACTTCACAACAGCCTGAAGTGCTAATCATTGTTCAGCAACTGAAATCATCTAATTAAAAGCTAACCGTTCCTGAGACATTGCTTTTTACTGATAATGCAGATCCCCAAAGTACAATTAAAATTATTATCTTTAATTTGGAAGTGACTCTATAAAGGCGATTAAGACTAGTCATCCAAAAGCTTCTTTTTTTTTTCATTTACACAGAGAATAAATATAAACTATAAATAAATAAACTGCCTTTACTAGAATTTGAACCTTAGAACTCTTGACTTTGAAATCAACTGATTTGCAATAACAAGTTCACCACTAGACCTACACAGTGGGTTTTCTCCATTGCAGTCTGTATACATCTAAAGTTTCCTAAATACAGACCTATTCCACCACATATGCCTTTCAATTTCTTATATGTTTGATATATGGGTTTTATTTTATAAATAAAAATAAATATTAGAGTATTCTTTGTCAGCCAGTTCCATTGTTTGTAGAAAAAGGAAGACTTACAAAGTTACTAAAAATATATTTTCTTTTATTAGGTATCACATTTGATAATATTCCAAATTATGCAGCAGGAATGCAGAAATTTATGTAGATCAACCACCTACTGGCTCTAAAGTTATACAAAACTCCTCAAAAAAAAAAGTTAATATCAGATATATCTTACGATAATCAAGAGCTGGAAAAGTACCTTGGACATTAAACACAAATAAAAATCTGATGTGGACACCACATGACTTCCTTGTACGCCCATTAAATTATATATACACATTTTTTTTCTTAATGAAGAGTACATACGATTCTATTTCATTAATAATTTATGATTATTCTTATTATTGAATTATTTATTGTAAATTTTTTTTTACTGTCATAAGTTAATAATTATCAATATTTAAAATAAAAAAATCAAAAAAAAGAAGGGAGATGAAATCAGATTTGAACCGATGTGCCTTCCCCTTGAAAGATCCAAATAAATCATTAATTAAGATTTTATTTGGCTACAATTCTGGAACCAATGAAAATAAGTACCACTTAGATAAATCATTGAAAAGCTCTCAATGAGGGCTGATTACTACAGTTAAGAAAAAATTCAAAATCCAATTTTTTTTTAATTCTGGGGTTTTTTGGACACTTTTACAATATAGTATAGACAATATGGTATATCAATTGGTAATCAATATGGTATATGGACAATATGGTATAGACAATATGGTATATCAATTGGTATCAATTGGTAATCAATATGGTATATGGACAATATGGTATAGACAATTGTAATCAAAAGGGGAGGTGCACAATTAGATGTTACAAAAGTCCTAAATCCAAAATTTTAGCATTCTACGGCTAATCTTTTTGAGTTATACGAGATACATATGTACATATAGGAACCCGGCCAAAACTAGTCAAAATGGATTCAGGGATGGTCAAAATGGATATTTCTGTTGAAATCTGAAATTTTTCGCTATCACAATACTTCCTTTACTTCGAGACAAGGAAGTAAAAATTGCAGTCATCCTTAAGAATAACAAACATTCCACATTAGACTTCTAGGGTAAGTAAGAAGTAAAGTCCCATTGCCTTCCATTGGCGGGTCAAACATAGTTCAGCATGCAAAATCTACCAAAATGCAGGCAATACTTAGCCCAACAGGTGACACCTTCCACTCTGTTAACCACCCACAAGAGTTGTATAATAAGCACTTATACACTAAGCACCCTTTGCATACAATTATAATTTGCATATATATTTTTTATTATATTTTTTTTTTATAAAAAGTTCAATGATCAACTCATTTCCCAGAAATATTAAAACAAAAATACATCTGGTATAATTAAAAATACATAAAGATGTTCTAAATGAAAGTATCTTTTAGCAAAAGTATTTTTAATGCCACATTAACAAATATGCAGTGAGATTAAATGACAGTATACATCTTTAAAGGAAGTTAGACACATGTGTCTTCTCCCGGGTTAACTAAATTAAAACTGAGGTCATTTTTCAGCATCACAAATTTTTATTAGTTTTTTTTTTTTTTTATAATAGATTTGATTCTGATGGCCTGGAACTGTTTAACTATATGAAGAATTATGGCAAGCTCTAATTAAGATATAAATATTAATGTTGACATATAAGCCACAATAACACTGGAAACAGATGTGAAGATCTGACCATCCTGACCAAATTTTTTGACAAAAAATAATTGCAAATTTTTTTAAAACATTTCTTACAAGCACAATGAACTGAAAATATTCTAGAAGTCTGGATGGTAAATAGCTGAAATCGCCTTGATGGTAATAACATTAAGATCTACAAAACCTTTAAAAGATGAGTCGCATATTAATTGTTAAATTGTTAAACGAGCACAATTGTAATCAATGAGCACAAGTATTAAGTTATTATAAAGCATAATTTGTAGAAAGAAAAAAAACTCTTCATGCTAAATTTACAATACATGACTTAAGTTTTCACCATCAACTTTTACTTTCCCATATGCGCTACAGCAGAGCTATAGCTTTAGAAAGGAAAGTAATAGATTCAATTTGAGCATATGCAGTTTTCACCAGCTCTTGACATTTTGACATCTATCGAACCCAAAAAACTGGATGGAAATTTTCCGGATGTTAATGTTTGTGTGTGTGTGTGTGTGTGTGTGTGTGTGTGTGTGTGTGTGTGTGTGTATGTATGTATTTCTGTATATATGTATGTATGTATGTGTGTGTGTGTGTGTGTGTGTGTGTGTGTGTGTGTGTGTGTGTGTGTGTGTGTGTGTGTGTGTGCGTGTGTGTGTGTGTGCGTGCGTGTGCGTGTGCGTGTGCGTGTGCGTGTGTGTGTGTGTGTGTGTGAGATCGTTCCTGCACTCCTTATATCTCCAGATTTTAACCAAACTTGGTCAAATTACTTCTATATATGGAGCATTGATGACATTAAATTTTTAACTTAAAGGTAAAGGTAAAAGGTACAACAAGGTCACCTTCAGTATCTCAAGATTTCGCCTAATTAAGGTTTTATTTTTCTTATGCATATCTGTTAACAATTAAAAAATAATATTTAAAAAAGTAATTTTTGCAAAAATCGCACTCCCACCCCCAAAAAATGATCTAAATAAACTAGCAGCTAAATGGCTCAATACTGCCTCAATAGTACCCCTCTCAGCACAAGGATTACTAGTGTAGCATTGACATACAGCTGTACACGAATATGGCTGCAGTATAATGTGGGCTGCAGTCATCTTCTATGTTGTGACATCACAGGTCATCAACAGAATTAAACAAATGAATAATATTTAAAGTGTATAAACATATTTAAAGTGGCCGCTAGTGGCGTCACACTCGCGTGAATGAAACACGGTATGCACACATGCTTTAGTTAGAATTATTGAATTAGATAAACAAAAAAAATTATATTTAAGTAAAATTAAAAATATTTTAAATTACGTTGTGTATGTATGCCATGCATCAGAAAAAAGTTGTGTTTCGGGAAAGTCCTACAACTGTGTTGTCAGCTTTTTTTTAATGGGTTAACTACCTGAAAGGTTGTTGATATTACACAAATACAAGAGTAAAAAAAAGCCAGTACTTTAGAATTTAAAAACAGATATTAAATTTAAAAAAAAAAGAAATATGCATAAATTACATAAAAAAATATTTGCAGGTAACAAAATACAAGTAAATAAAACAACAAATAAGTTTTTGTAACAGACTTGATTGAAAGTAAACCAAGATTAATGTTAAAAAAAAATTCAACTTTTGGAAATCCAAATTAAATAATCACGTTAAGAATAAAATTAAAACAAAAATATATTTTATAAATAAGCAATAATGAAAATTTAATTAAAACTGAAAATAACTTATGGGAAGGTTTAAAGAGCTCTCACCCAAATGAATAAAAACAATATTATAAATAACCTAAGCTCAGACATCGGCTTTAAAAATCTATTGTTGTATACATCAATTTTAACTCCATTATCACTTAGATGATGCCAATTCACTCTAATGCCAATTCTGTGAGCTAGTTTAAATAACATTATTATATGGCAGTAATCTAGGGGATTAAACACAGGTAACATCAGAAATCCATGCAATTAATCTCGTACCCCAAAACAAAAAACAAACCCATACAATAGCACACATGTTTTGAGCGCAAATGGCAAAGAACACATGTCTTCTTGATGGCTGGTCCATGCAAATGATTTCGATGGCGATACATTTAATGTTCACGCACATTTTTGACAACAGTCAACCACTCACTAATACATTAACTTCATCCGACATTTCACACGCCATTTATAATATTGGAGTTGATTACATATTCCACAAAGACAAACTGAAAATGCGCTTACTTAGAGATAACAAGTTGATCACTACTTTCAAAACCTTATACAATTAGGAGACCGCAAAATGATCCATCTATTTCACAGTAACTGAAAACAAAAGTTGTCGAATCAATGTCTGGAAATTGCTGGACATTTAAATAAGATTCCACATAGTGCTTCTGTGCGCACTAACAGAAAGAATTACAACACACAAGAATAAAATAATATGTAAGTAAACATCTGTTTTGTGATCTATGGCCATCAGTACGGCAAAACATTATGCCATAAATATGCTGATTTGTAAAGACATATTGTATTCATATGCTTTAGAAGTAACTAAGTAAGATAAATAACACATTACATAAACAAAATGACACATTTCTCTGCTCTTGAAAGAATATTCCTATAAAATATTAAAATTCGAATACGATAAATAAATTATTTATCAGATTTGACAAACCTTTATCTACTTTGACCATCTTTATCAATTTATTTATTTACCTTTATCAAACCTTTATTTACTTACTTTGACAAGCCTTTATCAAAGTAAACATATACAGCTAACAAACCATTTTAAACAAAAATCTCACTCATCACAGATTCAATTATAACAAAAGTACTATCTGGAATAAGCTTTATTTAATTAAAAATTGGAAAAAGAATAAAGTTTTAAAAGTCAAACATAAAACATTAGTACAAATATTATTTAATATCTTTGTATAATTATTATTACAGTATGTAGTTAAGAATAACATAAAAATATAAATAAAATTTGGAATAAATTCTGTAAACAAATTTTGTAAAAACTTTCAAGTAAATATTTGAAAAAACAGATACACACAAGAGCATTTATAATACATAGAAAAGAAAACTAATAAAAACATAATGTAAGGCAATATTGTAGTCAAATTAATTATAAATAGGAAAAGTTCATACCTAATAACTACATAAAATCACTTATAGGAGTAACTGATTAAAGAACACTGGAAAACAAAAAGTAACAGAATTATAGATCCTCATATCCCGAAACATAATAAAAACCACTGGTGAAAAAACATTTAAAAAACAAAAGAAAGGAAAGACAGAAATAAATATAAAATCATTTTGGAAGACATACATGATAACTTACATTATTACATGCAGGCCTCATTCCATTTAATAATACACCATTACTGGCTAACATTATCTCTTCTTATTTTGTTAAAAATAAAATTAAAAAAGAAAAGTTTTCCTTAAAATAACACAAAATCAAAGTATAACTTTTAGTGTACTACAATCACTTTTTAAAATGCCACGGTAAACTTCAAATCTATGATTGGTTTCTTGTAACGCATGTACTTTAGCAATAGAACCTAAGGCACCATACTTGGCAGAACAACCATAAAACACTCTATGTATTCGACTATGTAACAGAGCCATAGCGCACATAGTACAAGGTTCACTTGTAACATATATACTATAACCGGTACAAAGATATGGACCATCAAATTTTATAACACTATTGTCTCTTTTTTTATGATTAACACATCTTGTAGTATTTTCATTTAAATCAAAAAAATCTAATGGTTCAACATCCCATACACCACCGCTTTGAGTTCTTGCAACTAAATCTATCGCAACCATCGTACAATGTTTCATCGGATGATTTATACGATTATCACCTGCAACAGCTAAAATTTTATTTAATTCTGGATCAACGATGACGGCACCAATTTTAATTTCACTTCTTCGTGCAGCTTCTATTGCGATTCTCATATACTTCTCGTGCTGTAATTTTTCATCATCGGTAAACAATGTACCATCTAATTGTTTTTCTAAATATTTATTTTCATGAAAATTACTAACAGGCCATACTTTATTCGCTTCATTATACTGTTTACGTGTTTTTGGAGGTTTACTTGTTAGCTCGATAACTTGTATAGATTCTAAAGAATCAAATCCGTTATTCTTTAATAATTTTTCTGGATAATCATCTTCGACCGGACAAATTAATAAACGTTTTTTATAAGCACGTTTGAAATGTTGCAATGATGGCAACGGTAACAATGTATTTAATTCTACAATATATCTTGACATATTTCGCATATCTATCACTGTGGCAACATAAACTTGAACGGTTGGTATTACATCTTGGACTATAGAATCATCAAGAACTGCTTCAAATCTACAACAAGTTTCATTGCTATCTTCTACCATATCTACTTTAATACATTTATTATTAACCAAACAAATCTTCTTATTCTGTTTATCATTATTTGAATCAGTACTTGATCTAATATCCATAATGAATTACCAAAAAGACCTGAAATAAAAAAGCATCTATTTAATAAAATTACTTTAAATAATTAAAATTTAATAAACTATTTTATTATATAAAAGATGTATGATTTCATAACAAAAATAGGTCACTACCACTACTACATAAATACAGCATTAACAACTGTTACAAACTTAATCTTTATTTTTTGCTACAGTATTCTTTTTACCAATTGAGATCATTCATGATAAAAATTATTTTGCTTTCCACTTTTACATAAATCAAAATATATTAGTTTGAATTTCATAAGTGCCAAAATTTAAAATAGGAGTTCAAAAGAAATTGAAAAAATAGCGCAAGCAAAAATGATACTAACATTTCATTTCTGTAACTGCCTTACAATATTAGTTCAAGTAATATAATAGATTATTTATTCATTTACAATTTACACTTGATACAAAACTTCTGCTCAAGATTAATATTCTATCAAAATTAATGCTCAAAATTCATTTTATAATATAAAATTGAAATTTAAATAAATACATAATAAAAAAAAGAAAAAAAGTAATTTATGTTCACTGCCCCTAGTAAAAGGCTCAATTTTCTCATTGTCTTTTCGATTTATTTCTGAATGAATTCATATTTAGTGATTAGAAAGATTACAAATGATGCGGAGGAAAAATAATTGAAGAAGGACTATATGGAGGAGATTGTACTATAAAAAAACTTCTATATAACATCACAATGCATAGCCAGTTGCCAAATGCACAGAACTGGATGGGCCTCTCATCTTCCATGACTTAAGACTTAATAAAATAAAATACTTTAAGATGGAGATTTTTTGACAGGATTTAGAAGGCTAACGGAAAAAGAGCTTAGATTGAGAATACACAAATTTATTATTAAATGATCATCAAGTGACCAGTAATCTCAAAAGTAATTCGTAAATAGTTTAACAAATTTATTACTAGGGGGAAGAGAATGTTTTATAAATAGAATGACGATTTAGAAGTGATTTCCTGTTGATTTAGGTTTTTACAAACGAGATACAAATAATGAAAAAAACTATTTGAAATAGAGAGGTCAAAATTTTACATTGCATTAAGCTACTAGATTTAAAACTAGTAGCTTAGGTTTTTACAAGCTAATATCTCCAAAATTACAAACCAATAAAGAAAACACCCAAAAAATCTTTAAAACATAAGCTGTAGCTACCAAAATTCTTAAGGAATATGTACCTTTTTCTTTTTCCTGTTTAGCCTCCGGTAACTACCATTTAGATAATTCTTCAGAGGATGAATGAGGATGATATGTGTGAGTGTAAATGAAGTGTAGTCTTGTACAGTCTCAGTTCGACCATTCCTGAGATGTGTGGTTAATTGAAACCCAACCACCAAAGAACACCGGTATCCATGATCTAGCATTCAAATCTGTGTAAAAATAACTGACTTTACTAGAACTTGAACGCTGGAACTTTCGACTTCCAAATCAGCTGATTTGGGAAGGCGCGTTCACCACTAGACCAACCCGGTGGGCTAAGGAATATGTACCTAACTACTCCATATGTACCTAACATGTTCCTAATTCTCCATGGATGAGAATTAAGACTCCACTTCCCTTTCATTCTTTTAAAATTAGTAATCTCAATAATCTTTTTTTTTTCTTAATTATAATTTTATTTTGTAACTCATACTTGCAAAGGTTTTTTTTTTAGAAGTAACTTCTGTAGTGAAGTGTCAATTGAAACATTTATTTAATGTAGAGATACTCCACCAACAGAGTATGTTTGTTATATTTTTTTCTAAATGCAGTAACTATCATCAATGCCTTTTGTTAAGTCTTATGAGTGGTGTTGAATATAACTTCTGCATTTATATACAAACTTTTTAACAAAAATTTCTTAATTATTATTATAGACTATTAAAAGTTCTTTTTAAGTTATTATAAATTATTGTTATTATTGAAAATAATGAAGACAATGACTCCACGACTTTTTTGAAGATGTCTGAATATAATTATATATATTTCTACAAAGGTCATTTGGAACGTTCTTGGCCTGACAAAATAAGGTAAAAGATTTATCAGAATTTTTTTTTTCAACAAAGTAATCTTGTGATTAAATACATTTTGACCAACGACTTTCCAACTTTTTAATACCCCTCAGTATAATGCGATTTGTCCACCTCTAAAAAATAATTGGTTGTTTCAGCTTTGATTTCATCATTTCAAGTAAATACTAATAATACCAGGGAAAACTTAAGTGGAACTAATAGTAGAGAACCAAATTTGGCGAATATGGCACATGTGGAAGCATTTCATATAGTAGGTCATGGAGTTTTGCAGTAACAAGTTAAGAATGTGCAGCTGCATTATTGTGGTGAAAGAGCACTTGTTTTTTTTGTCAGATGTGTATGTTAAGCCTGAACAGAACCCCTTCAATCGGTTTACAAATGAAGCATTAATACTCTATGGTGATGGTTCTGTCTTTTGCCAGATACTCTATGAGGACCACACCACAAGAATCCCAATATAACATAGCCATTTTTCCTTATGATTGTGTCATCTTTGCTTTCTTTGGTAGATTTTCACAGGTTCCCACCTATTGCACCTACTGTCTGGGTACTGCTGATCGGTCTCTGGCATGTAAATCCATGTTTCATCTGCTTTATAAAATGTCAAAGAAACTCAACAGATTTGCATTTAAATAAATCCTAAATTAGTGTTCGATCAAATGTGTTTTTGGTCAAATGTTAACAAATATGACACCCATCAAATGGAAAGTGTTTTCATACCCAAGTGTAAACACGAAATCATGTGGTGGACGACACAGTCTATAAAGATGTTTGGAATGTAAGCATGCTTATGTAGCTTCAATTGGTGAACTTAAATTTAATCCGGTTTTCAAAAAATGTCAAAGTTTGTTTGCTTACTAGATTGCCACAAACAAGCAACTAAATGCACGTGTGTGTTGCAACTTTGCAGCATGCATTCTAAAGGATCATAGTAATTTGGTCAACACTTGCACCATCTCTCCGTCAGGTCAAGAACTTTCTGAACAACCTTGGTAGCTATGCCCATAAGTTTTAAGAGATCCAGAAGTAATTATCAATAGGCTATAACTGATTAGTCAATTTTCTGAATAATACCATAAAATCATAGTAGTTTAAAATAAATTCATATTTATTTTTGAAGAATATGACCTTGTTTTCCTTCTATAAAAGTCTCAGATTTGCATCATTAAAAATAGTTTATATTTAAAAATTTTTTTACGAAATAAAAATGACTGCTCACTATAAAATAAAGTTAATTAACTAAAAAGTAATTATAGGTCACAAAAAATTAATATTTATTGCTCTATTTACATCTTCTTGCATTAGTTTAACAACATGTGTTACACCAACCGTCTACAGAATGTTTTGGGAGTTTTCTTAAACTCTAAACTTCCTCTTTCCATTTCAGTAAATGTTATAAACATTCCAATACAATTTTTTTTAAATCACTTTTTTATATTGCCTGATGTGCTTAGTAATTTTTTTTACAATATTTACATCAACGCTCCTGTTGATTAGTGTTACTATGTTTTTACTGCAGTAATTTAACTCTCTGCTATTGCTATACATGTGAAAAATATGAGTAGATTATGATGAGGGAGGGCTGCTATGATTAAAACATGACACTGGCGTGGTAGCAGTTGACGACACCACCACCTGCATCCTTACAAATGGACAAAATATCCTTACAAAGTACAGTGTGATGTACAGTAAACAGTTATTATTTTACACATTTATGTTATTTTATATTCATTTTAAATATTGTTTTTTTCCCCTTTTTTATAAATAGCAGGCATATTTTTATTTTAGTGATATAGTCAGAAAATGGAAATGAAAAATCTCAGTAAAAGCTGAAAAATCTTAATTATCATATTCAATTTTAAGTAATCTTAAAAAGAAATCATGAATGAAAATAACATCTGAGAGATGGTTTCAAAAAATTAAGCATTCATGAAAGTCTTAACACTGAAAAGAAAAACAAATTTTAACATTTATGATTAACTACTAACTACAGTCGCTTCATATGCCTCTGTAAATTTTAAAAGTATGAGGTGAAACTGAAGAAGCTTTCTGTTAGCAAACTGTGAAATGGAGTTAGATCAATTTAGATGAGGTATGTAAACAACATTAAAATACTACACAAAGTAGCAAGTACAGATGTTTCAGCTGCTGAAGACTATCCAAAACAAGTTAGTTAAAGTAACAATAATATAGTCAGCTTGTCTAATAATCAATGACAATGAAACAGGTTTCTAACGAAAACTAACATCATCATGGATTTATACAGGTAAGGAGAAATAAATATATTTGGTAATAAGGTCATATAGACCACATAAGAGTACTTTTTCTAAACTACAAAGAGCAATACAGAATTCATTAAATACTGAAATTTAATTTATCTAAAAAAGAAAAACACTGCAAGAGGAGCTTTCTGCAAAATATTCTGCAATAATAATAATTAATTGCTTGTGATGACAAAGATCATATTTAGAACCGATGAATTATAACCACATTCCAACAATCAATTATGTGACTACAACAGGAGTCTACCATACAAACAGAAATCTGGTTCATCAAACTATTACAGATTTCATTATGGTATAAAAACAAAGACAAAGAAGTTAAGTTTTTTTTAAAAACACCAGTATAAAAATGTACATAAATTTTTACACAAGATAAAACCTTTAAAACACTTCATAATAAATCTGATTGAAAAGTAACAACAAACCAAATTGCTTTTTTTATTATTATTGAAAATATAATAATAACAACCATTTAAAAACATGAATAGCATTGAACATTTTGTGCATTCATTTGAATGCACAACGCCTTCAACTTCTTTTGTGATAGATAAATTGAAGTTTGATGTAAATTAAATTCTATTTTTTATAATAAATAAAAATTTCTATATTGTGCTATAATTTAATATATCTTGTGTCACTTGAAGACAATCATTTTAAATTTAACACCTTTTCAAGTGTAAATAAACTGAAATACACATTAAACACAGAGTATAATAAACTCTTGTTCAACTTCTGCAGGAAATTAGAGAATTCTAACAGCTAATTTCAGCATTCTATAATAAACGCTTGTTAAAATTAAATGCTTTTTTATAACTATTTTAAAACTACTTTAATTTAAAAAAACCTTTAATCTTCAAAAATAACAACTACATTTTATATTGAAACATATTATAAAGGTGTTGATAAATATTAAGTACAGCTATTTTTATTTATCGATGTATTTAATTATATGATCATTTAAATTAAATTAAAAAAACCTATCAGAAATTAAAATAAAACATTGATGAAGCACATTTAAGTATGCACATGTGTAATAATGTTAGCGACAGAAGCACGCCCAAAATCATTTAATATAACTGTTTAACATATCCTTCTTTATATATCATATCACTCTACTGTAGTTTAGTTAACAGAAATAGTTAGTTCAAACCGACAACAACCGGTTGTATGGGTTAGCCAGTCGGTTATGTTAGACTGTAGTCAATAATAAGCCAACTTAATTGTGTAATGAACATGAACAAATTTATCAATACAACTGTCCTCTGAATATACAACTCAACTCAATCCAATAATGCTTGTTTTTAAATTAAATTTAATTACAGAGAAGTAAATTATAAAAAGAGAATGATTAAAAAAAGATAATTTTTATGGGTTTATTCTATTTCAAAAGTCTAATATTTCTAAACTTCTTCTAATACTTTTTTTTTATGCACCAGTCATTCAACCGGTTTAACATAATTTTCTATTCTACACCGATTTAAAAAAATATCTGATCTCAAGATACTAATCTCATTCTTCATTAACATGAAATACATTCTTCAACATTCATCTGATGTCTTCTCCTACTTTAAAATATGTTCATTTACTAAATCAAGTAAGGCGTACACAATAAACTGGTTAACTCTCAACCATTCAAATTAGATATAAAAAAGATCAACACTGTGCTAACATAACCAAACTGCATAAAACCACAAGCCTTACAAAAATAAATAAGCATAATTTTTGTACATGTGTTTTAAGAATTTTTTTATTTTTAAAAATGAATAATACAATTTTTAATTCACTGCATATATTAGAAGCTATAACAAGTTATGGGTAACTTTAAATGAGATCTGATTCACTACCAGAAACAACTATCTTCAGATGTAAAAAATATCCACACAAAACTTACAAGTATTATGAAAAGTAAAGGTGAAGTTTATTTCTGTACTTTCTTCATCAAATTGAAAATGATACATGTACGATCATGTTAAGACTATTGAAAGCCAGTGATATTCTGGTCTACAGATGTCCCCTTCCATTGGTTACCAATGCTCACCATTTTTCGTAAAGAAAGTATTCTCATTAATAAACACTACATGCCTTAAATGTGTCACAAACATAACAAAGACTGACACAGATAGAGTAGAAGAACAAACTAGTGCAGCCTTTTATGATAAACAATCCTTCATATACTTTCTCATTACAAACATGTTAAAAAATTATCAACCAGATATCTAGTATTAAGCTCACCAATGTTACCATCAGCTGTCAGTCTAAACCAAAGGGTCACTATGTATAACTCCTAGAGATATAGGGTAGAAGCAGTTTGTTTCCGCTTTCAAAAATACATTAACAGAAATATAGCAATGTATATGTGTATATAAACCTAATAAGCACAATAATATAATAACTAAAAATTATAACTCTCATCTCAAAGTGTTATAGATAGTTACTATCGTAGGCTTTATTTATCAAAAAGAAGCATGAAACTTACTGATCTGGTCTAAGCATTCAAATCATATTTAACCCATTAATGCAACTGATACGATCACAAAAAAAATTATTTCTGATATACCATGGACACATTAACACAATATATCAATCAAACTTAATGCTGTGTAATATAATGGCTATGCTAATTCCTTAAAAAAAAAATTCATATTATTCAGAATGAAACGATAAAATTTTTTCCCAGTTTTAAAAGTACAAGGCCGAATCAAAATTTACCTACACTTTTGCCATAACATACCTTTAAGGTTGTCATACTGCCTTCTGCACATGTGTGCTAAGTGTTGATACAACTGCAGTCAAGAGTGTGAAACTTGATCCTGACCTTATCAGTTGCCTTTCGGCTATTACAATGTTAACATATCCAATTCGCTAGCACTTTCCACCAAGGACGAACAAAGAGCAGTGTTCCAATTTATCTGGTCACAGGATGAGAAAGGGGCTTTTTTCACACTGTGACAGCATGCACATTTGATTTTCTATAATCAAATTTAATTTTTAGAGCAGATAACATGAATTTTATAGATTCTGGTGGCACACGCACGCACGCACGAGAGAGAGAGAGAGAGAGAGTGTGTGTAATTTTGTGCCAGAACACAAAATTTAGGTCTTAAATCAGCAAATTTTGAAAAACCAATTTTTAAATTATGTTTTTCTTTGAAGACTATGCACAATTCGTTTAAGTTACAAAAGATAAGCCTTTTTGAATATTAATTTTCTTCCCGTCAGTTTGTCTTACAGACACAATCCTTCTTACATGGCGTCATTCGGCTGTGCTCATCATTCTGGTAAAAGTCTTAGTCACATTAAAATAAAATTTTCATCAATTACATGACTGGGTTACCTTTTGCTGATTTGTGGCAAAATTCCACTTGTTTTAACTAATTGTTTAAATTGACGGTTAAATACTTACTAACATTAAATGCATTTGAAGCTTTTGAATGTTCCAGCTGTTTGGTAATAAACTTAAAATATTAATTTTTTCCTGGGTTGATGTAACTGTTTTCATTTTATCCTTTATTTTAATGATTAATTCTTCACATTCCCTACCTAAATCAGCATAATCTTGTGGTACTAAACTGGTTTCTTCTGTTGAAATATTTAAATCAAAGGAATCGTTTAATTTACTGTTAAATAACTTGGTTATTTTTGTAATCTTAAGAAATGTCAAGTGCTGAACAAGCTTTATTCATAGACCTGACTATAACACATTGAGGCTCAAATATATCTTGACGTTTTCCGCTTTGCTTCCTGTGTCACCTTGTGATTTTTATATTTTAAGCATTTTGTACACAGTGCTCTACCTGGAATTAATTTTAAATTTGGATTGTTTGTTGAAAGTGTCCAAGATATTTCTCGAAGAGATTTCTCAACCAGTTTAGCATGACAGCTAAATGGGTCAGAGCAACTTTTACCATTAATATGAAAATATTTATCTAAATATTTGGTTTTACGAAAAATACATATTTTTTGTTTCAGTACATCCACTTCTTAAAAATATCATGTTATTTGTTGTTCAGTAAACTCTAAAATATCGTGCAATACTGAAGATCTATTGTAAGTCAATTTGTGACAAACTGTTTCAGTGTGAAGGCCAGTTGAACACTCCATAATCCATTTTTATAAAATGCAAGGGTTCTTAAAATAACAATTCAGTTAGTATAAATTATAAAACTACCAGTTGCACCTCACTTTGTCTTATCCCAGTTTCTCTACAGCTAAAATAAAAATTTCTCTAATTAATAAAATTATAAATAAAAGATATCGCATAAAAGAGAAGTTCACTGCTATAAAATTACTTTATAAACAAGTGTACACTACCTAACCACAGTATTACCACTAGCAACAATACCACATATTACACTGAAATCAAAACTGTAACTGAGCCTTCTACAATGTTTACATTCAGAATTATGCAAACAATCATGTCCATGCATGCCTGTTCACTTTTATGTTTAAACACGAGTTTGTGTGTATCAGTCAAGTAATAAACTATTCTACATAGTTTGTTACTAAGCTATCTCATGATATACATATAAAATTATTTTGTATAGTAGGCCCACATTATTATCTGAAAAAATACATGCTTTGAATTTTTTTGATACATTGTACACGGTTAGAAGAAATGGTGATTTTAGCGGTTTTAAAGTACATAAAAATTACATACTGCTGTAAACATTTAAAATTTTTGCCACCTATTCCACTTGTGGTTTTTGGGCCCCAAAAATGACACATTTTCAAAATCTCACGATTTGGCGGTTTCAAAAGGACGATTTGTCCTTCATTCTTTTTAATGAAGGACACTAAGTAACAGTTTATTTTTTTTTTAATAAGTACTACTAGTACCTAAGGTACTAGGAAAAGGTACCTAAGGTAAAAAACAGGCCTGTTATCCTAAGCCCTTCATTATTTATTTTGGTCCCAAAATTAAAAAAAAAAAAACAATTTGTAAACGTAACTTCAGTAAAGATTACAAGATTGGTTATAAAACAAAATGAATTTTGAGTACACAAGATAAAGTTCCATCTTTAATTCTTTCCAAAAAGCCCTTTTTGACTTTTGTATGATGTAAAATAAGAATGCTACAGCTCATAAAAAAGTGATGAAAATGGCTGTTTTTACCTGTTGGCAAGTTAGAAAAGTCTATTACTCAAGAAAAAAATATTTTTTAAATATAAAAAAATATTTTTTAGCCATTACTAGGTGGGCAGTTATATACCAAATATCATCAAAATCAAAAATAATGATGCAATAAAATTTTTGAAAATTTGTTGAATTAAAATGGAATACTCTATTTTTAAATAATCCTTTTATATGTAATGGGAAAATTGATCACAACACAACAAATAATTATAAATTATATAGTGTCAAGTACATAAAAGGATTTTTATTTTGAGTCAAAACTTGAATAATGATCCAAGTTAAATGACAAAATAAAGTAGAATTTCAAAATGTAAAAAAAAATATAAAAATATAAACCCCAATAACCAATAAAATTTTTTTATATTATCATAATTCAATAAATTAATGCCATAAGTAGATTTTTACATCGTCATTGAAACAGTCACAAATATTTAAAGGCTGTTTACAAAACAGTACATAATTTTCAACTTATTTAAAACGTTTAATTTTAAAATTTTACACTGCAAAAAATATGAAGACGAAAGAATGAACTAAGAAATAATATTTTTTTTTTTAGCCTACTACATATTAATAAAACTCATCTTCATAAGTAACAATAAAAATAACACATTTTGATTACAAAAAGATCATAAAAATTATTTTCATAATCTAAATTTTGTACACAAGAATTTTTTATTATACTTTCATATATAAAGATCTAACATTATTTTACACTGTTATACTTTAATTTAAAACTAGGGTTATATAAATTGCATCTCTATAACATAAATCAAGATATAAACAATATGTCATAATCCATTCTCCCATTCATCCCTATTAAAAACGATAAGTGGAAAAGAGAACGCAATTGATATAATTGACCTAACTTTGACCCTAATATTTGCAAAGGTCAGTAAACCATTTGCTTATGTCTTATTTAAAATACTGCATACAATTTTGTAACTTACAATTTCAACATATACTGGTCTAACATTCTTATACATTAATATATAAAGATAAATATGTGGGAGTGAGAGCATGATTGTTAGAAGTAATTTTTTTTGCAGCATACAAATATTTCTTTTTTGTTAAATCATAAACTTAAATGGTTATTGTTGACAAACAAAGATCATAAATTGTTAAAAAAAAAAAAGAGCATTTCCACTCTAAGAATAAAAAGGATGCCATATTATGATTACCAATAAATTTGAGAGTGAAATGGTTTCCGAATCTCACAAAATGCAACTGAAATCCATCCCTAAAAGTTACAACTCTATAATCTTTCCAACAGGAACTAGCTACAAACTGAGCATATTATTTTTACACAGAAAGCAATATTGGCTAGACCTCTAGTATAAATCGTATAAATTTTTATTTAAGTATGGATATAAATCCCTAAAAAAACTTAAAAAATAAAATATAAACATATACAGTCGCTGCCAACTAATGGTAGCTTGGAGTGATTACAATTTTTACCCAATCTATCGTGCATCATGTTACTAAGAAATTGCATCATGGTGTACCAATGTTTTAGAGAATAATAGTATAGCTGTGACATGCAGGCTGATCATCCACGATCACCATTACATGAAGGCTGCTATACACACAAAGAAGATTTTCAACTACCATTATCCATACACATTATTAAGAAGAATTATGATTACAACGTTGGATTGAAGGAGTATAAAAAAAACCAGTCCTTCTTACAAGTGACAAAACCACAGATACAACAGATGGTACAAAGTATAATTAATGAGGATTAAATGCTATAGCTATAAAGGAGAAGGAACATTTTTATCAAAGAGATTTTACAGCCTTATTTGAATATACTTCCTGTGATAATACTACTATCAAAAAGTACTTAAGCAAACAAATGCAGTTCTGAACTGTTTAAAAATTAATAATAAGAGGGGAGAGACAACTATTACTATAATATTTTCATATTATTAAATTATTATAATTTATTACATGATAACATTAATAAAATTATTCCACCGGTTGAAATTGTGTCAAGTTATTTAATTTTATTTGGGCGTAAATGAAAACTGGTTTTTTAATCTAGCGACTCGCTTTAAGAATTTTTGGCAAAACTTTATTACCTATGAACAGATTTGAATAAATAAGGTGTCATTTTCTTTGCATAAAATGCTAAACATATTTTGTAAATATAATATTTAGATAAAACAACAGTCGCAAAGATATTAACAATTAAAAATTTTACATAGCAATCATTTTCAAATGGATTGAGAGATCAGGTTCATTATTTTTACTCAAGTAAACCTCTAGGTACCCTAGCAGTATACGGAATTTCAGCTCTATACGATTAACCATTCCTGAGAAATAGACCTTTATTTTAAAAATACATGGATGGTGTCACTCGTACTTAAGATACTTTTCATTCATGAACACAACATAATGAAAGCCAAAACAGAAAATAAATAAAACAAACACTATTAAGCTATAAAAAAAGAAAATACTGTAGAGCATTCTTTTAAGACATTTTATGCATACTACCAGCAATTTATGTAAATAAATTAAATATGTAAACAGATAAGTTCACAGAGCGATAAGTTTACTTCTTATATACAAAGCGATAGTTTTACATATAGTTGTTTTAGGTCTCAAATTTTCTATACCAGGATGTGTTGTAAATTAAGACCTAACAAATAAACAGTATCACATTAAATACTTTAATGCGAGACTTTTAGACAAATTCTTATTTTCTGTCTACTAACCATTAAAGACTCATAACCAGCAGTAGTTATGATTACTGCTGTAAATTACTTACTTAATGTAAATCATTATCATTATAATAAATAAAATATAAATTTAATTAAAAATAAAAACACTTCAATATGCTTACCTTGTGAAATAATAGCTGGATAACAACTTCTTTTGAAATGTTATGATTTCTATTTAAAAACATTATAAATTCCAATAATTTAGCAGATTTTATTTAAGAAATCCACTGATTTAAACACACTTTATGAGTAGAAAATAAAAGCGTACAAAACTACTCTTATAAAACCATAAATAATCAGACATTATTTAAGTTAAAATGTAAAAAAAAAATTATAATTTTATCTCAATAAATCCAAATTTACACAAATAAAATTCTTAAAAAACTGGCAATAACATTTACACTGATAATAATCAGAGAATGTTGTTTAGCTTGCTTAAGAAAATTACAAAAACTACAATTTTTAAATATTTTACAAATGTAAAAAAAGATCCACCTTAACACAAATGTTAAATAAGTGAGAATATATAAAGTAACCATAAATTAATGATGTAGTTAACACACAGAGTTGTTATCAAAAAATAATATCACTGATTACAATAAATAAATAAATAGATTCCTTGAAAGATAAGAATGATTACAATATAGATCCATCAAACTATTTTTATTTCTAAAACTTAGTTATTCTTTAATAATAAAACCTAACACCGCAAAATGTACATAAAAAATTTAAAACAATCAGGTGAAAGGTTTTTTAAATGACAAAAACGTTTTTTAGCATAATAAATTCTTAAAAAACTTTGGAATAACAAACAACATAGGAGAAAATAATAATTCTTAGTAGGAGTAAATAATGGAAGTTAATGAATAACATGAATACATATTGTATCATCAATAGCATAAATATATCTTCAGTCTGAATATTATGAGAATGTGAACTGAATCTCAAAAATTAATATTAAAATAAATTCAAAAAGAAATTAAGTGAAAAAATAACTAATATTCATTTAGGATTGTGCAGTTAACATTTCAACTGGCTATTGGAGTTACCAGCACAAATCAAAACTGATATTACATCACAACAGCTTTACAAAGAGATTACATAAAGGCTAGTTGTAACAGCAATGTAGTTTTCAATCAAGAGACCTTGCACGAAAAGTATTCAGCAAGTAATTATTTTAACAATTTCTTTTTCCAAAGTTCCAAGCTTGATAAATCTATACTAAGTATTATATATCCTGTAAGTTGTGTGATTATGGAGGATACAGGTAAATAGTGGTCAGTCAATACTGTTAGCTAGCCTTCCTGACTGTATAATAATTTTAGCAGTATTTATCAAACTTCATCTCTGGCAAACCCATCTTTTTCATTAATAGCATCAGTAGAACATTTTTTAAATCCAGTTTACTGAAGTGATTTTAATTCCAAATTATTCTCTTACAAAATTCAAGATTTTGTATAATAAAGTCCTTTCTTTTTTTTTTTAAAAAAAAACCTTTTCCATAAAATAAGTCCCATCTATTTTGCAAATTAGAATACAAAAAAAATTCAATTATAATATTACTCAATTACAAGATAAAACAAAAATTTGAAATCTGGAAAAGTAAGGGTTTCATTTTAGAGATATGATAACTATAAAAGATTTCATAAGTAAGCCCCACACCATTGTACATTAGTCATTATATCTCATCGGTCTTAAAAAGAACGATTTGTTAAAGGAATAAAAATTTTGTCCAAAAAAAATGTTTGTACCAAATTGTATAACCAATTCCAAAATTCAAGAAAACCTAACAGTTCAGTACCATGAGAAAACCCAAAATGGAGAACAAGAGGAGGATACAAAAATGAAAAAGAAAAGGTAACTCAATTTAAATTAGAAATTTATTATCAATTGTAATTTTAGTATATTTGTTGTCATCAACAGATTTTGTAAAAGCAAATTTTAGTCTAAACAAGCTAATAATTTATTTTTTGTCCAAGTATATAAATTTCAACAAAACGTGTAAAATTTTCTCTAATTTTATTCACTGATTTTGTGAATGAATATTAAATTGTAAAATAAGACCACAAAATTTAATAAGACAAAAGGAAATTTTACTCATTTTTAAAATCTAAACATTACGAAAACAGTAAACCACTTCAAACAATTACAGATGTTTACAACAAAACATACCATTAAAAATGAAAAATTTCTTTCAGCTATTTATTTTAGTTGATGGTTAAAGCAGAGCTTAACGTTACCAAAGATCAGTTGCAATATTGTATCGACTCTTAAGGAAAACTCTTTGGTATTCAGGCATAATTCTCTGAATCAGATTCTTTCTCAAGTGTTTCTATGAAATAGACAACAGAGGGACTGCCACTGACTGAAATATAATCCAACAAAGTTTATCATTTTGCACAAGAGCAAATTAGGATAAAACAACAAAAGATCGTTCAAATCAATTAAATATGTAAAATTTTTAAATGAAATAAAAGCATCAAATAAATTTAACATTTGTTACTGATCACTTTACCATAAATTTTTAGAAACAAAACGCTAAACCAGAAGAAAACCTGCATTGATCTTTACTAAGGTAAGTTAATATGTCTACTGAAGGAGTATACTTATTATGGGGGGAGAAAAGTAAAAAGCACAACATAAAAGAGTAAGTATACTACAATTTCTGATTATAGGGCAGACTATAGGCAGATTATAGGGGTGACACTAAACTTACAAAACTATACAGGGATTCTGTTTCTTATCTGGTAATGTACAAAAAGTGCAAACCAAGGAAACAAGTACTCACCCTAATCCCTCTTAATTTATACATAACCACTACTTAACATCATAATATATGTCCACTAAGTCAGTTGTTAAATACTTACACACTGGATAACAGATCTCAACTATAATTAAGCTAATATTATACATGATAATTTAAAATGTATCAATTTTTTTTTTAAATACTTAACTAAAATAGAAAAGAAAAGATTGATTTTTTATAGATCTGTTATAAAACAAACAGAAGGAAATTTCTACAAGTCATCAAACATTTTTTATGGATACATATAACTTTAACAGTTGTAGGTGGCCTAACATGGATCACAAATCACTACCAAAGATTAAATCACCATTCTTAAGAATAACACGATCCAATATTAGGCTAACTAGCAGAAGTGAGAAGTTAAGTGATTTCCACCTGCCTTCTTTACAGAGCAAAGAAGGTTTTAAATACACGGTTTCTTAATAGCATGCCAAAGCCCATCTACTTCAGATGACATTTAATCCAACAAGTAATATCTACATTCTATTTACTACTGGATTAGCTAAATAGTGAAAAGTATTACTTTCAGAAAAAGCAGTGTGACTGGTGCCTCTGGTACTTTAGATACTTTATAAATGTCACAGCCAAAGACTGAGTCATACGGTATTAAAGCAACAGATCACTCTAACTGTAACAAATGTTATATATACTGCTTCGACTCGGCAAGTAAGCTTGATCTATAACGATAAAAAATAAAATAGTTATTTAACAAGAACAGGCTAGTTTTAATTTCATAATATAATTAAACATCTACAACGTTAAATTACAACCTAAAAATAAAATATCGGACCTATAACAGATCAGAGTATCACAAGTTTTCCTTTGATAATCTCTATAACAAATATTCTACAATAATATTCAACTTGGATTATATTCAATTTTCTTATACACATCAAAATATATAAACCAAACAATAATTCAGCAGATAAAGGAAATAAAACTTGTCCCTGAAATATAATCAGCCATAGTTGCTTTAATTAAAACCAATATTAAAACAATTATAGGGAAATTATTTAGTTATATCATAATTTAAGTAAATTAAAATAATAAAAATACTCTGATACTATTCGAATGTTTTTTTAACTATTTCAACAATAGAAAAAAAATTCTTGAATTAAAATTCCAAGGTAGAACTACATAAAGAAAATGAAATTCAAGATAATCTAAATAAAATTCTAAGTTAAAAACGAAAGGGGAAATGATATCATGTAGAACATGTACGGTAAAGAGCCACAGAACAACTTAAATGCAAAGTTCAAAAACATATGTACAAATGGTCAAAAGTATACAAGCAGTATAGTACTAACACATCAATTAACTAATATGTCCTTGCTAGCCTATTAAGGGTGAGGAGAGCAAAATACCATTATATTTAATGCAATGCATGACACATGTGTCACCATTTTAAACACACACACAATACAAATCCCCCTCCCCTTTGCTGTTCTATCATCTCTTCTGCTTACTAACTCTTGCGTCCATGTGGGTGCGAGCATAATACCACAGATATTTTGAATCTGAATATAAGAGATACAGAAAGAAACTACGTAAAATATCTAGACCGTCAATGAAAAAACATTCAATAGTTTTAATGGGATCAAATTTTATATACAACAAAACAAAATTCCTTTAATAAAAATATAACGTGAGACCAATTTATAAAACATAAAATTAATATACGTTTGAATAACTTTTATTTCATAAATTAATTTAATCTTTATAAGTTTTTAAATAAAAATGACTTTGTGAATTGAAATTATAAAATACTGTTAATTAATAAGTTTTTTGAAAAGCAATCTCTAAACACTCTGCAAACTGGTTTTTGTATTATTGCAACTAATAAACCATACATGAACATCATAATCCGGAGGAGTTCAATCATATGAAAATTCTACTTTTGATAAAACCAAAAATAGAATTTTCATAAGAAATTTTTTTTTTCTTTTAATAGAAATTCATCTTTCACATCTTCTTTACGAGCCTAACCTCAAAATTTACTTGAATATGAATACCCATTCACCACCACAGTATCTTGAATAATTGGATTCAACTAATTATTAGCTGCTTAAGACCGACTGACCTGAATCAGATCAAAAACCAATGGCTTTACAGTAATGTAAATTGTTACACAAGAAGTAAATATTATTAACATTAAAAAGACTGCTTAAAAAAAAATCTAATGTTAAGTTTTAAAAGTAGTGAAGAGTTAAGATAAAATCATCATTAAAATGGAGTTTTCTTACAAATATAAATAAATAATAACAAATATCAGTTTGGAAGTTTTCCAGTGAATTGAAAATTCTATACTGTCCACCGGTCGACGTCATGTCGTTGGCTTAAAGACATTCTAAACAAGTGATTGTAAGTTCAAATAATACCGAGGATGTCATTATTTCATTTTATCTACTCCCATTAAAATGCATATGAGCAAAATCTGCAGTTGTTAATACTATAACAGAAAAAAAATGTTTCATAGTCCTACATGAATGTTTTAGGCAATGAAACTAAGAGAAATAGCTATAACAATTTTCATAAAATAATTGTCAAACAATATTTTTAAGAATGAAAACAATATTTTTAAAAACAAAATTTTGGATAGTAAGACACTTTTCCCCAACTGAAAAACTGAAATTGTTCAAATACATACGATTGGATTGTTTAAATATAAGATTTATTTTTCGTTACACATGCGCTTATTATATATATATATATATATATATATTAATTATTTTTATCAATAATAAAAACTTTTTCTTAAAAAAATTAAAATAGAACCATTTAATTTACTGATTTAAAAGATGAAACAAACCTTTTCTATTTTAAGTTTTTAACAGTCTTTTATAATGTCTGTTGTCTGATGAAGTAGTGATCACTATGAAGCGCTCGTAATATATCAAAAGAAACAAAAAGGAGTAAGTGAACTCTTTATTATTGATAATAATCTATTATTATACTGCTATGAAGGTCAACTGTAAAAATTCATAGTTTGTAACTAACTTATACAGATCCATTTAGACCATAGAAGTGTTTTGACGCACCCTACATGGCCTAGCTTACAGAATCTTTTATTAAATATTTCTATTATGTTTTCAGTAGGTAAAAAGTGGCATCTATTATCTGCAATTCACTTTTTAAAATTGTCAATACTTTTTAAGCAATTATGATTGATTGTTTGACAGTTATTTTACCAAAACTGGTACACCCATTACTGTAGTTTTAATGCCTCAAACATACATAAAGAGATTGTGAAATATTTTGTTCAATAACAATATTAATGGCTTTAGACTTGGTTCTTGTATTCTTTAATTAGAATAGATGAAATATATAGTGAAAGGCGACACCCTTAGTGCCATTTGAACCTAAACCATCTGTCTAGATTTCTAAAGACAACATCATATTAACTGGCTGGTGTTGGTTGGGCAATTAGAATTCGCAATTGCCTGTAAAAATAAATTAAATAAGTAAATATCTCTGATCTGGTGGCAATATCAGTCAGAAGTTTGGGCGACTTATAACATTTATTTTACATTTATCTTTTACTTTTATTTCACATTTAACATTTATAGATAAACATAGATAGCAATAGAATTTTTACATACAACAAATTTTTTTGTAGCAGCAATATTTTTTATTGGTCTCTTCAAATTTCTACATCTCAACAAGTATTTTATTTTAACTACTTTAATACATAACTATTTTACTTCTTCTGTTGCAAGATATAAAATTCCACCAATCTCTCTGTAGTGGTGGAAATATTTTTTTATTAGTAACATTATTTTTGTTCAAGGGACCAAAGTTACATGTAGAGAAAATAATAAAAAATGTAAATGAATATAATTTAACATTGCATTTTAACAATGCAAGCAACTGTCGCATTATCAGAGTTGGTTTTACCAAGCCCAAGAGTGTTAATTTGCTTGACATTTCTCCCACCACTGCCCCATTTGGTTGCCTTAAAGCATAAGACCGAAAGTCTGTGCCACAAACGGCTACTAAGCCTCAAAACAGATTAGCGATCAGTGTCCTAAATAGCTCTTAGAGCTTACCTAACAGGGTGAGCAGACTAAGCATGGTGCCATACACCACCGGCTTACATGTCCCGACCACTCACTTGCCATACATTTACTAAAATGGGTAGGCGCACCCAGACAACTACTAAAAATATATATGACTTCCATAAATTGAAATTTATTTTGTCTTGAAAGCAATTCGCTGCCACGCCTAAGTTACTGAGTGCCAGAAAATACCTGTCCACCGTATTAAAGCGCTTCGATCCTTAATTAGCCGGTGGTCAGCCATACATCTCTAGGTTAGCTTCCCACAGCAGTGCGGTAGGTGTCTTTCCCTTAAGTAAATGACTGATATCGGTTGAACAAAGCAACCGCATCAAGGAACTCCCACACGGTCTGACAGTGCGGCTCTCATCACACTGACTTGCCACTTGTGAGTGGCTGATATTCCCCTTGACCTCTAAGTTCCAGAGTGGCCCAGTCTCTGCCCCCCCCCCCTCTGCAGGGCAGTCAAACATCAGGTGTTTATTTGACTGGACCTCCCCGCAGATTCACAGCTGCCAGGCAGAACCGAAACGGATATTGGTTCAAATTAACATGGTTGGTGAGGACCTGGGCACCCATTGCCCTTAAAAACGAAATTGAGGCATATCATCCCCCCAGATACCATATAAACTTGTACAGGGATCTTCCTTTAGTCATGGTGTCCAATTCCAGCTGCCATGCTTCCATCGTGAGGCTGTGCAGCCTCTTCTGCAGGCAGATGGGCAACTGAACAAAATTTAGATCCGGTGCATTGTGATCACTGTTTTATTCTCGTACTGGCCTGGCCTAAAACCACATCCCAAATACCTTGGCCTCCCGGTATCTTCACAATCTCTACATGGCTGCCCAAACTTTCACCACTAAATCAATTGGGAGAGCCTTTCCCAATACAGTGGTAGCCTTGTAGGAGGTTGTTTTAAACACACCAGTGCATATAGTTAAGGCTCTGCACTGCAAACTCTTCAAATTTTGAAGTAGTGCTCCTTTATTCATATCCAACCTATGTGCCCAAACTGGCCCCGCCTAAGAGGTCATGCTTTCAAAGACATCCTGGTACACCATGTATATTTGACAGCCAGAAAACTCATAGTCCATCCGAGCAATCCTCCTAAGTTTGTGCATCACTGAGATGGCGTCCACTGCTACTAGCCTAATGAGGTTGCTAAACAGTAACTTCTCATCAAACAAAACACCGAGATACTTATGAACTCAAACTCGGCTGATTACACAGTCTTTATACTTAATGTGGGGGTTTCGACTGTATGATAATTTGTCTGTTCCCTTGAGAAGCACAAACTTCATCTTAGGCACAGAAATCTTTACATTGAATGTCCATCCAGCCCTCCGCGGTTGACAAGGCCGCTTGTCAGCCGCTGGAATTCACCCGAATCTGAAGCTCTTAGACCGCCTCCATAAACGAACTCATAGGTTATAGGCCTATGATCGCTCACACTGGTCTCGGGCCAGACAGTAAAACTACTTGTACTTTGCAGTAACTCGCCCGTCACCAAAATGACGTCGACGTAACTTTCTCCCAGTTCGAAAAGAAAGTTGGCAGTTGTTCTGCATCATTAATCAAGTACAGATTCCTGGCTTTCACGAACTGTTCGAGACCAGCGCCTCTGGGGTCAGTGAGTGGTGATCCCCAGACGGAAAACTTGGCGTTAGCGTCCTTGCAACCAGCACTCTGGTGCCCAGGAGACCGTCTAGAATTCTGCCCAACTTCGCAAGTCATCGATACTCCACCAAGCTGCAAGTATCCGGACACTAGTACGACATAGAGCGTACCCTCGTAACTCGCACGACGGTGAATTGCTAATCCGACCACTGGGGCATCCAAAAAACAACCAATGAATCTGAGCCAACCACAGCCGCAAAGAGCGGCCGCCCCCCACGAGAATGAATAACATCCACCCCGTGGAAGCCGAATACCCTGCCCCCGACAGCGTACGTCTCCTGGACCAAGAGGACCTCGAGGTTGTACTCCTCAAGGAGCCTCATGGCTTCAATGGTGGCCGGATATGATGCAGATTCAACTGTCTCGAGCGCAAGCGTTCAACATGGTGGAGTCTGTCCTCAAAGGCTTCCCCCAATTCAGGGGTCGTTATAAGCTGTTTTTACAGTTCTCGGCCGTGCAATATCATACGCCCTGCACTACCTACCCCCGACCCGGTGACCAGCATAGCTGCCTTTCACTAAGGTACAAGCGGCGAACTTGGCAGGACAATTGGCTGTCCTGTGACTCAGATGAACAGTGACCACACATCTCCGACTGCGCTCTGCAGCGGAGAGAGGTGCGAGCAAAGCCCTGACACTCAGCCCACGAGTGTTGTAAAAATGCCTTCTAACAAAAGTTCTATCATCGGACGAAAAAGATTACGTAATTAAAGAGTTAGAAACCTGCGTTAATCAAGGCGATGCCTACAAAAAGATTTATTTAGGCACAACAGGAAAAAACAATTAAAAGCTTTTAATGAAGGGGGTTACTTAAAAAATAATCACAGGTCAGAATTCGAACAAATTGAAAAGCGGTTTCAACAGACAAGCTGTTCAACTGTTACAGTAAGTAGCCCATTACTAGAAATGAAAGCTGAATTCTTTTCAAAACATTTAGGTTTTCTCAATTTTAAAGATTTTGATGACGGTCAGATGGAAAAATTTCAACTGCACAAAATACCTATTTAAAAACTATTTGGGCACATATAAATTAAGGTTTTTAAAAAAGTAACATATTCAATGTCGATGAAAGAATATTTTTAAAAAGGTTTCTGATAAAACTTAAAAATTTAACGACGAGAAACGAGCGACTGTTTTGTCTGTGCCAATATGTATAAGAACGGAAACGCGTCCGTCGGTTATTAATGAAAGAAACTAAGATGGTTAGTCAAAGAAACCGAAAAGCATTAAAACCAGTAAAGTATAGAAGTGACACAAAGCTTAGCGTGAATGACTTCTGAAGCTTTTAAGAAAATCGTCCATAGGATGATGGATTAAAAAAAGTTGATCGGAAAATTCCCATACAGAGTAATACAGCACATACTGATATCAACGACTTAAAATCGTTTCCTTCCTGGTACATATTACAAACATTCTACAGCTTATGAAGCAAAGATATATATATATATATAAAGATTTCTATCAAAACAAAATTTAAAACTTATTGAAGACAACTCAGAAAAAAATTATACAATGTAGTGTGTACTATACGAAAAATCACGGTATAACTACTACAGAAAAAATTAATTTAAACCTGCTGAGCTTTTTCTAAACCCAACAAACGAGCAATATTTATCACGAAGAAAACACTAAACGGATCAAATAGTTCAATATTCTGCATTCTTTTCGTAAACAGTTCTTTCTTTACGACTATTTCACCATTTTTTGGCGACGATGGTATCGTTGAAAGTAAACGGTCGCAGAATAAAGAAAACGAGGAAAGAAGTGAAACTGAACCCGAGATACTGTCACCGACAAATAAACAAGTGTTACACGCAATTCTACTAATTTCCATGTATTTCCGACGCCATAACGTAACCGAGCATTTTCAACAAGTCATAAATATTAAAAATAAAAATTGAAGAGGAGTACTACAAATTAAAACGCAAACAGTTAAAACCGATTAAGTTAAGCAACAATTAATAAAATGACTTTATTTTCATAACGAACGTATTGGGATAGATCAGGTATGTGTACCGTGTGTTTCAAAATGAATATCGGGGTTTTAAAGTTATGTAATATATATTAAGTTTTTCTTACATTGATACACGAAATGAAAGAGCGACTCAAACAATTTTTCTTACAATTGTTCAATGTGAGCACCATTCGCGTCACACAGCACACATCCAGCCGATAGGAGAGTTCATCCCGTACTTTAACCAGGAAGTCGGGTAGGTCAGTTGGTAACGGCGGCACATACATTTGA